>NC_051194.1:28576856-28892582 GCF_015220075.1 Falco rusticolus
ATATCAAAATAACGCGTTCTGCAGAACTGATAAGAATAAGGAATGACCCAGCTGAAGTCTCACAGGTTGTTCTTCCTGGCAGGAGGCTAAAACAATGCTTTTTGTTCATAATACTATTCTTGTAACTTTTAACACCACTTCAGAAAACAAGTTAAGAATATCTTCCCCAGATAAAGCTACGTTTTAAAATAAACTGTTGATTTTAGCATACCGCAGTTTACAAAACATCGCGAACTCATCAAGAGCGCCCGCGTTTCCTTTGTTTTGCTTTTTTCCCGTCCTTTATGCTCCCTCTCAACTACCTCTGCCCTCCAGCAGCCCTGCTGTGACGCAGCCCTCAGCAGATGACATCACCAGGTGAAATCCAGCCTCGGCCAACTCCACTTCCTGACCACGTATAAAATGGTGCGCGCCGCGCGCAGGCAGCGAGCGCGAGCTCCCCAGCGCTACTCCCGGGCTGCTGCAGCATCCCGCCGAGCCGGGGGGGCCGGGAGCCACCCCCCAGCCCCCCGGGGCCTTCCCGGGGCAGGCGGCAGCGCGGGGAGACGGGCGGGACGGGCTGTGTGGCACCACCGCCTGCCGCAGCCCGGCGCGGGCCCGCCACAACGTACGGATGACATACGGGGAAGCGCCCCCCGCCACAACCCGCCGCGGTGCGTGCGCGCCGGGCCGGCTCCCCGGGCGAGGGGGCTTCGCCCCCGCCCGCCGCTGCCCCGCGGCCTGCCCGCCGCCACAGGGAAGGGCCCCGCAGGCCGCTGCCTCGGGCAGGGGACCCGCGCCCGCCCGCCGGGCAGGGCCCAGCACAACAAAGGCCCCCCCCACCCCCGGCCCGGGGCGGTACGTACCGGAGCGCGGCGCTGGCTGGGCGGCGCGGCGGGGCTCATACTGCCGGGGCGGAGGAAGGCGTGACGGTCACCGGCGCCCGGCGGGAGGCGGAAGCGGCGAGGCCGGGCGGTGGCGGAGCCACATCGCTGCCCGCGCCGAGACCCGCTGCCCGCCCCTCCCTCACGCTCGGCACCTCGCGGCTCCCGTCCGGCCCCGCTGCCGCCGCTCCTGCCGCCGCTGCCGCCGCGCTTCCGGGAAGGGAGGGGTCACGCCTCACGCCGCGCCGCTTCCATCCGGGCCTGGCGCGCGGGGCGGGGCGGCGGGGGCGGCCGTTGGGGCGGGGCGCCTCCGGCCGAGGGGGGCGCCGGGCGCTGCCGCCCAGCGGTTTGCCCTGTCGCGGGGGTCGGGGGCGCTCCCCTGAAGCAAGCGCCCGGCCATCAGCCCCGCTGAGCGGCTGCCTCACGCCGCGGGGCGGACCTGGGGCTTCTGAGGACCCTTTTTTAAATGTGTTTATTTCTTCTCCTGATGAAATTAACCTGAAAACGACACCCCTGAGCTCCATCTGCTCCCAGGTGTTGGGAGCCGACGAGCAGCAGCCCTCCGTGGGCGCTCCCCTGGTGCAGCGCCGGCGCTGGGCGCTCAGCACCTCACCTGAGGCGCAGGCCTGCTCCCGGCCCGGGGACTCCGGCCCCCCAGCATCGCCGCCCAGCACTGCCGAGCGCTGCCCGCCAGATCCGTTTCCTTTAGCCCAGGTGGAAGGAATTTCTCCAAGTCATTGACGTATCTCCCTCGTTGCTTCTAAAAATAAATGATGTTATAATGGTAAATTCCACGTACGGTACCGCAAACTTCTTCGTGGAGGGTTGGAAATAAAACTTGAGCAACATGTTTTCTTTTTGTTTTCCTAAGGACCAGGGCTTTAAGGAAAATATAATCCGTGGAGACAATTAAGACTCAGTGACACCTTAATTGCCTCCCTTGTGAATGAACGCTAAGAATACATATACACAGCATTGTGCTGCATAAGGGTACCTGAGCTAGCAAGGTCTCAAAATCAATACAACCGCATCAGTGAGGCACAGAGCCCTGGATAATTCATCCGGCAGAGAAAAACTGCACTGACAGGGCCATACTGCTTTTGGTATTACTAGTTCGCTCAGACCTATTTCAGGAACCTGTCCAACATTGCGCTGTATTTTCAGATGGCTCAGCGGTTTTTGTTTGTTTGGAGTCTTTTTCATACCAGACCTTGTAGGAAATAGCTTTACAGCCACAGCCAGGGCTTACTCCATTTAGCTGAACAGGATGATTGGACAGGCTGTTACCTTTTATATGGCCCATTACTTAAAAGAAAACGCAGTATATACCTTTGTGGGTTGCATGAGGCGAGTAGAACACAGATGATCAGGATTTTTGGTATTATGAGCTGAATCGTTCAGGGCTTGGAGATGCTGTTGCAAATAGGTAGTGAAGTCCATTCACAAGGCAGAATTCGGTCTGTGCTACTGGAAATCAGGGATGTGTTCTTAGTTGTAACTGAAGAGTCTAGTGAGAATCTTATGCTTTAAATAGAGAATTTAGCACTTAGGAAAAGCAGTGAGCCAAGTGAATGTTCCTAGGTAGTAACTAACTACCATCTCGCTTAAATCCCACTCTAGAGATAAAGTCTGCAAAGATGGATCATTAACAGAAGCTGTGAAAAACACATGCGTATTTGTCAGCCGACAAAAGGTGAGATTACAGCTCATGCATCCCTCGGGCTGTAAAGTTCTTTTGCTCACCCTCAGATACATAATATTCTCGGGGGGATTTGGGGGCAAATGTCACAGACGGGCTTGTGAATGGCTGCCAAGCAAAGCAACTAGCATTGTCCAGATCCTGTGTCTCCAGTTGGTTTTAACAGAAATTTAATTCCTTCTCCTGTACTTTTAATCTACTGCTCAGTCCATTTCCCTGCTATTCCCCCTTAGATTCCCATTTTTGTACCCTGAGTTCATTCCTCCTCTCAGTGCTAAATTAAAGCACACCGTATAGTACCAGCCTTTTGTATCACATTAAGGTGAAATACTGTCATGTCAGGATGCATCAGTATTATTTGCATTATGGCAGCACTTAGTGGGTCAATTGAGATAAGTGGCCCTTTATGCCAGACATTTTACAAAACATATGAGACAAACAGTTTGTAATCTAATTAGACAGGATAGAGAATCCTAGAGAAAAACAAGACAGGGTGAAATGATTAAACACACTTGCGGAACAAAGGTTGTGGCAGAGACCGGAGGAAGGACAAAACTTTCCTAGGTCCAGGGTGAGTGCCCTAGACTGTATTTTCTCAAACTAGGCTGGAGGCCCCACAGGAATATGTTCTTAAAATCTACGCTACTTTCTGGCAGAAACTTGGGGGTATCAATAGTTTTCAAAGCTTTTCAGGGAAAGATGCTATGTAAATTTATTGTCTAAAAAGAGATTAAAGCCAAAAGAAGAAAAACACTGTTGAAGATGTGTAGTGTGTCCACTGGGACAGAGCCACAATTCCACTGCACTGTGGTGGTGCCATCCTTCATTGGGAAATCCTCAGAATAGAATACAATACAATACAACACAACACAGTAAATATTTCAGTCAGAAGGGACTCACAACAATCATCTAGTCCACCTGATACTATGCCTTTACTACAGTCAATCTGGATCCCTTCTTGAGGGCTGGCTTTTTCAAACATGTTACCTAACAATTCTTAGGGGTTTCTTTATCAAATAATTTCACCTAAGGATGCTCCTAGAAAGAATAAGGAAGCATATTAACATACTATATTATATATACATATATACATATTATCTACTATAATATAACATATTAACATAAAAGGATTAGGATTTGGAGATTTTAAGTGCTGTAGTCTGGGCAGGCAACACAGTCTTTCCTCTTTCCAGGGTGATCAAGTTTCAGGGACTTTCACATTAGATAAACCCTTCAAAATACAAATTCTGTCTGCTGTATATTGAACACCGTATTTCCTGTGCTTCTATTTGAAAGACAGAATATATTCTAGGTTATTGACCAGATTTCCTCACCCTTGTTTTGTGATATGAGGTGAACTGTCTGAATTCAGCTACTGTACATGATGATGTTAACTCTCAGAATTTGTAGAATAGGTTGTTTTCAGTATTAGGCATATGAGCAGTCCCACAGATTTAAGGGAAGTAGTAGCATATATAAATATGCATTTAAATGATTTGCAAGGTGAAGTTACAAGTGGAAGTCATTCTGTACCCAATAGGTAGCCATATTTCAGTGGTGAAATTATGCATTGGAATTACAGATTTGTTGTAAACCCCTCTGAGATCTTTTTGGTGAAAGGAAGCATTGCACATACAGACATGCATAAGCATATTGCTGCAGTATGTTTTCAAGTTTCACAACAGTATTATATCACTAAAGTAAGCTTTCTGAAAGAAATTCAAGACAAGAATTTAATTTCATGTACTTATTTAGTCAAGTTAATTGTTTTTACTAACTTATGCTAGAAAAAGTCGATGGCAAACTACCCAAGATTGTGTTAGTGTCACATGCTTTCTGTTTTCCTTTCCTGTCATCCAAATGAGAGCTCTTTCTGGAGGAATCATGGTAAAACTGTAATATCTTATTTTATTCTACCCTATTTACTTTTAAAAGAGCAAGCAGACAACATTGCAAATGTACTGCCAAGATGTTTGGGTGATTTTGCATTAAGTAAATGCAAAGCCTGATCTAGCTGTTATGACTCACGATTTTACAGACAGTTTTAGAAGCATGTAGGATTTCAGCAGAGAAGTTTTTAGTCTTTTTATAATATAGTGGCTTCAGAATTTGAATTGCTTTTTAGAATTTGAAAATCCAGGGTATTAAGGCATTACCCAGTTTAGATTGACTTTTCCACCTTAACTTCTTTTTATATTTTCCTTCTAGATTTTCTTCCTGAAAAGGAAAATAATAAAACCTGTTAAGCTGCAATAAGCAACTCATTTCTTAAAAGTTAGTGATACAAGTCTAAAATTATTCAGTAATGTTTCAACAGAATGGGTGTTCACTTGAAAAGGTCAATGTTTTGAAACCAGCACTATTCACTGTAAAATATATGCTAGTTTTGGCCGAAGGATTTTAGGAAAGGTACAATTTCTTCTGAGGGCGGAGGGTGACATTGTATGAATTAACTGTGTTCCAGTGGCTATAGTGAAGAGCCTACCAGTGTTGGGTGAGTTGTTCAAGCCTGTTTTTCCTGATTTTGTGTAAGTATTTATCTCCTGTCTTTCGTATCACAGATAAAACCTTAACCACCAAGCTACTGGCTGATATTCATTTAGAACGTTCCCTGCTTGTACTTTGTATAAACAAACGTTAATTTTAGCAGAGACTTGAACTTGGGACTTTCAGTCTTTGCCTGAGCTCAGCAGCTGTTCTGTGTGAGCTTCCCTTTGTTTTTCCATTAAAAACAAATAAATAAACACTTAGAAGATTTTCATGGAAAATGTGAAAACATTTGAGTTTTCTAACTTTACAAGACAGGCAAACCTTTCTGACAGTTTTAGTTAGCTTTGCAATACATTTTAGTTCAAGGGAAGCTTATAGGTTAAAAGCATTAAAAAAAGAATTATTAAATAGAATTTGCTTTGTATTGTCATGCTCCTTTCCATGAGTTTATCTTTCTGTGTTTGCTCTATTCACTGTTACATCTTAAAATAGATAGTCGGGACTTCAGAGTAGGTATCTTATCTTCCTATGTGTCATATCAGGGAGAAAACTCACTGGAGACTGGTTGCAGCACTACACGGCATTAATTTTTCCACAGAATGGCGGACTGAAAATTGCTGACCATCTTTGGTTAGTTCCTCCTTAGTGTTCTTTTAATATGTTATCACCAGGGTTTTGTCCAAAAAATTCCCAGATTCCTCTCAGTCATCCACCCCTACAAATCTTCCACTTTTTTTCCTTATTCATCCTTCATGCATGTGCAAATTGTTGAATTCATTCATATTTAGTAGAACTCCACAACTATGACTGTATAACTGTGTGCTGTGTCCCAGGTTCTTTCTACTTTACTCGCTTTGCCATTGCAGTGTCATTGAGGATCACAACTAAGAGTGCAAACCAGTGGTATTATTTGATATGCTCAATAAGACACATACCTGGCAGCTACTACTGCTTTCAAGTTCATGTTCCCTGCGGCAGTCATGGCATGTTTACAGGTCTTTCAAATTAAGCAACCCTTTCCCCCATGCACATGTGTAGAATGAGATTTTTTTTTCATAATGGGAAAAGATAGGCAGTCTAAATAGAGGAATCAGTACTGCTGGCTGTGTATACAACTAAAAATAAGAACTACAACAGCCATTGTGCTTTGTTCAGATTTCTTTAGAAATATGGTTTCCCAGGCTGTAACTTGGAAACTAATTACATTCCTGGATGTGGTAAAATTTTTATAGTAGTCTCTAGTGGAAAAGATATTTTGGTGAATTTCATAGATTCT
Source organism: Falco rusticolus (assembly GCF_015220075.1). Taxonomy (NCBI): domain Eukaryota; kingdom Metazoa; phylum Chordata; class Aves; order Falconiformes; family Falconidae; genus Falco; species Falco rusticolus. The sequence continues at coordinate 28,583,185 of NC_051194.1, forward strand.
TCTCAGATCTTGCTAGAGGGTGATAAAGCCTCTTTTAAGTTCTTTGCAAATCAGCATTCCTCTCCTTTCCCAAAGAGAAGTAAAATCAACCCCTGTATTTTTAAATGTAATGCCAACTCTTTCCTCCTCTACTCCCTGCCACCCTCCAAAGAGCAATGAAACACAAAGGAGCATACACTTCTACAGACGTTTTGTTTCAGAGAGTGTGGAAACTTCTTTTTATACCAGAAAGCAACAATAAAGAGCGGATTTTGCTTTGTGGGTTATACTTATAAATTTGATAATGAAGCCAAATGCATAATATTTTCCTCATTTAAATACCAAGTAACTTTTAAAATGCTTTTAAAAGTCACTTTCATAGAAGGAAGAACAAGCATGAAGTTCTGAATTTTATGTGGGCTCCAAACATCATCATTTATAAATTCAGCTAAAACCAGCATCTGAACATGATTCAGTTGGCTCAGGGAGAATACAGGTGGATTCACAGAAGAATCAATAGATTCTTCACTGAATGAAGGTAAAATTGGTAAGATGCATTCAGAGGGGAAAAGCCACACCTCAATTCAGAATGTGAGGAAGACAAGTTGTTTTGAACTTTATTACCTTTTTTGTTTTTGAGATTCTGTGGTGTTGCCTCTTGAAATGGCCTCCTGCTTCCTAGCTGGTAAACAAAATCCTTAATTATGCTACTCACGAGAGTACTTTTCAACAGCAATATTCCCCAGATTTTCTTGAGTTTCATGACAGGACTTGGCTTGGTTGTCTCTATGAATAGTAAAAACCCCATATTCCTTCTGACTTAGCATTTTATAGGACTGAGCTCTTCTGTCATACCTTGCAAACCTAACATTTTCAGCATGGAGCACTAAATATATAACTTTTATAATGACTAAAATAAACCAGCACTGTCATTTCAGTAAATGCCAATTTTTACACCTGCCAAATATACAGGACAGGTAACTGGATATTTACTGATTTTAGCACAATTGATATAATTTACCCATGGATTTATGAGGTACACATCCAATTGTCTATGTCGTTCAATTCTCTGTATTTCACCAAAAAAATCTTGTATTTTTCTTATTCTTTTTTTTTCCTATTGTGCTAAATTTTATAGGAAATAATATATGGAAATAGATGTAGGGAGAAATTTTAAATTGAGAGCTCATGCTTGCATGTTTTATACCTAGGTTGACCTCTGTTCATTCAGAAGCTTAATTAACTCCCAAATAAACCATGCTTTTACTGTGTATCAAACAGGATTCTTGTTTGACCATAAATTACTTTTTTTCCTCCATATTTTTTCTGAGAAATGCAAGCATTCTGCTGGCTGTTTTTTCTAATTTTTCAATATCACCATCCCTCAAAATCATAACGTATACAACTTTATTCACCACTGTGAGCTATAATTGATCTGATCTTCATAAAGTTAGTTAAAAATGTTAAGGGTGCAGCTATCCTCCAAATAAAGTTAATTTGAATGTGTGCTGGACCATGTACACTAGACAATAAGCAATATATATATGTATATAATAATATATGTGTATAATAGTAGACAAAATAACAAAACCTGTGCAATAAGTATGCCTTTCTGTTGGGAAATCTAAGCAGAATGGTGTCTGAGTTTTGCTGAAAACATATGACCTCAATGAATTTAATCTTACAAAATACTGGAATTTCTATATTGCGTGATTCACTGTTGGTTACGAATAGAAGTAAGGATACATAACATATCCTGAATAACAAAAAAAAAAAAAAATCAAACACCTTTCAGGATTATTGGAAGGATTCCAGTACAAATGCTGAACACCAAGCTGAAAACACAGAACAGGGCCCATGATGATTACTCATAGAGTCAGGCTTGATATTTGAAATTTTTACATAGCCAGCTTTTTCATTTTAAGGCAATACAGGGGTTATCTATTTTTATTTATGTTGGCCTCTATTTAGATTTCACACCTTTTTACATATCAGTGTGTGCTTTAAGTACTGTAGTTCTCATTAGCACAGATTTTGTACTGCTGATGTTTTCATCTAGTTCATTTCTCCTCGCTGGCAAGCGTTTTGTGTCTCAAGACATATTGTGATTCATAAGTTGGATAGCTTCCTATTGCTCTGGGATTTTAGTGTGTGTGGAAATATCCTATTCCTAGAGCAAAAGCTCAGATGAATAATGTCATATGACTAGGGTGTATCACTCAGTGATGGAGATATTCTGTCTGTATAGATAGCTTAAAACTGCTGGTAAGGAAAAGGTAGATTAAGGCAAATAATGGTCTTCTGAGTCAGATTTCCTCTGGCATAAGAAACCTGTAGTGATAAAATAGTGTTAGAATCATTCTGCAATACTGTAACTGGATGCAAACTTCATTTGAGATTTTAGCTTTCAACTGCCTTACTGAATTTACACAACACAAATGCTAATTAGTGAAGAAAATTACACAGTAAACTCTCATGCACATTACACTTAGACAAGGTCAAAATCCCACTTTTATCAAAAGGTGAAAGTAGCTTTTTTTTTTTTAAACAGTCTATTGACACCATTGATTTGGAAAGATGTGAGATTTTCAGTAATTATACATCATGATACAGCATATTTGCATGCAGGGTTTAATTCTGTATCTATGCATTTTAAAAGAATTTTCCATAGTTTTCCCATACATATATTAAAAGCCCAATTTTCGTGCAAATCAAAGTTGAGTTGCTTAACTTCTTTTGTCTGTTTCTGGTTTTATGCTTCTACTACTTTACATTAAATACTTGAAGTTTAGCATCTTTTCATGTGGCTGTTTTATGCCTGTGTATCTCTGTTAATTTCTACAGAATTATTCGTAGTAGTATAGAAGCTGCTTCAGTAATGGCTATATCCAAAAAGCAGGAATTCACTGTGCAACATACTGTAATGTAAGTAATAGTTCCCTAAATGAGTCCTGGTGATAAAGACCAGATAGCTACCAGACTGGGCAGGTATCTTGCACTTCAGCTGTTGCTTAATTAAGAACTAAAATGCTATATGTCCTTTGATTTTTAGTATTTCAGGGTGCTGTTACAAGCATATAAGGTAGTTAGCTAAAAAGGAAAAAAGCTAAATATGTTCATCCTGGATAAGTACTTTGAATTACCTTTTAAGTGTGAACAAAAATTTGAAAATTAAGTATTATCTCAAAGTCATTAGCCGTCATGGCTGAAACTAAAAATGTCTTCTGAGAACACAGTCAAAGATCAGATTTGTCATCTAAAACATCTGTTTGGTCCTGCAAGTTTTAAGATAACAGAAGATGACAGCAGCATCTCCTCAAAATGAAGAGTCAAAATGAAGAGATTCAAAGGAAGCCATGATCTCATAAACATAGAATAGCTTGAGGCTATCCAAGGTTCTCTGAGTCATATCTCCCTAATGATAATTTTAAGGTCACTGCTGAATACGGTCAGTTTATTTTGAGAGGCAAGAAACAATATCTGGCAAGAAAGAAACAGAGATTGGCACAATTGGCACAATACATAACTGTAATTCAGTTAATCAAAGTGCCTTTGAAATACTTCTGATTTGTAGCTTTGGTATTCTGTTGTTCTAGAAATCTGTTCTAATTTTTCATCTCGTACTCTGTGAAGGAGTTATGAATTCCATAATGTCTGGAAAGAGAATGAATTAGTTTTAATACTTTGATCTGTCTTTGTTGACAGAGCTTCATCAACCATTACTAGGATTAATTTTTTCTACATGCTATCATCAGTGTGGCTTCTCTGAAACCTCTTTTGAGCACCTGTATGCAACCAGTTAGTTTGTATCAACAGAGGGGAAAAAAGGCAAAACAAAAAGCTCAGAATACACTGGAGGAAAACCTCCCATCTAAAATTTGAAAGAGAACATGTCTGTCACCCATGCTGAAAACAGTTTAGGGTGGCATCTTGTGATTAATATAAGAAAACCTAGAAAAGTAAATGCTTTCTGAAGTGTTATTTCTGGTCCTGAGAAAAGAACTTGTCTATCCAAGTTAAGAAAAAAAGAAATAAAATAGGATTAAACTGCAGAATACAGGCTGCAGAATTTCATTAGATGATTCTCATGTCAAGCCTAGTAACACTTCACCAATATCATGTATTGCTAATAAGTACATCAGTTTCTATTTCAAAGATTTTATGCAAGGAAAAGACCTTTCACAGATATTAATACCTTGGAGTTACAGGCTAACTCCAATTCTAGAACAGTGGGGGGCATTTTGTGTTGATATGATATCCACAGAACAGCTGCATAGAAAGTGAGGGAATGTAAATCTTTGTCTGTAGAAATCAGATGTGTCTGAGGAAGCAGAGAGCCTAAAGAAAACCTAAAGCTAATGACAAAGCTTTTTTAGCAGGTGTACTATACATGTACATATGTGCAGATAAAGAACACTTTTAGACAGTGAAGGCAAACCATTGATACAGAAGGAAGCTCAGTATCAAGAGAAATTTGAGCTGGTGCCAGAAAAAAAGCTGTAATGCTTTTTGATATGTTTTAAATAAAGCTTTTCTCACACTGTTTTGAGAAATGTATCTGTATCCACCTGCAAAAAAGCCGGTACTCTAGGAAGTAGTTCTATTGTAAACAATCTACTCCTGCCTTTAATGAAAATATGTAAGTTCTCACCTTCCGATGTGGAACAGAAGGATCCATGCCCTCTGAATACTTCCAACTACTAGTTTTTTAGAGATGTGATCCTATCTAAACTCACTGTATGGCATTCCTAACCTTCTACCCTGGTGAGCTCAGAACTGCCTTCCTTCAGTCCAGGGATGGACTGTTGACACTGAACCCTGAAGTTAACAGAGAGCTAACTGTACTTCTACTCCATCAGTACTACCTGCTTCAGGTAAATTTACTTTCAAAATGTCTGGCATGAAAGCTCATTCTAAACAAACTTTAAATACTCATCAAAGATACGATAAAGATAAATATTTTCAAAAACTTGTTTTCATTAGTGAATCCCAGCCATTAACAGCACAATCTATTTTCTAGTGAAGGGAAAGAATTCCCTTGTACTTGCCAACTTTTATCTCAGGTAATATTACCTTCATCTTGCTTCTAGTTCCTTGACTACTTGTGCGTGTAGAGGTGGATAGGTCTTATCTCATAACCGTGTACACCTTGTCTCAAATGCTTTTACCTGAGCTTGGGAATCTGGCTTTTTTCTACCTAAATGAATGATCACAAGAGGAACTTCAAAAACAACTAGCTCATGAGAGTCCCTCATCAGTGGCAAATATATTTACTTATGAAAAATGTGGATGATGACATTGTGTTTCTGTTGGTGCATTTTAAAAGATAAATCTATCAATATTTTTCTTTGAAATAAATAGAAAACTTCTACATTGTTAACCTCTTTATCAGAGTATTTCAGTTATTGAATGTTGAATATTACTTGTTCTTCCCTCTGTGCACTGAATAATTGAGTACAGATATGCAACAGGACTTTCATAAAAAGTATACAAGGAGAGTGGAGGTTTGTGCAAACACATTTGTACAGATAAGGCGTCCCTCTGAGGACTGACTTCGGACTTCAGAGTATAGAACTGACAGAATTGTTTGGGGGAGCAGTTAGGGATAATGCTGAAAGAGAAAAATCCGTGGTCCTGATAGTACAGCCTTTTAGTTCATAGCAAAGCTGCAGTTATGTAGTATGGCATGCTGATTAATAAAACCTTAATTAGCTCTTTTTAGACTCAGGCCACCTTGGAAGTGTAGGGCCTGTTGGTGCACTATTGCTGACCATTGCCTTACCTGAAAGAAAGTGTATTAAGAATGGTGTTAGTGCTAGCCATGAAGATAAGGCTTAAGCAGAGCAGCAATAATGGCTGAAAACCTGCAGCATTTGAAGCTTTTCTAATTCATATGCTAGAAGGCATCTTTCATGCAAGTAATACGTTGGATGGCACTTAGATGAGAAGTACAAGATGCAAGAGAGAAGAGTGTAGGTGAGACAGCACAAATCTATATGCACATGACTCAGACATTTGCCACAGTTCTAGAATTTCTGTAAGTAGTAGATAAAGAACAATTTGATTGTAAAACTGGAGCTGTTACTATTCAGCACTCCTGAGATGAAATTTCATGTCATTGAGCAGGTTCATGACACCCACAACATGGCAGGAAATGTGATTAACAAGACAAAAACGCAACATCTATAGATAGACCATCTGGTAACCTGGATATCTGGACCAAAAAAAAACTTGCATGACATCAGAAACAAAAATTAAATCTTACCATAAACTGACCTAACCATGAAAACAATGATGAAAAGATGAAGATGAAATCTGGGGGTTCTTTGTCTCATTTTTCTTTTTTTCTTTCTGTACTTTCCCATTGGGAAGGAAGGACATAAAATGATTGACACAGTTACTGGGAATAACTCCTGAAATACTGGAATGGATATTGTGACTGATGAGAACTGTGACCTGAGAGAGAATGAGACTGTAGAGTGAAAAGGATCAAAACACAAATAGCCATTAGTACAGAACAAATCCAAAAGTTCAAGGTAAAGGAACGGGGAAACAGAATAGGCACACACGACCTGCGAAAGCAGGCGTTGCAGTGCGATGTAGAGAAAACAGAAGAAGGCAGGAAATAAAATGCTTAGCCTAAAATATTACTGAGAATTGTGTGGGCAAAGAAAGCATCCCAGTGTTTGTTCCCTAAAGGAAATGAATGTTGAAGCACCTGTGAGCACATGTAGAGACTACCAAGAAAGAACACAAGTTTTGTGACCAGATTATCTCCAGGTTCTCCATATGCACACTTACCCAGAAGAAGCTGACTGCTGTTTTTGCCACTGCTGTAAGACCCAAGACAACTTGGGTTCTGGCTGACTGACAGAGCTGTAGTCATATTCCAGCAACACTGATAAGCAACTGTTACGTGACCATGAGAAGAGAACTTCAGCATTGCGAGACCAGTGAACTGGCTACCAAAAAACTTCCTCACAAGATGATATATTTTTGCCTGAATTTTTTTAACAACTGGCACAGAAATACTCTACCTTTCAAGAATACTGTCTCCAAAACCAGCTCAGTATGTCTCAGATGAGCCATCAGCTTGACGCACCATAGAAATATTTCCTTTTTCTAAAATCAAGTTACATGATTTCATCTTTTTTTCTATGCTTTCTTTATTTTAAAGTGACTTCTAAAATGTTTCCTAATGAAAAGCTAAAACAAAACAATTGTATAACATAGACAGTGTTTCTACTATTCCAAAATGTGTTGACTTCTCTCATTACCTGCCATTTTTTTAGACATACCTAGACAAAATTTGACTTGAAATCACAAATAACTTTGGTTCTCTTCAGTACTTTTGCAAATAAATAAGCATTTGCCAAGCAAATCAAGGAACGTGCCACAATAATGAAAATGCATGCCTTGGTGGGCAGAATTCACTGTTTTGGAGTAAGGACCCGATCCCACTTCCCACATGAGAGACAGGACAAAGCATGAGTTTAGAAAGCTGTCTAGGATAACCAGAGAGTTTGCGCATCCTGTTTTTTAATGTTTATGTAAACAAAGCTGTCTGTGAATTACTGCATTGCTTTCCCATCTTGCATTTTTACAAATCCCAGCCTCTGTTCTAACAAAATCTCACAACTGACATAATTATGTAAGTAGACTAACAAACATCAAAACTGTTTGTATAAAGGATACAAAGTGTGCTCAGTTCAGTAGCTTGGATATAAACTAAAAGCTAAGAAGACAGCACATGTTTCTACACTTCAAAAACTTCCCCCAGAATCTTTCAGGGACAGCTTGAAAAGACAAATTGTATTGGAGTTTTTCAATCTGTCACAGTAGAGGACAGCTTCTGAGCTGTAGAGATGCCTTCAAATGAATAATATATCATTTTATCTGAGAACCTATAAATCCTTCTATTAAGTTGGGGGTTTTCTCTCTCTTTGAAAATCAGAAATATACCATCCAACTCTAATCCAAGTACTACCAAAACAACTATATTAATCCAAACCAAGTGTTGAAGTACCTAATTAGCTGAATTTTTTACAATCTTTTATACTCGTTCTGTCTTCAAAATTACAGTGTCAATGTAGAGCAAAGTGAGGAAGCATCCATGCTTTATTGGGAAGACCAGGTTAAAGATGATAGCCCATACTATATGAAGCTGGAATCCAGGCTCAGTGGATCTCATTAGAGATAAAATATAGTACAGGTGAGAGGTTATTGTCTCTCTTGCAAGAAGAGAGACTATGGATAAGACCCTACACAACAGATAAAACTCTACCAACCTCTGACTTAAAATATGTGGATTTAAACTGGGAGTTTTTCCTGGTTAGGAAAAATGAAAACCTGCATCAGTGTAAAAGAACTGATAGAATCTCATCATGCTCTTGACTTGATGCTCATAAAATGGAAAAAGAACACAGTATTTTCTGATCAAATGATTCAGTATAAACATAACTTCCTCAGTGGCTGACTATTCAGTGCTCATCCATAGGGTTGTACTTTCATATGAACTCTGTTCTAGCATGCTGTCAAGGGTGATAGCCTTTACAGTTTGGTAAAGTTCTTAAAAGTGACCTTTTTCCAACTGATTTTCTTCTTCTTGTGATTCCTTTCATTAGGAACCATGCTAACTGCAGGTTTTATTTTCTTTTCCGTGATGAAAGTTCATATACATTATTTTTTAGTTAAGCATTTTAACTGAATCACTAAGACTTTCTGTGAATTAAGTGAATAACAATATTCATGTTTTATTAAATGTGGAAGCTGAAGAACAGAGAAGGAAAGTGACTTTCATGGTGAGTGGTGCTGTCAGTGGCGAGGCTGGGAATAGAAACCAGAGATCTTTACTGCCAGTTCCACTCTAATCAATAGAGACCACTGTGCTGTGGTTGACATCCCCACATCCCCACACAGAGCTACATAACAACAACTTCAGCAGAGCAAAACCAAGCATTCGCGAGATATGAAATGACAAACTAGGGATGGTTATGTCACTTCCAGTTCTAGTCTGTAGGTGCCTGTTCTAGTCTACATCTTTCCTACCACCCTATGTTTCCTCCCACTCCAGTCAATGTTGAGCATCATCTTATTCCCCGGATTCTGAGTACTCTATCATTGCCTGATTCCAGTTCAGCTACATAAGCCTACCCTATCCCAGAGTGCTACAGCCCATTCAGGCTAGCTGCAATAAGAAAGTCTGAATAATTTGTTTAAAAGCATTGACTGATGCAGGGTCCCATCATAACCCTTCCATACGATTCCTAAATTCCTCCATAACTTACTTTTACTTTTTAAAGTCACTGTCCTTGCAGTTTTGCACAGATAGTGTGATAAATGATGCATTAAGTCACTTTTAGCAGTTTCATGCAATTTTATTGCAAAATAGCAGAAGGTGGTACTTTGGCAGTGTTCTGGAGAAAAAAAACCCCTGCAGATCTTAGTTCTGTTTCTTCTGAATTTTCAAAAATTAGAAGAGAGTTCAAGAAATGGACACATACAGAATTCAGAAAATTATCAAAAATATCTAAAGAAAATGTTATTAAACTGAGATGGTAGAAAGCCTGTAATGCCTTAAGAGAAAGGAAACATATAGTGGAGTTGTGATGGTATGTAACACAACACCTTTCCTTTGGAATGATTTGATGGTGTAGTAAATTAGGATTTTGAACTCCTAATGCCAGATTAGATAAAAGTCTTGTGTTCCAGCTGCAAACAACAATCTTGCATAAGCCTCATGTGCTAGTTAAAATGCTCTCTGTCTTCAAATCATAGTAGAAAACCATCATAAACATTATCATTAGTCTGGATAATTCAACAGAAGTGCAGTTTGCATCCATGGCTGATGTGGATCAAATTTAAACAGCAAAGTGATTTGATATTGTACAGATCTGGTGTTACTGTTTGCGGAGTCACGGCTTGAGTCAGAATGAACAGTATTGACAAATCTGGAGAGAATCCCAATGTCATCACTTCTTTTACCATGGTAAAGGTCTCATCTAGACATGGTTCTGCTTCCATTTCCTTTCTGGCTCATTTCTTTGACCTGTCCATAAACAGTTTTTTAAATACAGCCCTTGATTATCTCTTAAGCCATCTAGATGGCTGGCTGTTCTCAGTTGTCGGTCTGTTCTTGCTCCTCTGTTCTCAGTCTCATTCTCAATGGATGTGCTACGCTTGTTTGTTCTGCCTTCAGTATAAGACCATTCATTCCCTCTCAAAAACCTGTATGCTAATAGGATCGTCATTCAAGGTGACAGAAAGATTCAAATTCCTTATGCTGGTGATAGGCAAATAAGAAGTCAGCAAATTGCTAGGGACATTCTCTGATTGTGTTTAGTTTTAGTTAGAAGGGCTACTTCCTGAGCCCTTACCCCATCTGCTCTTGGACAGACCTAGGTGTTTCTTTTAAAAATATACACTTGCAAACTTCACACCAGGCAGCAAGCAGAGCTTGCTGACCCCTTACCAGCATGTTGGGTTGAGGAACCGCACCTGGCAACTTCTGTTACTGTTTGGGGGTGGGAGGTGAGCTGGGTTGAGCAGAAAAGCTGTATGAACTGAGCCAAGACATTAAATAACAAGTTTCAGCCCAGAGTAAGATTTCTATGCCTGAATTGTAAGCCTCCTGTAATAGAAACTGTAAGGAAAATTCAAACAGGCTATTAATTGTAGCAGTGCCAATATATTAAGATGAATAAGATTTTCTAAAGGTATATACTGAGCAATTTCAGTTCCTTTTACTTGCTTCATTAGAACTGAATTCTTTGTAGATGCATTTTCAATAAATGTGTGTGCTGATTTAAGAGCTCCTGTATTGGAGTCAGTCACCTCTGCCAAAGCTCAGAAAGCACTGCGTTCCTAATGCCACCAGGGTTATACTGCTGTTACATGCTCCACTATGCCTTTGGCTTTCTGTAATCTTCATCTGACCTGTGGTAAATCCATGCTGACTGTTCTCACCCTCAAGGAAATGAAGTGAGATTAAGGCTTCTAAGGGTATAAAGTTTTGAAAATGAATCTCATAGTCCTGAAGCGCCTTGGCTGTTTTAGAAAATGGTACAAGTCCGCTGGTCATGGTATTTTGTTCAGCTGACAAAACTGTTTTGAGGAAATGCTGAAACTTCTCCTTTGAGAAGGGCAGTTTCAGTTCTCCTTGGTCAATGAAGGTTTCCCTGAAATCCTGCCTGAAATTTCAAGCACAGAGAGAGAGAGAATCAATCCACTATTATCCATGGCATGGTGACTGTCACACAGCAAGAGAAAAAAGCTGGCTTAAGTCCCTGCTTTGCCTGGTTCAGTTCAAGGACTTGACTCTCAGTTGAGACTCTTTTGTCATAGTGCTCACTTCACCTGGTCCAATTTTTTTTATATATTTATTTGAACTAGAACGGTTCTTAGAAAAGACGCTGAAAAACAGAAATGAGGATTGACTTTCAGTTTTTAAAAAAACCTTTCAGTGGGAGCTCTTTTACCCAGATCTCATTCTGCAGGAGTAGATTGAGTGAAGTTCACAATACATATGCATAAATATGTTAGCCAGACATTAAAGCAAAAACCAGAGCAGGCTTAACCTAAAGTGATAGTCCTAAATTCACTTACAGAGGACACACAGCAGAATTCTAGACTAAATTAAGAACTGTGTCTATGAAAGTGATTCTTGTTATTGGAAGAAGAGAGCAATTTTGTTTCCATGAAGATTCATCCCCATTGGGTTCCTTCTAGTTGTGCATGAGGTAATAAGGTTGTTTTATTCCATTACTGGTTCTCCTGTGTTCTTACTATGCCAAGACTCTGCTTATGCTACTGTAAAGCAGAAATTTTGGTTACATCACTGTAGAAGTGCTTGCCATTGTGTATCTGGCTGCTTAGGTATATTTGGGGAACAGGCACAGAAACAACCAAGTAAAAAAATATGTATCAGCGTAAACGGTTCCCTATTTTTCCTGAATATTCATATTCTCATGGGAAGTATTTCCACAGACTTGTGTTAGAGGAATGAAGTGCTTAGAAAACCTAGAGGGACAAAAACCCATTTCCTCTGACTAAGAATCCCTAAATTGTTAAACATCATTTTCATAATACACAAAAATATCAGCTACTTCATTTGGCTTGTTCCATGAGGTATTGTTTTTCTGTCAACCTATTCTTTCCTCAGCTTCTCTGGAAAAGATATTTCCATTCTGAGGTCAGCTGCAGAAAAATTAAGGAATCCCATCAATGGAATAAAAAGAAATATCAGCCTTTTAGAGACAAAAATCAGACTATCACAAAAGAATGAAAACCATTTTTCTTTTGTGTTCGTCAGTGTTTTATTGTGTATTGTTATCAATCCAGAGCAGTGTTCATTTCTGTCTGTGCAGGAGCATATGCAAGACAGTTACTTCTCACTACGTCTGGCTGCTAGGTACCTACATTTAGTACTCTGAGTTCCAGGTGGGTTTTCTCAAGAGATCCATAGAATGAAAATAAAAAATGTGCTTTATAGCTACTGGACTACCAGAATCAGTGAAGCTATTCCAATAGATCGAAGCTGAGGATCCAGCCTGTAAGAGGCAGTGGTGTCCATCACTACAGGAGCACTGTCAGCAGGCATGTATACCTCACCTGATATACTCCCTCTGCTTTGTTTCTTGCTTATTTTCTCTGCACTGAAATCATGGTGCTTTTTTCTTAACTGCTATTCATTACAGTTCTCTCCTGGAAAAATACCAGTAATTTAAAGGTTAATAGAATGCTGATGTCACTGTAATTAGAGCAGAGGAAAAACATTTCTGTAATTACTGTTAATGCTTTCTAGCTGTTCAACCAATAAGATATGGCCCCAGTCTGAGGTGGAAGGTGGGTGTAGAGATCTGTGTGAGCAAGAACTTTTGACAGGGTGATCAGACTGGTGCAGAGATGATGCCTGAGTCACTTGGGAGCATGTTGGAAATTGGTCGTTAAGCAACCCGCCTGGGTAAGATAGAAGCCAAAATGTCAATGATAAGCATGTCATAAAAATGTAGTTTATGGAACTGGCTAGCCTGAAAAAATTCAAGACATGCAGTTAATCAAAATTCATTTTTTGATTTTCACTATGCTGCATTACAAATAAACCTATTACTTCCCTGTAGAGGAATTGTAGAGGAATGAAGGCAGGTTAATTAACATTGATAATATACAGCTGTGGGCTGGCTTCAGGGGCGGTGGGTTGGCTGGCATGGATAAGGTGCAGCTGTGGCTGGTTCCTGCTAAGTAGTTAAATAGCTCTAAGGGGGATGGAAGGGGAGTATGGGATGAAGGGTGACCTGGAAGAAGTAGTGAGCGTGTGCTGTGGATGAAGGAGAGGCCCTGGAAGAGGAACCTGGTGAGGGAAAGAATCCAGACACAGCAGAGGTAAGAAGCAGGGTGGACTGGCCTGAAGAGGGTGATGAAACAGCATGGACAGAAGAACTTTTGAAGCCTTGTGGGGGATTGGTGACTGCACCAGGGCAAGGTGTGGGAACTACTTATTGAAGCTAATCTGGTATGGGATGCTAAAAGCCTTGTTGCAGCCAGCTAGTTCTGATAGTGCCGTGGCACTTCCTGAGGTTTATGTTTTCAAAAGCAGACAGCGATACTGCAGAGCTGCCTGTACAACAGAACCTGTGCTAGTGACCCCTGGGGCAGGGCTGGGAGTTGGTTGCACCTGGATTGTTATTCCTAAAGTGGTGGGTTGGTACTGTGCCTGGTCACACTAGCAGCTTCCCATGGAGTCAGTCAGTGTTTGGAAGTACACAGTGAGGTCTCCATTCTGTCCCACTAGGTGGGAAGTGCCGTTTCAGAGCTCTGTGGGTTAGCTGTGAGTAAATGAAGTAGCTGAGCTTGGGAGGGCTCTGCCAGTGGGAGAGACTCTGAGAGTCTCTGCCTGAATGGCTGGAAGAGCCCCCTAGCTGTGCCACTCTGGGGCACCCTGGAGTAGAAACAGAAATCTTTCCCACAGATTATTATTATATCCAGGTAACGGGTTGGTCCAGCTATCTTGAAGTGACCTGGCCAACAGCAGTTTATCAATGAGAACAATCCTTACTACCTAGCAGGGTGCCCTTATTGAATGAAGGGCCCTAAAGCCATACCCTGGCTGCCCTGTGCTCTGCAGGTTGCTGATCTCCTCAGCAGTGCTGAGGGAGCACAGCCTGTGTCAGACTGACCTCCGTTGCCTTGCTTTCAGTGCCTAGAGTCACTCTTGGATTGAACTAAGATATTGGGCTATGTGTGAAGTCTGAGGTGCTGCTGTGAGAGGGAGAGTGCAGTTGTGTGATAGTGTCCCAACCACAACTATATTTGGTATATGAACACATCTCAACTCCCTTGTTACCCGTAATGACTATTATCTTTCTCTGCTGCACTGTTAGTTCAGCATGTTTTCATTCTTTTCTTTAAAAGAAGGAAAGGTTTACTTTCAAAGTCTGTAAAACTATAAATCTTGCCGCTTTGACTTCAGATTCTTGGATTTCTGAGCTCCTGCTTTACATTTCACTGTCTGTCATTTGTCCTGTATGGCTGACTTGATTGTGATGGAGATTTCTATATTTTGAAGAAATCCTATTTTTTGATAACTCTTTATATGGATCTTCCTGGTCAGTCATTCTGTTAATCTAGTCCACTTGTTTCCTTTCAGGGTTATAGGTGCTTCTAATTAGTCAATTATCATTTGCTTAAGCAGCCTCTAAGCTGGGCCTAAACACTAATTTACATTCTTTTGTCTTTTGGAAACTCTTTGTGGCTGCCTTCATTTTATAAGTTTATTTCTTCTGGTTTGCTAGTTTCTAACATGGCTTTTTTAAGGTTGATCATCTTGGTTATAGATTGTGGTCAGCAAGACTTGCTGGCTGAGACCTGTGCTCCTGGAATGGCTTCCTTTGCTCTGTTATACTGGTACAAAGCCATAATGTGGCCTTCCATCACTAGTGTATAGCAAAGTTTTCACAGGGCAGTATAATCTTGCAATTTATAGAAATACTTTCTTGCTATTTTGTTAATGGAGATGGAAATGAAATTTATAATTAATCAAATTTCTGGAATGTTGCAAGAGCATAAAAATTTTTGCATTGTGGAAGTTGTTTCAAGAAATGTTAAGAAATTCCTTTAAATGTCTTCCAAAAGACTGGTTTATGTGCATGTGCTTCTGGGTGACTGGTTTCCTTGATTTCCTTCAACATTGAATATATTGTTTGTTCACACACATGAACACATGATTTGTTTTTTTATAAAAGTGTATATTTAATGGACAGAAGTTCAAAATTAGTAGATTTTTTACAATAAATATTTTTGGCACCTGCCTAAGCTCTTAAGAAGAAAACTATCTACAAATAAGTCATTGTATGAGTTTTGCTAACTTTAATAGAGTTGTATTTGCACAATTAGTAATGAAATTCTATGCTGTGATGGATCCAGAAATCATGAGGTTACCACTGAGCAAGCTAGTGCAATGACAGGACAGAGTGCAGTATTGTGAAGACATGCTAACTTCCTTTTTTAAAGCAAGGTAACACTGCTAGCATGGCACTGTGCTTAGGCTAATTAGCTCTGTCCTGCAGAGCTGGCTCATTCAGTAGTAGCTCCGGTACCTCTGTGTCCTGTAGTATTGTACAGTGCAGATGTGCCCTAAGAAACTAGTCAGAGTAGGAAAGAATAAATTGTCATTGCTATTTTAACTATCAAATATTTTCCAGATTCCCTTTGGCAGACCTGTTGTTAGTCACCTCATTGCTTGCATGTGTCACAATAGATGTGGGTTTTTAAAGTTTGCAAAAAAAAAGCTATATATTTCAATTCAGAGCTAACATCCCCTGGAGGAGCTTGGAATGAGAGAAGCAGCAAGTGTAGGTGAAGGTCAGAAACACTGGAGAGAAGTTGGATGATGTGATAATAGACAGGAGCAGATAACAGAAAAAGTTTCATTGCAAAGGGAACAAGCATGCTAGATTAGGAGGAAGATAAATAGGCCTTTGAAACTTCAAGTCTTCTCCTTTCCAATTTAACATATGAAAGTGAATTATATCTAAATGCTTATGGGGATCTGAAACTGAAAAATAGCCAAGGTTCTTTTCCAACTACTTTTCAATGTTCCAGAAGCTCAGTTTTCACTTTGAAACACAAGTGGCAAGCAAAAATATCATAATGTGATCTGTACCTTTTAGAAAGGTATGTCCTCCAGAGATGATTATCACAACAGCAAGTATTCCTTTCTTGTATTATCACTGCAGTGAACAGGACTCTTGTATGGACTCACAATGTTGTGCAAACTGCTCCTAAGTGACCTTAATGATTTGGAATTGCAAATAAGTTATAGTTTAGCTGTACTAAGACAAATGTAATACTGAAACCACATCCTTGAGTGTGTATTTCTGTACTACTTGTAAGTAAACTACTTGATTTTTACAGGATGTTGTGTCTGTAGTCTGCATTAAATTATGAATGTGGTTAAAATTCTGAGAGACCTGAGATCTTCATGGTCTCAGTACAGGCTTTTATCGTGCAGACCAAACCGATTACAAATTGTTACACCTGAAGACCTGGTATAAGTTCATTATCTCTAGTTTTGACTGTGTGACATGAAGTATGGATCAAATAGATTAGACATTTCAAAAACAGAAATTGGAGGACTTCTATCTCTTATAGATCCAAAAGTTCTTGACAATTCAGGTAATAAATGCATGGGAGAAGGAAGGATATAATTTTCAGCTGAACAAAATTTGGGTCTTAAGAAACCAGGAATCTTGCCCTTCAGTTAACTGTAATTTCTGTAATTCAATGCAAATATTAAGCACTTTATTGTAGTGGGAAGATGACTGTTCAGAAGGTAGTTCATCCCCTCACTTCTAGGTTCATTTTCCAGCTTTTTCTGACTGTCACTTCTGCTTACACTACATCAGGCTAGATTGAAACTAATCATAGGCATGTAGTGTGGTAAATCTGCTTGTCCAGAAATCACTTTTCAATCCCTTTTCTCACAGGAGTAGGTCCTAATACTGTACTCAATCTGCCAGACTTTTCCTTTGGTCAATAGAATGACTGATGGTCCTGACCTTAGTGTTTTTCTTTGTCTCAAGGGCAAAGCATAACATGGCAGCCAGATGAGTCAAATATGGCCATACCAGAGTCTGGAGCTGTTGTGTTAGACAATCAGCAGTGTTTGCATTACTATAAAACTTGTGGAAGCTGTGGCCACACAGGGATCCTCCTGGTGGGGAGCATTTTCTGAGGACCTGTGGTTTGCTTAGATTCATGGAAAGGGGTTGGCTTCTTCAGACTCCCCAGCGCAACACTTGGGTATGCAGAATGCCTATTTAGATTATGGATAGACCTCCAGAGAAAGGTTATGGTCTCTGTAGAGGCTGTCTCTCTAAGTAAGAAAGGTAGCAAGCTGCCTGACCAACTGTAGTAAGTATTGAGAGTGTGCATGAAGTGCATACTTCAGATAGTTTGCCAGTGAGTTGGAGGCTATGGTATTGGTGTCTGAGAGCTCTTACCCCTTGTTGAATCTTTAATGTGTATTTTCCCTCTTTTTCTTATTTTTGTTGCCCTCTGCTTCTTGTTACCTTTACTCCCTTAACCCCAGATTTGTGAAGGCACAGTGACAATATGCAGCTAACAGTTTTGTCAAGTCCTTAAAAACTGAGATGTTTTCCATACTGCACCAAATTAAAATGAAACAGTGGGTGATGTACAGAACCTGTATTGACTGATATAAACTTCTGCAATTAAAATCTGATATGGATTTAATGCACATGTTGATGGAAAACAGCATTTCATTTTCTCAAATTTATGGCTAGTGGCATGAAACTCTCAAGGACATTAAAACAATGAGATAGTTTTGTAAAAAATTGCATGAGTCAAATCACCAAATAACCTTAAAACTGGTAAGTGTTCATTATTGCTCCTCCTCTGAACCTCTGAATAACATTTGTACTTCATTTTTAAACACCCATAATGCAAGATTATTTTAGCAGCTTCATGTTCAATTTTTTTATCTAGCAGCAAGAGGGATAATTGGCCCACGCAAGCTTTGCAGTTTCATACTGAGTAAGAAAAGTAATAAGATAATAGTTTTGCTACTGCAATTAAAGGTGAAAACTATTTCTTTTAAACTTGCAAATATTTTCAGTAGATACTGGGCATAAACTTGCAGACAGGTATATAATCACTTCAAGAATCTACACTAATATTCAAAGGTCAAAGTACTAGCATAAAGAAGGAAAATGAGATGTAAAGTACTTAGTTTCTGTAATACCTACTGTCATAAGACCGCTGTCAACAGCTCTGGTATTGTAATGAGGCAAATTGTCAAATGGGCAAAATTATTCTGTACCTTTTTATTGTAATCTGAAACTTTTCTTCAGAAGTATTTTTACACATGTGCGTGTTAAATGCAGTAGTCCTCCAGCTGAAATTTTTTCCTTTACCTTTGCCCATATCTAAGCACCTAAAGTATTTTTGTTTCCATCTTAGTACAATAGTTACACAATATTTTTCATGCCAGAAACTCACAAAGCTTAGTGATTTTTTTTTTTAAATCAAACCAGGAAAGTTGTACAAAGGAGATGGCAATTTAGCAAAAAACATGAGATGAAAACCTGTTAATAATGTTTCTGCTGTGAAGTGATGCCTTCTGTGGCTTTAGACTTGCACTATTTCCCTTGCCAAATGACTGCTCTGTCTGCATGTGCTAGGTTTTGCCTCTTTAGATAGAAAATACTGCTGTGGTAATATTAATAGTGCAGCCAAATGGTTTAATGACAGGAAGGGACAAGTAGTTTTCATGTAACTGGATAAGGGTATCTTCCCTTGGCTGAAAGCTTAGCTTGTGGCCATTTATAATATTTCTATTTTCAGCTGAAACTCGAATCCTTGTTCTTTACATGGAGAATGCTGCTTTCTGTTAATATTCCCCTACAACTGAGAGGAGGGGTCAATTGTTAATTGTGTAATTATGGATAGATATTAGGCCTCAGTTTCTCAGGGATACATTCACTTCTATCAAATTCTTTACTGAAAATACAGAGTATGTTCAGTAGCTCTTCAGATACCTTCACATGACTTAGCTGACTTGGTGAACAACTACCTGAAACCATAAAACTATGAAATGCAAACATTAGTAGGAATTTGTTACAGCTGTATTATGTTGTTCAGTACTGTAGTATCATACTGTTTCTTGATCCCAGTTTAAAAGCATTTTCTCTTCTATAAGACACTAATAGAAATGGTAAGTACAACCACTGTACTTGGAATAAGTATTTTCCTGCACAGCATGACTGTTACACCAAGAAAAAGAGTAAAGAGCTATTACATAGTATTCTGGGCACCAGGATGTTTGTTTCCAAACTGTTCCCTGCAGGGAAATGGTTATTTCCTACTATATATGAGCTCATATCTGATTATAACAAAATATTTTTGAATTTATATTCCTAGTGTGCTTAAGTATTGTAAACCAAGGTTCAGTATATGTCATTAAATTGCAGCCTCTTTCTCTCCTCACTTTAGTGCAGCTAAGAAGGGGCAATTAAGCTGAGAAAATAAATGTGTATTTCACAAGACACTGCAACAGCCTGAAATGCCTTCTGTTCACAATCTCATAACTGAAATGTTTTTATTCAGTGAGGTTGTGTTAGGTGCACAGCATGAGTCAGTATCATACTGAAGACTCCTTGTTGGTAGAGGTAGCTGTTGTGTAAATAGTCTTCAGGTTTGAGACAAGGAGAAAAGTGTAAACCCAGGATCAAATCCTGTTAAATTGCTCAATGTTGCTACTTAAGGCATGTGAACTGTAGCTAGTTACAGATTTTGATGGATGCAGTGCAGAATTTGTATTTTGCCTATGGCATGACATGAGGTAAGAGCTAATTGCAGGACCCAAGTACTGTACCCATGAAACTGGCTGGTCTGTTATTTTAGTGGCAGTTCTTTCATTACTTCTCCTATGTAAAATCGTAGTTTCCCCCAAATGAGTTCTAACTTGAATTGAAACAGTTTATCAGGTACAGATTTGCTTTAACCATCACTTTCATTCTTTTCTTGTGTATGTGGTGGGCTGTGGGTTTTTTCCAGTGACACTTTGCTACCTCTGCCACTAGGCATTTAACCTTTTTTTTTGGAAACAGATGTGTGAGAGCCTTTTGTGAGCTAGCAGAGCTTCCTTTCAAAACTTAGTGAGTTCCCAGTCATACAAGCCCTCTGCAAGATTAATTCAAGTCAATAGGGGATTTAAAAGTGAAAGGGGAGAAAAATCAGGTCAGCAAGAAATATGAATAGAATTATTAGATCAGTGGGAAATGCTGTGGTAAAAGACAGAGGATTCCAGTTATTATAGATTGGGAGGCTGAGATGCTTAATGGCAAGGAAGGAGAGTGTTGCTTGAGAATTGGATTAAATTGGCAGAGTACATCCAATCACTCTCCTTCTAATAGAATGGTTGAATATGTAATATAATGTGATACAAGGGTTTGGTCTCTCTGATTTTTAATAGAACTGCTGTGAACATAGCTGCAGAGGAAGTTGTGTTCCCTTTCGCCAAAGGGAAGAAGTGTCTAAGCATGCATTTTATATTGTGTGTTTTTGTGGCTTCTGTTTTAAAATAATGCTGACAAAATCTGGGTGGACCTAGTTCATTGTATCCTATTCAGGAAGCTCAAGATTAAGTCCTGATTGATAGGTACCAGAATCCATATCACCAGTTAGACATCGGTAGCAATGTCTTCTAGATGAGTTTGCTGTCTTTTAAGTCCTGGATTTTACAATAGTAAAAACGTTCCCAGCTGCACTGAAAATGGATAGAGACAGGAAACAGTGCAATTTTAGGTCTTTTAGGAAGAGGCAAAGCTCAAATGGGTTTTAAGAGTAGCTAGAATTTTCATTTATAGGAGAAGTATCCAGTCTAGCTAAAGTGTGCTGTTGTGTGGGTTTTGGTAGATGTTCCCTGGGGTTTTGTTGTCTCCTGATGAGATGAATGTTTTAGGGCTGTGATTGACTTGTTACAGACAAATTACAAAATTACAAACAGTGGAACTCCAAACTTGATTGGGGAAATCTGGTCACTACTTCAGTACAAATATTCAACAGCAGAAGATGAGACAGACTTTCTCACTTTGGCATTATATATGCACCTAGCACAATGGCATTTTAATTCTGTTCTTAGATGGTACAGTACTGTCACCCTGTAGAAACTAGAGATTAAAAAGTCTATGCCAGCCTGTATAGTCCCTATGCTACATGGACGAAGAGCTATCTGAAGTAACTGAGGGTGCAGAAGCAGCAGAGAATGCCTGGATTAAAGTTTGTTGACAAAGGTACACATACCCTGAAGATCTGACATGTATCACTGTCACCTGACACTTCAGAGTGCTCTTCAGCAGAGTGTGAATCGATGACATGCTGTTTACTCCTCTTCATGCTAAGTCCCTATGTGGGCATGATTTGTGTGTGTGTGTATATATATATATATAAGTGGACTCTGTTACCATCACTGCATGGGGAGTGAATGTAGAGCAGCCAAAGATCCAGAAATTTGTAGCATAGCTTATTGTAAGCTAAATTCCTTGTGTAAAAAGACCTTCCCCTAATAAAACTAAAGCCACT
Source organism: Falco rusticolus (assembly GCF_015220075.1). Taxonomy (NCBI): domain Eukaryota; kingdom Metazoa; phylum Chordata; class Aves; order Falconiformes; family Falconidae; genus Falco; species Falco rusticolus. Next base: position 28,604,764 of record NC_051194.1, read on the forward strand.
ATAATTTTAAGTCTCCATGGAGAGGTTTCATGTAGCCAAATAAACCGGAGTGAAACATGTTAACTTTCCCATTTGTCACTCTGTAGGTGAGCCCTAAATATCTTTACCATTTTTTCCTCACAGCCTTCAGAAATCCTTCATCAGTCCAGTTTCCTGATGTCAGAGCAGGAATAGGGTCTGCAACCCACATCAAAGGTAATTTGTGGGGCTTTGCTTTTCATAGTTATGGATGCTAAGCTTCAATAATGTGCTTAGTACTGTAAGAGGTGGTAAAAATGACACTGCCTGGCCTAAGGAGTATGCAATTTAACAATAGACTGACAGCACAAACTGTGCTGGGAGACCTTGGGGAAGGTGGTACTTAGAGAAATGATTCTTTTTTTCTTTAAAAAAAATACTGATTGGGGTGCCTGACAGCATTTCCATTAATGTTGGTTAGTATTCATGGCTTCAAGAAAGATGAGAGTTTAGGGAAGGGATTTGGCTTCTGCAGACTTTATTCTACCACATGCAGAGGGATCAGATCACTTGGCCATTGATGTTATAGTCATATAGGTTCCTTCCTTACTTTATGTGGTATTGGAGCTTGCTTATTGATCTATGCTCCTCAAATTTTGCACACTAACATGCTACTCACAAATGTGGAGGAGTTCATGTCCCACCACAGTGTAATTAGTGCAGTCCTCTAGGCACTTTGTTGCGTACTGAGGAAGTTTTGCTTACATTGATGTCTGATATTGCTGTACCAAAAAAACTGTCTCCAAGAAAATAAGCTGCTTTACTCTATGGTTTTCAGTAAGTCCTTCAAAGTAAAATTGATGTATTTGGGCTCTCGCTTCCTCTTTCTCAGTTATTTGGATATGTGTAGGATTAAAACTCCTTCCTCTATTTGTGATCTTCTCTCTTTTAGTTAAATATCTTTATTTTTTTGAAGGGACAGTTCTATTAGTAGCAAAAGGTCTCTGAGGTCAAAAGTGAAAAGGCTTTCAAGGACATTAACAGTGCAAATTGGTAAGCTGTTCTGGGGCTGATTTTAGGACAGTACACATGAGGAAATAATTTGTCATGTGCTTAACTTTATTTGGAATAGGTTTAACAGCATGGTATCTCAAATATGGGTCTGCAGTAAAAGTGAAAAAAATTGACACAAGGCCCAAGTGAAGTCAATGAAATTCTACATTAGGAACTGGAATAGGCCTAAAGAGAGAAGAAGTCTTTGGGGTAAAGCTGGTGATTACACTACCCTTTGCTCCAGTTCTTTTGCCCTGTTTGAGATCTTGTTTTAGGTACAGATCCTGTGCTTGTCTGTATTTTAGCCTTGATTCTAGAAGCAGCTGAAAGCTCGTTGTTTCCCATTGCATGCATGTGAGAAGCCAGTTCTCAGCACACAAACTGGGTTTTTTTTTATTTTGATTGCTATAAAGAAAATGGATCTCCCATTTAGAGTAGTGATGCAGTCTTTTACTAAACCTGGTGGGAGACACCTAGTCCAGGTTCTAACAAAGGAATGTGGTGTTGTTTAAGTGGCAAAATAATAGATCTATAGCTTTACCCAGATGGCAGCAATTACTTCAGTCATGATTTGTCATAATTGGTTTAAGAATTTTAATTATCAATTTCTCCTCAGTCTATTTACTCTGAAATAGGCACTGACCACTGATAATGACCAATTTCTAATGGACTGGCTTGTACAACTGTTCTTTCCTGTGTTCCTGCAATTGCCTTAGGCCTTACTTGCACTGGGTGGCTTCAAGTAGTAACACTCTCGCTCTTTTGCAAGCACTCCTGTAACTCATCTGCTCTGGGTTCAGAGAGTCCTCACACAGACTGGTTTTACCCGCAGGTGTTACACAGTGTTGTAAATGAGTGTTTTGTTGTCTCTTCTGCAATGGTTGAGTGGGAGTTCATTTACAGTGTGCTGTGGGATGCCTCTCCGGGATTGTGAAATCCTGAGCATCAGTTCAGTTGGTCCACTGTGTCCCATCAAACTGTTTCACAGACTTGGTGTTTGTTTGGAACTTGTGTTTTGGCTTCTCCTTAAAAGAAGAAAGTAGTGCCTACATAGTTAGTTTTTTTTAGTACTCCAAACTACACGTTCTTGTGATTTCGGATTGTTTCAGAGGAATTGGCATTCCCTGGGGGGCTATGCTTCTAGCTACTTGGCTCTAGAAGCAGACAATTGAATTTAAAGATGAGTGTGCTCTGACATTGCGACCTGCAGGCTTTGCCCAGCACCACTGGCAGCACACATGTTGCCACAGCTCTACACCTGCCTGGCCTGAAACAGGGCAGGCTGCAGGTCAGAGCACCCTTTTGGACCAGATCATAGCTCCAGTGACGGCAAGTCTCGACTTGATGTTTCATCTTGGTGTGCCTGTGAGTATCTCAGCAGAGGTTTGCAGGCTTTGACTTGCCAATTGCTAAAGCTATCCTTCCTTTGTTAGGCAGCACAGACTGCTCAGCAGACCTGAGCTGGCTGTGTTTGTTCCATGGGTTGCACACTGCTGTCATGTTTCAGCCAGACACCAGCAGCCCATTCTCACGAGTGGGTGGCAAAGCTTTGTCAACAGAGGCCAAAGAGAAAATGCTAATATAATGTGGGAACAGAGCTGGTGGCTCAGCTGTATGAAAACAAATTGCCAATTCAATTCAGTCCCTCATTTTCAGGCTGGCAGGGGCTATGAATGCTGGTAAGGCAACAGGTTCAGCTGGTGCAAATGTACCTCACTTCACTGTATCTCAGCTGCCCTCCAGTGTGAGGTACATCCAACTTCCCCTGACTGGATTGTTGATTCAGTATGAGACTTTCATGGGTTATGATAAAAGAGGAAGTCCAAGGCTCTGAGAAAAACAGGAGAAATCCTCAGTTTTGGAGAGGGGTGGGGAGGACAGATTTTAAGGTATGCTAATAGAAAATAGAAGGAAAAAACATACTTGGCTGTGACAAAATGTTACTCTTCATTCCAAATCTCATTTGAGAAGAAATTGAGAGATGGAGGTTCACAAATGAAGAGCAAAGGGGTTTACATATAGGTTGTTTCTACTAAATATATGCTACTGTTGACAAAGCTTATTTCCTCTAAACAAATTTCAACCCAATACAAGCAAAAATCAGCATGAGAAGATCACTGCAGCTGCTAAAGTTTTGCCATGTGTATCCACAGAGTCAAGAACTAGTGTTTTTAAAAATGCTTATTATGTGGGTTTGTCTTGAAAATTGACAAGATAATTAAGACATCAAGGACTTTTCTAAAGTAACTTATTTTAAATCTCATAGTGGCAGTTAGGTGTTCCATAATTTGCTAGAGTAACATATATGTCTCTGTATTGACTCTTTAAAGTGTTTTGATGCAGTTTGACAATAATTGGGGATGCTGGGTAAAGGGGTTTACACCCTCAGCCTTCATGGTCTCACCATAGCAGAAACCAGCAGGAGGTTAGAGGGCTTATGGTGTTGCAAGTGAAGGCAAGTAGTTAACAGCTGAGAGTTGTTTGTGGCAATGAACATTTTACTTTCCTTAGTTCAGAGATCATAAAATGGCACAGCAGATAAACCTTTGATGTATATAAAACATTAAATTAGGGGCTGTTGTGTGGGTCAGCCTGAAACACATGTGCATAAAAGGTGTTGGTAGCTGTAATCAGCTTTTTCCTCTCTGATTCTGGTGATTCTTTACAAGCTTGCCTGGCCATTTTGTGGGAAAGGACTCTGTTGATGTGGAACGGCTAGAAACATGTCTCGGAGCTTTTCAGATCACCTAAATCTGTAATTGCTAATGGGTTAGTACCTCCTTCTCTCCCTTGTTTTTGGCAGGGACAGGCAGAGGCTGCAAGTCAAAGACATTAACCTCACAGTCTCAGTTTCCTTGGGAAGCTGCTAAGGGTTTGCTTCTTACTCCACCCCAAAATGGTTGCAGTGAAACAAAGTTATCAGTGGAAGTTGTTAGCTGCATGTGCTTTGTTTTCACTAGTTGACATTGGGGAAGGTTCAAATAATCCACTGAAACTCCCAGCAGACCACCACTCATATAATAAATCACATTTAAATGATTCATAAGATATTGCCATGTTGTATGTTTTTCAGCAACAAGTAGGTAGAACTGTTGGCATGGCTGGATATTCTATTGAGCAGCTGGTCTCTGAAATTTTTGGAGGCTGACTGTGCAGATGGACCCAGAGAAGATGGAACAACTTCTGTGCCCAGAGGAGCAGCCAAACTTTTGATGTCCGAAACCTCTTTGTCCCTGCCATTAAATCCCTATAGTGATTTCTAGAATCCAAAAATGAACACTCAGACTCTCTGCAGCATAACTGCCTCCATTGAAAAGCCAGCTGATACTGTAAAGTATGTGTGTGTGCATGTGCTGTGCACCTGAAAGAAACATCCCTGTAGGAGAGGGAGTTGTAAGATTTACCTTTTTAAAAGCAGTTGCCATTATTGGGAGAAATGAAGGGTGCTGATTTTATAGTGTTAAACAATCCTGCTGTATGGAGGGAAAGAAACATGGCAAAAATCTGAAAAGCTGGAAAGTTTACAGAGGAATGATCCCACAGCTTCTAGCAACAGCAGCTGTGCTGTGACATACAGACTGATGTACCAGTTGTCTGATCAATAGGTTTTACTTCTTGGACTATTATTTCTTGGCAGGCAACCTAATGTAATTACGTATGTTTTTCTGCAACAAGCAAACACTTTATGTGGTTGAGGAAACAGCTGCACTACATTGAAGAGCTCCTTTGCATAAATATGAAAGTATAGGCACAGAATTACAAAATTACATACTGTGTAAGGTTACAAGGTAATGGTGATGTCTATAAATACCTATAATGCACTTTTATTTAAAATGAGTTAATACTTAGCTTTTTTGAACATTGAAAGTTTGTCATCTATTTAAAAGTGTGTTCAGTCTAATAACTTGGAATATGACTCTGAACTGGAGACCTTTGCATCTTTCCTTATTTGCCATTTTAAGATGCTCTTCAGAGCTGGAGAGGCATGTGGAAACCTTCAAAAAGGATTGCCAAGCAAGATAAAATTTGCCTTATTTCTTTCAAACTTTAAACTAGGCTCCTTTTTAAATTCATAGATAAGTTTCTGAAGCAACCTAGTCAAACTTCTCATGTACAAACTGTGTAACATAGAAACCCCAGATTGCAAGTAATATGCAGGCTGTTGACACATGACCAGGGATATTTACTCAGTAGTTCCATGTGAACTGCTTCCAGAGAAGGCCTAGTAACAGCACAAGCATTTGTGCAGCTGTATGTCAAAAAGAACAGGTTTGGTGGAGCAAAACTTAAATGGTTTGAGTGCCCTCATCTGCTTCACTTTGTGACTATACAAGTGCTTGTGCCATACAAGAGATGTACAAACCAGAAAAATGTGGAAGCTACAGAGACAGAATCAGCCTGTACTGTCCTAAATTATATGTGGAATTACAGCATTGCACCAGGACAGCTGATTTCCTAGCCCATGCAGGGGCAGCCTGGCAGGGACACCTCACAAAGAGGTTGTAGTTTAAGTATGGTCTTTAGCCCGATGTTTTAAAATAAACTTCATACTAACTCTGGATTACCCTAAGGCAAGGAGGCTGTAAACTGCACACACATGCAGTGGGGACAAACCTTTCAGAACAAAACATAGGCTGCTGGGGCTGACAATCATGAGATCAGCCCTCCCTGCTTATGCATCGAGCCCTGTGTGTTCACAGTGCAGTCAGCACAGTACAATGCTGATCTAGCAAAATGGGTCTAGCTGAAGCTTTTGGTGCTGTCCCCATAGAAATGCATTGTTTTGATTTCTTGGGTGGTTTTATGCAGACTTGATTGATGTGGTTAGTTTCAGCTGACATTCAGTTGTGCAATTAGTTCAGCTCTTCATGAAGTAAGAACAGAAGAATGCTCCAAGTGTCATGACAGCATGATGTGATGAGCTCTAACAGATCTACTCCTGGTATTTCAAAATATGTTGCCACATTTTCCTCCAGTTGTTCATTCTGCCCATCTGCTGGATGCTGCATTTCTTGCTGGCAACAGAAAAATTGGCCTCAGTGCCCCAGGGGTGATGGTTTTTTTTCTGAGTTTTTGCTGACAGTTTTAACTTGTATCTAGACCTGGTGTTGAAACAGCTCGGGAGCGTGACCGTCATTGGTTAATGATACCACAGCTTGCTGATGGCAAAGAGGAAGCCCTGCTTCTGCCCCTGCCTCTTGGCTTTGTCCTTTTCCTTCCATCGGCCTTTGGGAACAAATCTAACATTAACCAGAAAGATGATTACCAGTGTTTTTGCCAAAGCAGCATGGATTCAGTGCCTGGAGAGCACGAGTGAGAAGCAGAGGAAGGAGGCAGAGGGATGGTACCAGCCCTGCTGTGGGCAAGCTGTCAGACTAACCTGTTCAGATTACTCATTCTGCAGCATGACCCTGCTGTCACAGCAAGAAGATGGTGACCCACATCTGGAGGGAGGAATTGTTTAAAGCTCTCGGAGCCATCTTTAGGTTTTCTGATAGCAGCTTATTGTAGCTATTGAATGATTCATTTGCACTGGCACTTTGGGCCTTGAGGAGATAAACTTCTGCCAGTCAGTTGATACTTTCTTGTTAGCTTGGCAAGAAGGTGTTGGACCACATAGGAGTACACACTCTGTTTTGGGCAGGGCAAAAGGAATTACAGGAAGAAAACTGTAGAGAGAAAATGGCGCTTTGGGGGCTGAGGCTGTCAGTTTGTTTCCACACTAGCTAGCACACTTTTGTGTGCCTGACGGCGCTGTGGTCAAGAGCCGGCAGACACAGGGGAGTTCTGCCTGCCATCTGAAGAGCTGGGGTACAATCCACTTTGAGAAGTGTCTACACATGTTAGTGTGGATGTGTAAGGCTTTGAGAAAACTGAGTCTCACTACTTTGTGCGGAGGCCTGTGAAGTGGTTGATGAGGCCATTTGATGTGGTGCGTTTGAGAAGCTGCTCAGTTAGTGTTGTACATAGTCACCAGAACAGGCAATGCGAAATGTGGTGATGAGACCAGACTGAAAGAAGAGACTGGAAGGAGCTCAAATCCCACTTCATGTGAGCTGCTAGTTGCCCTGAAAGTGCAGGGTACATGAATATAGGTTCGGTGATAACGCACTCCTACAATGAGAGCTCCCACTTTCTGTTTCAGAACAGCTGAAGAGACCCTTCTGGCTTTGTGTCTGAACCTGAACAAGTGGTGGTGATAGGCTGACAAAAATATTAATACTTTCTTGGGCCACTTAATTTTCATTTGAAAATTAGAAAGGTTTGATCACACAACCTGCTTTTCTTATGGCACTGCAAATATAAAGGGATTACAATTGTGCTTAATCCCACTGAAGTAAACAAGGTTTTAATACTGACATTAGTGGGAGTAGTCAGGCTTCTAGAGAAATTCAGAGCAAGACTGAAGTGCTAGTAATGATTGAAAAGATAGTTGTATGAGGCCAATCTTTCTGAAGGAGAATGTGAGAGGCTGAACAGTGTAGGAAGTGCTGATAGGAAAACCAGTCATCAGGGCAATAAAGAAAATGTTTGAGTACAGTGCTTACTGACCATGAATCTTGAGCAGTGAAGATATTTCATAGTCATACTAGTTTTTCCAAGTTTAGATTGCAAGTTAGAATTGGAGGCAAGTCATGTAGTTATTAAATCTTGTATTTATTAGCAAAATTATTTTTATATTAAAAGCCTTTTAAACATACTTGGGGAAAATGCTTTCTTTGGAGGCTAAACTGGCTTAGGACATTCATGGAATGCCTGTCCTCTCTGACTTCTCTGAGCATAGAAACTGTAGTTGCAACAACATAAAGGTGAAGGAATGCTTGGCGTGAGGCATATTAGGAACTTTTAAAGCTGGCTTTGCTCCTAAGGAAGGGTATAGGTGCAGATCCACATCACAAATCCATCGGTTCTGGGGTATGCCCTCCCACCCATGTATTCCTTATTTCTTTGTGCCAGCAGTAATGCACAGGAAGCTGATTCATCTAAAATTTCCTGTGGCAAAAAACCCAAGAGCTTAAGGTGTGGTGGAGATGCTCCCTTATTAGCATGCAAGGATATGATGAGCAAATGTGTTTCCTCAAAACGCTGATACTTCTGAAACTGCAGCCTGATGAGACGGTCAATGGAGCTTCTGACTGTTTCCTTGGATCCAAACTGACTCTTATCATGTGACTTACTGATGAAGTGTGAATTAGCTGTGCTGGTACAAATGTCTTAAAATATTGACCAGTCAGCTCTCCTTTGGCAGGCTTCAAGTTACATCAGATGTCACCTCTCTTTCCCCAGACTGCATGAAGCTGGTCCAAAGGCCTAAAACTTAAACTGTCATGTTTGGCAGAGCAGACCCATGTGCTGAGATGAGATCCAGGGCAAACTTGGTGGGTAATGAGGGAGGGTGCAGAGCTGGTGTTAATTTTCTTGTGGAAGGAAGTCACAAATGGCTGTTTGCATGGCAGAAAGCCTCTCCTCCACTGGTTCTGTCAGCAGAGCCTTCTGGAGGAGATGCAGCATATACCAGCAACAGGAGTTTCTCTGCTGGCCATGCCTGCACACGTGCTGCTGCGTGCATTGCACAGGGGCTTTTTCCCTGGCTTGGCTGCAGCCAGGCACAAACACAGCATGAGGCTATGGCTTGACAATCACAACAAGAACAGATGTTGCAACCACCCTTTTAAAAGTGGCTCAAACCAATTCAAGATGCCTGCTCTCACCTTCCCTGTGTTCACGCTGCCCACAGAGCCATGTTGTGGAGGGAAGAGCGTATTGGAGGGTTCATACTTGTGTTTTTAACACTGACAGGAAGCATATATGAAGTGTCCTGATCCTTACATGCTTGCCTTGATCCTGAGGTGCCCTTGGGACTTGATGTAAATTTAGAGTGAAAAGGTTTCCTTGAACTTTGCTGTCTTTCTTGGATGTTGGACTGGGAGCAATGCTCCTGTGAATGACCTGCTTGCATGTCTGTGTGATCTTTGGTGTTGAGCAGGGTTAGTGGATACTGAAAATTCCTGGTTTAAAATGGCAAGCTACTGGGATGAGTTGGAAACCTACAGAAGGGTCCAGGTTTAGTTCTGAGTTGAAGCAGATAGACTGGAACCAGTAAGTATTTATAATCTAAAAAAAAACATTCTAGGAAAGTAAGAGACCAATAAAAATATGTGGTATTAAAGAAAACAGAACAAGTGGTAAATATGAGAAATGTGAGTTGAAATTGTATGTATGGAAGGTATATGAAATAGAACTACTTGACATAATTTCAATAACTTAGTGTAGACAAATCAAATGTACATATAATGAGGAAAGATGAGTGAAGCAGTAGCAATTCTCTTTTTGCTCGAAAAGGGGAGCAGAAATCTGTATTCAAAGAGCATTAATCTATTCAATATGCCTCCTGGGTACTCTTACACTTTTCTGCAGCTTGTAAGAGCTGTATCTGGCTTCAGAAGAGGATGCTTGTGCTTTTCAGATCTTTCTGAGACGAATAAACAAATAGGGCCGGGAGTATGGAAATGATAGGTTGGTAGGGTCTTTTTGGAATTTAAACAAGTGTATTACTCAGTATGGAAAGACTGTCTGAGAACTGATGGAACCCTGCGGACTTACTATAAAGGCTGGATGGTGAAAGAACGATAACACACGTGAGAACTGAAGCTGAAAAGGCATGCCAGTTAAAAGTGAGGCTGAAAGCGCAACAGGATTGTGTCTTGTTCTCAAAGTTGTTTGAAATTCTCAAGCATAAGCTTCTTAACACTTGCTGGAAGAAGACATGCTAAAGATTACCGGCCTGAAGGTATTAGAGTATGCAAGGCATTAGGAATGGTAATTACCATGACCTCATACATAAATAATCATTTAATAACCCAGCTGATTTCTGGAGTCATAACAGTGTGCTGTCAGTGTAGAAAATGCAAGAAGAAAAATTACTGAAGCAGGAAATGCTTATAAAGGAAGGAAGCTTGAAAAACAAAAAAGCAAATGTTATCTTTTTTCAAAAAAAAGGTAGTGAAGCTGAGCAAGAGATTCTGAATAAGAAGCTGTAGGCAGGTTTTCCGATTTAGCTAATGTGAAATGCTAATGGTAAGGGCCTGAACAGAGCAGGCCAGAGTTTTGATGATCCTGGAAAAATATCAGCTCCCACTAGATCAGTACACTTTTGTACCTTTAAGTCAGATGATTTCTAATTAGGTGCCAAAATGTGAACATAAAATGCTAATTTTAGGCATATTTGTGTTTGAAAAGTGGGACTTATATCCATACAGTTACTTAAAATGCCTGTTTTGTTATCTTGTTTATTACTCTGTTGCCTGAAATGTCATAAATTTTCTGGTTAGTAGCAATTCTGGCAGTGTTTTCAGATGCCACACAGATGTTGTGCAGTTTATATGTGGCTAAGATGTGTAACACCTGGTAATTCACTGTGAAGGTTGACAATAATTATTAATAGCTTTAGCATTTGCACTTGATAGCCTATTTTAACAATATTGTTAAAAAGGTTCTCAAACAAATCTGTAAGCAATCATAATGAATTTACATCATGTGTGGTAAGTACTTCTAATTTTTAATTTAAATGTAACTCCAGTTGGAGTACCTCCAAAATCATTAATGGAAGGACAATGAAAAGTCATGAATGCTGTTAATTGTGAGCAGGAGACTATTTTTAGTCTGTTCCCCATTATCACCGAAGACTTGCACTTAAAAACATTGTTTTTGAGACTAGGTACTAGCTCCTTGATGCAGATTTTTACAGGCAGAGATTTTTTTAAAGGGGCAGTGCACATCCAGTTAAGACAAGAATTCAATAGAAAACTTTAACACTTGATTAAAATATGTAGCTTTTGCTTTTCAATAGAGACATTTTCTCAATTACATAGGATGCAGTTGATGGAAGAGTTAAACAATGGAATATTGAGTACATTCCTGAACTAAAACTTTTCTTGTCTCACTAGCATTCAGGAACTGTCTTTTCTGAGGGCAGTACTAAGCTGGAAATGAATTATCAAAAGGTGTAGATTTGTTTTTGGGAGAGTTGCTCATCTTCTTTTTTAAGCAAAAGACAAGGTATGTGTAAACACATTCTCACAGAATACTGTGAGAGATTAAAATGAATTTAGTTAGATATAGAATTGTTTGGGCCTAATCTAGTATAATTTCTGAATTTGTTTCTAAAATCTTTTGCTGTCTTTTGACTTATTTGGGAGGCCACCAGGAGGGTTGGTGACTATTTTGTTCAAGTTGGTTTTTTTCAGAGCAAAACCCATTAATGTCTGGTTAACATTGTACTTTAATTCCCCTGAGTTTCCTTGCAGGATAGTAAGCTTTTCAAAGAGCTTACATTGTACTATTACTCTGTAGAAGATTTTTTGTTGAGATTTTTTTTCCTGAGGACACTATTTTGTATGTTGAAATGTAACTTCTTTATAGATTCCATTGTTCACTGGATTTTCCAATTAGTGTCCGCATCAGCTGAAGCCTGTGAGAATTCTCTGAATTACAATGTCATGTTGAACTGCAGCAGTTATGAAGGTGCTGTGTCAGAAAATATTTCCCGAGTATACCTCTGCAATTGTATTTATTTTAAAACTTGAAATTGAGGTTTTCTTAGAGGGTTTTTTAATCTATGTTTCAGTCCTCTCTTTTTATTTGAGGATCAATAATATATATTGTGCCCAGAGGGTACATTTTTTTGTGTTAAAGAACATCTCATGAGTTGTCATTTCCAAGCTGCTGGACTGCAAAGCCAGGCTGAGCAGATTCTCTAGATTTTTTTTCTTAAATGTCACTGACTTGATTTCACTTTTTTTGAGCTTTTTTCCTAGTGTCTTGATAGCTAGCTTTCTCTTTAAGTGTCTCTTCAATTATTTAATATTTCAGCATAACTTATAATTTTCCACGTAAGAGTATAGCCCTTCAATTGCTCTCGCTTCTTCCAGATAGAGAAACTCTAATATGATTTGGAGTATTAGAAGGCAGGCTGCTGAAATAAATGACTGAAGGGGATGGATGACTCTGCACATATGTGATCAGAGGCTTATGAGTGACTCCAGAAATGGTTGCATCTGATCATTGATTTGACTCCCCCTGGCCTGATAGATGCTGGGTCAGACTCTGCATAAAGGATGAAGTCTCTGCACTCCTTCAAGGATGTGGCAGGACCATCGCTGTAACTGTCCAGTGGAAAGTGAGCAGTTGCATAGCCCTCACTACCGAAGTGGCAGCTGGAAGATCTAGAGGTGAAGTAGACAGCTTTGATCACCTGTGAACCTTCCACTCCAGCATAACTGATAGATCTAAAAGAAGGATGGAGAATCCCTAAAGGGGGGCCATCAGCAGTGAATCTCTGGTATTTCTGCAGTCTGTCCAGTTCAGATGAGTCACACACAGATGAGCAGTTGCCAAAGCAGATACTGCTTTTGGATGGCACACCTTTTCAGATGTATATCATGGTCCTTGTCCTCTATGGTCTTCACAGGTTGAGATTTGCATTTGATTTCCAGAGGCTGTTCCTCTCAGCTGGACATGACATGTGTGAACACATTAGCTTATTCTACCCTGATTCAGGAATTTTATACTGCTTTTCATCCCATTATATTCTTGGTTACAACCCTGAAAGGAGGTTGTAGTGGAGATGGGGGTTGGTCTTTTCACTTGCTACTTGAGAGAAAAGACAAGAGGAAACAGCCTCAAGTTGCACCAGGGAAGGCTTAGTTTGGCTATTAAGAAAATTCTTCACTGAAAGGCTCGTCAAGCACTGGAACAGGCTGCCCAGGGATGTGATGGAGTCACTGTCCCTGGAGGTATTTATAAAGCATGTAGATGTAGCATTTAGGGGTGTGGTTTAGTGGTGGACTTGGCAATGCTATGGTTGGGCATGATGATCTTGAGGGTCTTTTCCAACCTCAGTGATTCTGTGTGTTCTATAAAATCTTCATCCTGTGCTTCACCAGGATGGTGATAGATCAGAGGCAACCTACAAGGAGCAGATAGCAGGAGCAGGAGTTAGAGCTCACTTTAGCAGAGTACAGAAGGCTGCCTCCTTACTCTTCAGTAGTGCTTCACCTTCACTAGGTGTCAGACATAATACAAGGACTCTTTAGTGTCTGAAGACAAGTTTTTAGTACAAACTGTATGAGTAAAGTGAGTGGAGTGGAATAGATGCTGCTTTAAAGGCAAGTCTAGTTATTGGTTTCCTGTAGACCACTTCCTTAGCCTCAAAGTACCCTTGTATTCTTTCCTTCCACCCTGGAATCACAATAAGTTTGACACATGGCACAGAACTCAGTTGTTACTTACCAGAGGGTGGAAAACCACTTCTTTTTATAAAGAGAGTGCTGAAATAGTAGAGAGAAACACTCAAGTTCAGATGTTAGAGTATGGTGTTCAATGGCAGCAGACATTGACTCTGGAGTTCGCTCTGGTATTTGATTCGGTCAGGTCTTGGACTATGGTGTAAACAAAGTTTAATCTTTAATTTTAATTTGAGTTTGTGTTTAAAAGGCTGAAAATCATAATTCCTAGTAAAGTACTTTCTAATATCTAAACATATTTGATATATTCATAATATTTATCTGTTTTTGGACTTGAAAGCCCAAATAGTTCTATTCCTTATACATTCAAAAATTGTTTGAGATGCTGTAGTGGCATTTTGTTTTCTCCTCAATTGCTGCTATTTAAAGCTAAAAAAAAAAGGCGTCAGAAAAGCAAAAATGTTTTTGTCACCAACCAGCAACATTTAAATTTAAGGTGAGGTTTGTGGCTTATGTACCCCCACTATGACTTGTGAATGATGAAGGCTGTTTTAATAGAAATAAGACAAACTATAATATGGTCATTCTAATCAGTGATATTTTTTAAAGAATATTTGGGAAAAAGTTATGGAAGTAAACAGGAGTAATTCTATGCTGAAGTAATTACTGTGGGAATGAGGTAAACTTAAATATCCTAAAGTAGCATTTAAAAGAATTTTTAGTCTTATAGCAATATTAAATATAGTTTCATGTTCCTGTTTGCCAAATTTTTTATCTGTTTGAATCTGATGCAAAACCTAATTTGAAACAGTTTTCTTTTAAATGCATGTTGCAATGTAACAACCTAAGAGTATGTGAGGAGGGAGAAGGTATGAAAGAAATTTGACTGGATAGTTACAGAACAACCTAAATAATGAGATAAAAATTTGCTATTGATTTGAGCAGCTCTGGCTTTGGACATACTGGGGAGCTTCCTGGGGCAGAAAATAGCGGCTTGAAGCTGGGGAAATGGATTTTGCTGTAGGCCTGGCCTGGGTGGCCCACCCGTGCTGGAGGGGCAGCTCCCCGGGCCGGGGCTGCGGGCGCTGCCCCCGGGCGGGAGGGAGCCCGGGCCCGCCGGCTCCCAGCCGGGCCCGCCGCTGGCCGCGGCCGAAGCCCCCGGCACGGCAGGGGACAGCGGGAGAAGCCGGCACCGCCCCGGCGGGACGGGAGAGAGGAGCGAGGCCCCGGCAGCGGAGCGGCCCCGCGGCACCCGGGCCGGGGCGGGCGGCGGCGGGGGGGGCTCCCGGCGCCGGAGCGGAGCCGCCCCCCGGGGCCCGCGGGAAGGAATGGGCGGTTTGGTCCCCAAATCGGGCAGTCCGTCTGCTACTGGGACTTCAGATCCTCACCCCCCTGCAGTAGCCCCCTCCCTCCTGGAGGGACGCGGGGGGGAGGGAGCCCTGCAGCAGGGACACTTGCTCGTTTGCCTCTGCTCTGCCGAGAATCCCAGAGCAATGCAATGCCTCACAAGGGCTAGCTTGCTGATTGATTTTGGACCTACTTATGGCACACTGACTTAGAGAAGTTACACACTGGGGAACAACCTTTTTTCCAAGACAAACTGCATATGCTGCACCTTGTCTTGTCTCTCTCTATAAAATAGTCAGGACCTGAAAGAAATGCCCGTTGTTTGCAATTCTCCAGTCTTAAGGCAACCCTTCCTTGATACTATTTGCAAAATTTACCAAAGACAAGTAACATAGTATCTTGTGAATACAAAAATCTTCATATATATGAGCAAGAAGCCTCTTCACAATGACTTAGGATAGGGGTTTAAGCCTGGATCTGTTTTGTTGCAGATCTCTGGTTTTGTGGCACAGAACTTGTTCCAATAGATCGTTCTCTCTATTAATATCTCTAGTCTTGTTCTGTTGTACAAATCTTCACAATTCAAAATGGTGCTTTTTTTGTAGCTGAGGAATGAGATAAGCTCACATCAAAGCTGTTCTTTCATTTGTCTGTTTTGACTCTCAAAGACGAGTCAGGACACTGAGACATATACTTAAATCAGATCCGCAGTTATGAATGCATTTGGACCATCCGTTAGAGGTAAAGACTCCCTAAAGGAGGCTGACAAACTAGCCAGGCATCTGATTAGGCACAGAATAATTTCAATGGCTAATCAAAGGAATGAATCCTTACTTGATTACACTTCAGTTTTGTATCAGCTAATCATGAAACCAGAAAATACACTAATGGATGCTGGTTTCTTACAGCACCTGTTCACAGGTACAATTGCTGTAATTTGGGAAGGAGAAGGGAGGGGGCAGCACTAATTTCCTAATCAAGAGCTGAGACAAGTAGAAAGCTCTAATATTCTTAATGCAATAGGCCATTTTTCTATAGAAAGAAGACTAGAATTTTTCCAGTCCTTGGAGATAAGTCAGCAGTGGGATGCTGGGATCACTCCCCCACATCTCACAGTGCACATTTTTTTACACATCTATGTTGTTCCTCAGGGAAAGTTCTGTATCACATGGTGAAAACAGATCTTCTTAAGGAAATGAGACAATATGAGCTTTCTCATGTCCCTCGGGTCTCCTTCCATACGCACTGCTCAGCAATTATTAGCAGGGGCAAGAAAGTTCCCTGCAGAAAACCAGAAATGTTTTGTCATGTGTGTGTTTGCACATGTTCATATTCTTTTGGTACTCCTGGTGTCTCAGGAGCTTTGGTCTCAGATATAAAGATCACAAGTTATCATACAGGGGAGGTATTTCTGAATGTCATCCACCAAGGTCTCTGACTTAAGATATAACAGAAATCATTAGGAACCATTGCAATGCTTGGAGGAAATCCCATTGTGCTATACAATACTACAGAAAGCAGCAGTCCCTGCCCCAAGAGCCTACTGTGTAAAACTGTACACTTTCTTTTAATATGAAAAGGTAATAAAGGGGAAATATTGGAGGAAGAAAGGGAGATGAAGAGCACTGGATTCTGCTTTTAATATAGTCTGGAACTGACAGTTCTTTGTTGTATGCAGATAAGAGTTTTGGTACTCAATTATGAACAAGATCTAACATCTGCTTTAACAATGAATCCTGCAAGCCGAAACAACTCTTGAAGTTTTTATGTGCTACACTGCCTCTGGTAAAGTATATCATGGGAAACAGCCTGATGTAAAAGCTGGGCTCTGATTCCTGAAAAGTAGGTCCTACCCTTACAGGAAGCTAGCTTCACAATTTCACTAGTATCAAGAGCTACACTGAGTTTGGGCTCGTGTGCATTAGGCTGAAACTATTGCTAACAGAGCATGGTACTTACTGGAATGGCTTTAAAACATCTGCCAATCAATAATGTCCAGTTCTTTGAAGAACTCTTAGTTTAATGCTGCTTACCTACACAGTAAGTGTCTCCAAAGTCTAAGTAGAGAAAATAAAGAGACCAAGGGCAGCTGGATTAGTAGTATTAAGCCACGGTCAATCTACTGCATGCATTTTAATAGATTTTGCAGAAGTAGAGCACTAGATCCTCTGCTGTCTAAATCAGTATAGATCCGTTGAAATTGCCAGAACTGTACTGATTTATACAGGCTGAGGACTGTCCCCAAGACTTCCAGCAACAGCTGTTTTAAATAGTTAGGTTTGATCTGTCTTTTGAAATACTAAGCCATGAGATTGCATTTAAATTATCCATGCTGATCAATATATGAGATATATCATAAATCTTTCCTAAACACCACTCAGCTGAATTTCTCTTATTGACTTAAAGAAGATTCGGGATTAATGTATTTTAACTTTTCATATAAGCCGCTAAGTTGTAGGAAAATAAAGTCTTTGAGAAGGCATACATAGATAAACACTTCATGAAAAAGGTATGGTGTTACCATTTGTCATTTCATTGCTCAAAAATTTGTATCTAGAAATAACTTTTAAAAACCCAAAATGCATAATCTGAAGTGCCTAAAGTTATTTAAGGGTAAAACCTGAGCTGCTAAAATAACATCTGGTGTTGTGTTTAAGATTTTTTTCCTACTTCTGGCCTTAAAAGAAGGGAACACTGAACACTTTTTAGATGTGCTAAGTAAATATCTGCCTCTTTTAGACACATTAAAGATTTCCTGGTACCTCAAAGATGATGGCTGGTGTTTCTCAAGATCTCTGCATTGTGTGAGCAGAACAATAGTTGTGTCCATAAGCAGTTTTTTTGTGTGATATGAGTTAAAGGAAATATAGTAGATTTATAGTATAAAAACAGTAATGATGTTCTGGAGGGATTTGAGAGGTCTAGGAAAGAAAATGTTTCTTTCCATGCTGTTATAACTCATAGCTTTCCCTTCATGTTCCTGGCCTACTCATACCTTTGGTGTGGTCTTTTACCTCTCTTCTTGCCTGTTTACCGGAGTGCACTATCTCCTGTGCTGTGCAGATCACTGATGCTCACAGTTGTGCACCCTGAATGCCATACTACTTCACTACTCTTCTCCTTGTCCTTTTTTTCCTCTAGATGTCTCTTGCCATGAAGCTCTGACCATTGTGCTAGCACTGATAACTTCTTTCAGAACTCCCTCATCCTTCATCAATACCAGGAATATTTTCCCAGGTATAATTTTTTAGGTCATTGCTGTCACTCTGTTTCAATTAATCTCCTCCATTTCTTTAATGAGGAACTGAAGAAATTTCTGAGCTTGCTTTCCTAGCCTTTATTGAAAAAGCAGAGGAAGGAAAGGAGTAAGGCAACTGGTAAATATTGGTTGACTTTGCTTACCTTCTCTCCCCTTCATCTTACACATTGAGAGAAACAGGAAGTAACAGGAGAAAGGAATGGTTGCTAGTTGGATTCAAAAGGATATGATGTCTGTGAGCACCCTCAGTTGCATACTTGCTCCATGCAGAGAAAATAGTTCACTGGCATGCTGACTGAATAATTTGTTTTTCACGGTACCTAGCAAATGGCAGTCATGGACCAGAAACCCCTGTGCTAGCTGCTCTGTTAACAAAATAAAAAAATTTGGAAGACAGTCACCACTACCAGAGCTTACATCCAAAGTATAAGACAGGAGACAACAGATGGAGATGGGCAGATGGTGAAGTGCAAAGAAACTACTAAAGAGTTGATAAGCATGAAAGCAAACAGTATCAGCATACCAGCTGCCTAACATTTGTCCATTAAAGATGTCAAGCCAAGGAATGGTATAAGAATGGTTTTGAAAGATAATGGGATATCTCTGAGGATGGCTGGGAAAAAACACCCCAAGTGGGGATGGCAGCAGGGAATAGTTTATCTGGAAACCCTGCTAACAGACGGTGGAGGCAGGAGCTGTCATTTCCAGTGAGAGGTGGGCTATGAGGGACATGAAGAGGAGAACCAGTGACTTACACTTAATGTGACCAAAAAGTGGGACCTGTGGAAGGATGAAAAAGAGAGGGGTAGCAGGATCACAGCAAGGAGCATGAAGACTTACTGTGTAGGTACAAATGAAGTCAGACTTAAAAGATGGAAAAAAAGTAATTGAAATAATTGCTGAACCTGTATGTCTGCATGATTTTTAACATGCTATTAGAAAGAAAAGGCAGTTTCACAGTTCTCTTGTAGAAAGAATCAGCAAGGCTTTTGGTCATCTTAGGCTCCCCTTTTCAATGTTTGAGTGACAGGTAAAAATCATCGTAAGGGTCAAGAAAAGGAGTAGCAAGGTCCCATCTAGTGGAGTAGGGAGGTTAACAGCAACATCTTAGTCATCCTTATGGTAGCATAATAGCTAAACGTTTCTAAGCAGTTGTCAGGGGGAAAGGCAGAAGCACTTTGGTTATGGGCTGGTAGAGACAAGTGCTACATGGATAGCAGTCCACTTGAAGAGATCATTTGAATCTTGCTTGTAGATATAATTACCCAGAGGGAAGGAAAAAGGGACCAAGGCTGGGTGTTAGGGAAACCATTTGAGAAGCTGGAGTCCCAAGAAGAATGACCCTTTAAAAGATGCACTGAGTGAACAGAAGACAGTGATGGATGTTGGTGGAGGGCAAGATTTCATGAAATGTGGTAACTTACATTGTAGTTGCCTATGAAGTCAGGAGACTCCCTTGATGACTAAATGATTCTGTTGGGAGAACTTGGCCTTACACAGGTGATGTGGGTTGGTTTTTGTTGTTGTTTAATTCTCCATGGTATTTTTTTTGTGAGAGACTGCATAGCAGCTAGTCCATTTAACTGCAGCTGCTCACCTTTCTCAAAGGTGTTTTGAGAGTGGAATAGATAGCAGCATTGCTTGGAATGAGCAGAAATGTAATATTTATAACACAAGCATATTGGCCTTTGGGTGGCTAAGTGGTTCATAAAATTCAGTGCAGCATAATGTGATGTAATGTAGCCAATTACTAAAAGAATAAGCATGAAGATTGCAGTCTAAATAAGGACACAACATGGAATTCATATTAAGAAAAGAACCTAGAAGGGACTGCAGATAATAGGCTAAACCATTAGTACTATTTCCTGGTAACAATAACAAAAATGAAGAAGAGCAAACAAGTTTCTGAAATATAGCTCTGGCCGTGTGGTGTATAAAGCCGCAGAAATTGTTCTGGCATGCTTCTAGTCTCATTAGAAAACAGAGCTCAGTTTTGGGCACTTCATTACAGGAAGACATTGAAAAGGTACGGCAGGGGGCAATCCAAGATGATTTAGTAACCAAACCATGATTTATGAAGAAAGTTTGGACGTATTTCTCATCTGTGGTTAAGGAAAGGGAGATTAAGAGAGGATTCTTATGCAGGTATGCAAGATTCTGAACAAATGGGAATGGATCAATGCTAAAATACAGTTGTTAGTCATACACAAACTTAAAACAAGAGATCTTGGATTAATGTTAGGGAAGAAAATACAAGCAGATTTTCAAACAGGAGGAGACAGAGCTTTATGCAAATGTTGGAAATGGAAATAACTTTAGATCAGCTTACCTGAGAAATATTTGTGTAACCTACTGTAAATGTGTAAAAGGGATTATTAAAATTTTTCATCTTATTTTTTAAAGGAATAATCATGAACCAAATAGTAGTTCTTAAATTTGCTACGTACTGATGAAGAAACCCCCATACAAAAGACAGATACAAACAGATCTTTGCCAACTCTGAGCACTTAAGGTTGCAGTTTCCCAGAGGCAGAGTTTTGTTTTCAGATGCCTCAAAAATAAAAAAGGCCTCTTTCTGAAAGGAGGCAATAATATATAAAGCTTACAGCAAAATATCAAGTTCTAAATTTATTACAGCTATAAATGTTCCCAGTATAAGCACCTGGATTTCCCTGTATGGATTGGTCTTTTAAAAATTAATCAGGTTGGAGCTTTTCTTTTGAGATCTAATAGGGAAAATTGTCCAAAACACAGTCTGAAGGCCAGAATACATTTACATATGCATGGCATTTCTGGTTGTCTAGATGTCACTTCTTCAGTTTAGTCCCCCTGCCTGTGCTGGTAGGCTTGTACTAATACTGTCAGCTGACTAGAGGTATTCGATTGTGTTTGCTCCCAGACCTGCCCTTTGCTGAGATTACCTTTTCTATTTATTTGCAAGGAACTTGAGCATCCTTCCACAACAAGGAGGGAAGGGAGTCTGAATGCATGGATATCTTTTTCCACACTGAAGGATGATGTAGCTCCATCCATACCGCAGCTCTACCTCTTCCCCTGGTCCAGCTCTCAGCTTTTTTTCTAATTAAGTGAATTTGGTGGTGGACAGAGGAAGGTGGTCTGGAAGGGTGTAGGAGAGTGGTAAAGGTAGTGAAGCGTACTACCAGAGTTTCTGATGGAACCAGTACAGTCAGACTTCCCTATATTCCTTCAGCAAATGGGATGGTGGGCTTTCCTTCTAGCCAAAGTTACTGCTAGATAAATACAGTAACATACTACTGACATACAGATCCTACCATGGGCAATGAGAGGAAAGCCAGTACTATGAATAAATGTTAGGCATGATACAGGAATGTTCTGAATAAAATGTGTAACAGATTGAAATTTTTTTAAAGGACAGTTTTTGGCAGAAGAATATCAAGGTATTCCAGATCTTAATTTGATGAGCTGATATTAAAGGTCTATGCATGGGTGGTTTGCATCCATTAAAGGAAGTTTAGGGTGAGTGTAAGAATATCAAAATTATTACTCTGTAATGGATTCACGTGAGAGGAGCCCACAGTAACTTAACTCTTGCTGATGCGATGTATCGTTTACTTCAAATAGGACAGATAAGCCTCATGAATAAAGGTCAGCAGGAATTATCCCAATAGACTTCCTTAAATGCTTTTAAGCTTTTCCTCTCAAGTTAGTGAAAGTTTTGTTTGAATCACTGACTGCATTATTTAGCCTGTGGGTTTAGATGCAGCTAAAGAAACAGAATGTAACACTTGTATTAGAATTATAGTGAAATGTGCAGTTGCTACTCAGCCCCTAGACATTAAAATGTTGGACTGCTGTAGGCACTCAGCCTTTTGCACAGATAGTTGAGGTGACAGTGAATTTGCGTGGGAATGCTGGGAACGCTTGCATGTAAGTCTTCACAGCAGTCTCAGACTTGCAACCTATTGCAATTTGTTTTATTGGTAATGGGGCAGACAAGGTTTTCTGAAAACAGGGGTGGGTTGTTAAAGATTAAACGTGATACAGAGAAGCCATATTAAAAAGTGGTAATCTATTTAGGGAAGAAAAATATTGGGTAGGTGTTTGCACCTTTATGTCTATTTTTTTGTCTGGATTTGAACAGTAATGTCTCCAGAACAGGAACAGATCAGCTACCAGGAGGGAATTCTGCAATCACTCCACAAAGGTATGACTTTGAATGAAACTACATGTGTGTCTACATATTTTTGTAGCATAATTCTAGTGCACAGAAGCACCACCATAAATATTTAATTCTTAAAAACCATAAGCCCCCTTTACTACTGTTGGTAGCTGTGGAGACTGAAGTCCTTTATAGATACCTGCAAGTGAAACACAGTATTTCAGCATTTGGCATCTACTCAGCAGTAAAGGGCTGCTTACTATCTTCTCTTCTTTGTTGACACTGCCAAGAATTGGACCATTTACAATGATGCTTTTGTTTACTTGAAGTGGTTTTGTTTCCCAGCCAAGCACTGTCAACAAGCAGGCAAGTATGCAGTGAAGCTCCCTTATCTCCTTGGAGAGCATTTTGTCTGGAGCTAGCTCCAAAGACCAAGTCACACATCCTCTGTGTGTGATGTCAAAGATCTACCAGTGAATCAGGCGCTGTCTGTTGTGCCTGAGGCTTATGTGGACCAGGCTACTACCATTTGCCTTTCCCCTTGGGATCGGGATCTTGACATGGACTTTCAGTTCTCAGCACTGATAATGGTCTTTGTGATGCTGGGCAAGTCGAGTGAACTTTCCAGTGTGATTATCAGTGAAGTGCATTTAGTGATAACTGCTTACATCGCATGTTTTTGCTTAAGTACAGTTTTTGTTCACAGATTTATTAAAAATCTTTGTTTTGGGGTGTGTATGTATTACAAAATAACTGATATGCTGTGTACTCTTACCATTACAACATTTTTATATTCTCAATGTCCTTTAGCAGCTTTATGCAGGGTATGGGCTGTTTAATGAAATGTGAGATATGCACTAAAACTATTTTTTCCTCCTCAGTAAGATAAGATGTTACATTACTCACAGGTCCAATTTTAAATTTAAATATAACTTCATTTAATTTTACTTTGCAATCAGGTAAATTAATGAGAGAGAATGAAAACAATATGCTGTAATTACATTTGGAATTATTCCTTCTGTCCTTCAAGAGTGTTCTTTCTATTTGAGATACTGAAATTTGGTGTCTAAATATAAGGTGCAGTAACATCTGGTACTAATTGCTGGTTTAAATAATATAGACAGATATTCAGGCATTTTATCCTTTTGAAAGGAGGCTTTTAGTAGGATGTTCTGTCAAAGGTTATAAAAAATTTCATGCCACTAAAAATAGCTAATATTCCACTAGTTACAAATGATCTTTTACACAGAAGATCTTGCTTACTGAAGTATTCTTGTCTTAACTTTATTTGAAAAGAAGAACCAGTTTGTAATGCCTTTTACATCTGCCGTTCATTGGTACGCATGAGCATAGTGCAGGAGAGTGTTAGAACAGTTTATTTCTAGACTCAAAAGTTGTTACTTCATCTTTAAGTTCTCTGATTTTCAGCACAGGCCCTTGTGCCTTCAAAATGATGTATATGAAGTTCTGTTTGCTTGCACTGTGCCACTTATTTTCCCCACAAAATAAGTCAGTTAAACAGATTTATGACTAAAATTACTTTGACTAGCATATGAGACATGGTCCAAAACTTCCTGCAAACTCTTTGATGTAATAATAAAAATAACAGATATTTGAGGAAAATAAACAGTGGTCCTATTGCTTCTCAGTTTTGTGTATTTTCTTGCTGAAATGCCTTCATATATTTTGGAGCAAACTGTGCAGGAAGAACTGAGTGAGAGCACTTCACCCCTTCTGTGGATGGCTGCCGATATGGAAAGCACATGTGAAGTGTTAGTAGGTCACAACAGTGTCATACATGCATCTAGTGCAGTGGCTCGCATAGGTTTGCCATTCTCAGTTGGCCAGAACTCCTTAAATGCCATCAGCAAGATTAAAGGAAACTTCAGCTGACACCCATTTGTGTGGATGCTTGTCTGGGCCCTGAGGTGCTCATAGGTGTTACTGTCCTGTCTCCTGGGATCTCAGCCCTGGCCCTGCCCCTGGACCCAGTAGCTCCCTTTTAAGCTTGGTTCTTGCCTGAGCTACGGTTCAAGCGTGTCTGCTTGCTGGCCTGCTTTCTGGATGGACCTTGGGCCCACACTGTAGGCAGCTTGTCTCATGGATGGGTGCCTCAGATGTGTAGTATAGCTTGTCTCCAGCCTTGTCGTTGAATCTTTAGACCCATGCTGTAGCCTCCAGTCCTGTCCCTGTCGCATCCCTGACTGGGCTCCCTGGATGGACCTTGTCTGGGGTCGTTGATGGACCCTGTTACCAGCTCCTGGCTCTGACACCATGGTCAGACCCTGTAGGACAATTGCAGCAAGAAGTGTGTCACTGATAACTGAACCACTTGTGACTGAGAACAGCAGTTTTTGACAGCACACAGGGTTCAGCCAGCTCTGTGTTGGTTAGTGTTAGCCATCACTGCTAGCTGATGCTAATGAAAGAAGGTAGTAACTAGGTGACTGTAAGGTGACACTATGTTCTGGAGGTTTGTGATCAGTGACAACTTCCTCTGTCAGCAGACACTAATTTTGTCCCTCTATCCTCAGGAATCCATCTAATCCATTTTTTAATATGGAGATATGCAATTTTAATTATGGGAGGTAGCATCTTCAGCTGTCTGTGTGACACCTGCTGCTTTCATCTGATGTTCCCTAGATCTTACAGCAGAGGACATATGCAACAACCATTCCCTTCTCAGCTCTGTTTGCTGCCTCACTCTTCTGGAGTAGAAACTAGTGGGTCTGACTCTTATTTCACACTGGATTTATGCTACCTAATCATACTGACTGCAACGGTGCTTCAGATTTGGGTTTTAATCCAGAAAAGAATTTGAGCATCTGTGAAACTCTAAAAATGTTAGGAACTCCCCCAAATTTGAGAACTCTCAAAACTGGATTAATCGCATCTACAGAACCACTTTCCCTCCTTTTAGTACGGCACAGCTTGGCTGAAAAAGAGGTTTATGTTTTTCTGTGAAGGGACTGAGTTTTGTGATTATTCTGACTTTTCTGAGGCACGACAGCTTCCAGTTTGTTCAGCCACCTGAATAAAAAAGCTACACATTCAACCTCACTGAGCCCACATGACCTACAAATGATTCATTGTCCCAGTCAATAACATTTATTAGTATTCTTGAAAGAATCTCCTCCCTCCCCATCCCACTGACCCCAGGCCACCTTCATGCAAGCCTGCACTTCATTTATTGTCAGAAATTCTGAGAAACAAATCTAAGCAAAACAAGTTATGACCTGATCTCTTCTATACTTTTTCTGCTTAGGCACAGGGATGAATTTGGAAACCAGAAAGAATTATGAAATGCAGTAGTAATGCCTCATGCACTAAAGTCATAAACTGATCAAAGGCAGAAAATACTTGAGCCCTGGTACAGAAATAAAGGCACTGATCAGATGCTACATGCACTTTGGCACGTTGTCCATAGACACTGTGAGATTTTTCTACTCGGTGTTATGGAAAACTCTTCCAAGCCTGTCTGGCAGTAGCTTAAATAAAGTATAATTTTTCTTTTCCATAGCCAAAATATACCATCTGACATTTACACATGGGACATACAAGAGAGAAGCTTGTACCATCCAGAATGAAAATACTGACATGAGGTTCAGTTGTGATTAAAAAATAGCTCAGCATCCTACATAGGGAAGGGGAATACCTTCAGCTTTCCAACCTCAAATCTCTCAGAAACTAGCCGGCCATC
Organism: Falco rusticolus; assembly: GCF_015220075.1. Taxonomy (NCBI): domain Eukaryota; kingdom Metazoa; phylum Chordata; class Aves; order Falconiformes; family Falconidae; genus Falco; species Falco rusticolus. The sequence goes on from NC_051194.1 coordinate 28,630,467, forward strand.
AATAATTAGTTCCTGTGCTGTACTGATAGCTACATGATCACTCTGAATCATGCAAGAGCAGCAGACATTAAATCATTTATACCTACAGCCAAACATCTGCATTCAAACAAACTAATCCGACAGCTTTTAGAGAAGCCTTGCACTGGTAAGGAACAATCCTATCCGTTACAGTGGACTCTCTTTTAGGTTAGAAGTAGAGACAAGTCTTAGCTACTTGTGGGATCTTTTTCATGTTTTACCATGGTTAAGTAGGAGCAGAGTAAGGGAGGATATAAATCTGAGATAAAAACTTGAGCTCTGAACTCAGGCAGAGATTAAAAGGTCAAAAGCTTTTTTAACCCTGGCCTCGGAGCCCTGGAACAACCAAGGGCACCAGCGTTTTGGAGGTTGCAATTTTTAAAGAGCGCTACCTGTGGTGAATCCATGAAAAATCTAACCAATTTTCCCAAAATATTGGATTATTTGATTTCAGGCAGGATTGTCCTTTTGCTTTGTTAGGTTTGATGAAACTTTCCTGAGACAGTCTATCATGAATGAAGCTTGTAGTTTTTAAATGGCATAACAAGTTTGTTCCTGGACAAAGGCTTAGGCATATGTGATAGTTCTTGCTAGACAACAGCAGGTGTACTGAATGTGAAATACATAAAAACATAAACAAAATCGTTCTTAAATTAATCCTCCGTGTAGGGTTTGCCTGGAATGCCATTCAGGAAACATCTTACCTTTTCCTATTGTCTGGAAGAGGGGCTTGCAGATGGTTATAGATTTGTAACTGGGTCTGCAGATCCACCAGTTGGAGTGGTATTGGTACTGATGATTGAGAAATCTGTAGTTGTGCTGAACTTCAGTACAGCAGCAGATAAGCTACAGATACACAAAGAAAGAGCTTGTGAAGGAGTGAGAAAAATTTGCATGTCTTATGTAGCCGTTGTTACCACCGGTTGATTTCTATCAGTAATTTCCAAAGGCTGTTACCAGGCTAAACACCTTAGGAGGACTGCAGTTCTAGTGAGGATCCTTTATATCTTCAAGCTTCAGAGTAAAACTTGGATCACCAGAGGAGTTAGAAAAAACCCACACCTTTTTTTGCTTCCACTCATGGTTTAATAGGACACTAAAAGGTATGTGATAGATTTCCATCTCCCTTTAAAATGTGGAATAATTCTAGTCAGAAGCAGAACTGAGTTACAAGGATAAATACTCTGGTCTGGGAGCATGGGCTATTTCTTTGCTATGGTCATCTAAATTCAGAGAGATATGATGGCTCCTTTTTGGGAGATATGGAAACATTATGCTTTCTGCCTTGCTAAATTTCATAGGGAAGCTGGTAAATTATATATTTACCTTTCTCTGTTATTTCTAGTAAGAGAAAAGATTACTTTGGGGGGAAAAAAATGAAGAAAAACTAAATTACAGGTAGCAATTAATTAAATCACATCACTTGAGTTTTCAACTGCTCAGCCACCTGTTCCTATGTTTGTTTTTAATACATTTTAGTTTGAAATCTGATTGTTTAGACAGTAGTACTCCTATGATTATTACTAGTTCTCTAACAATCATTCAAACCCTGTTTTATTTTTAATGCTTGTGTTATGCTCTGCTGATATTGTGTTGTTTCAGTCGCATTTTTTTCTACTTCTGCACAGGGAATATAGATTATTGTATTGCTTCATTGGATCCTAGGAAGGTCTGTCTTTTATGATTGCTGAAAATTGGTATATGGAGTAGAAAATGGCACTGCATATTTCAAAACAGTAATTTCAGTCACTGAGGCTATGGTAATGAATGTTGGTGGTTTGAATGCTCTAGTAAAGATAACATCACTGCTGCAGGATACACAAATCATCTCCTATTCCCATGTAGTGGCAGGAAGTTAGCAGCCACTGTTTTTCTCTTTTTTTTCCTTCTTGTTTTCTTGAGAAAAGTAAGGAGAATCCTGATCTTAAGGGCCATATTGGTTTAAATCACTAAAACCTTGACACCAGCAAAATTAAGTGCTTAAACCCCATTAAAGCCACTGAAATCTAAGTTCAGGCATAACTTGGATACATAAATGCTTTCTTGGATTGGTGATTCTGTGAATAAATTGGAGATGCTTAAATTTATATGCAGTTGTCCATTTTCTTCTTGCTGCCATGAAGTTTCTGCGCTATTATTGTGGTTCTTTGTACAACTCACTCTAACTTTCATGATATCCAAACCTCTGTGAAGACCTAGACATCATTCAGGGAGGTATTTCAGCACATTTTAAAGTTCATTCTTTCAACAGTCATTTAAGCCCCAGTGTAATTTTTGGCAAATGCTTCCATCTCATGGAACTCAGGGCAACGTTAAGCAGTATTGGTTAATGTCTTCTTGAGCTGGGGATTTAGGTTGTGGGTACATGGTCTTCTGGGCGTAAGTTTTGTCGTTTACCTTTTCTGGTGCCTGGTGGCACACCACTTCTCTACTCTTCACCACCTCCATCAGGCGATTGATTGTGTGCATTTCTTTATCTAGTCGAAAGCAAAGGCACCTGACTTTAAGCAGTTTAAATGCTGGCTAATTCACTTGCTTTGATTGAAACGAGGGCAGTAAAGCTTTTTAGTGTTTAAATGTACCTATTTGTGATGAGAAATCGGCTTACGTTGCCCAAATTAGAAGCTGATGAGTAGTTTTCTTCCATGTTGTGAAACGATATTTTAACAACAGAAAGAATGCTCATTGCTTGAACATCTCATGCTGTTCAAGCAAGAATCTCAGAAGCCGATTAGCTTGGACAGGGAGGTGATGTTGACCAATGTTAGTGCTGCATCTGCAAGGCAATGTAATAGCATAACTTCAGAGCGTTCTGCCTCACAAAGAATAATAAAATGCTGTAATATTGACTAATCAAGACAGTCAGTGTTTTTGGAGCTGAAAGTGGATCTGTATTTTATATTTCCAAGAGATCAAGGGACTTCTGGATGCAAGATTTCTGTCTGGGTGATTTCTGGAGGAGAAGTGGCCTCTCCAAGCTTCCTTACAAACTGGAGACATGTTCGAATCTAAAGATTTCAGTAGAATTAACATTTGAGCACCATGTGAGTTTCTTGCCGTGAGGAGGTTTATTCAGCTCCCTTGAGTAGGTCAAGATTTAAATACCGCTTTTCATGTTATTTCATATATTTGACTTTGCACAACTTGTGTTCCAAAGAAATGTCTTTCAGAAGACATCTTTCAAGTGTAGTATCAAATTCCTCTGAAGCTTCTGTTGCCCTGGAGGCTGACTGAAATGTGGGTCAAGTCTGACATCAAGTGGTCAGATGCACACCGTTCCCAATGGGACTATTAACATTAACTGCTCTGGTGTCTTATAAGAAGAACCCCCCCCCCCCCCCCCTTCATTTTTTCTTTCCATGTTTTTTCTTCTGTTAACATGATTTCTTAGTGCTCTTCCTTCTTCAGTTACCACCAAGGTCATGGAGTATCATTGCTGACAGATATATGAAGAATCATATTAGTCTTGCATTAGATATTGCAGCTGCTGAATCTGTCAGCAGAATGATGGGGTTTGTGAGTAGTCTTCTTGACCTGGCAGTGCACATAAGATCTTAACTCACTCTGCTTTCTTTCCTCAGTATGGCTTATGTCTAACATGACCTATGCCTTTTTAAAAACTCTCCTAGCTCTTGAAACACCAAGTCCCCCATCTGTGCGTATTTTGAGGCTTATCAATAACTGCAAGAGCACGTAGCGCTCACACATTGCTTCCTGTTGTTGAAACACATTGCAAACACTAATTCTATGAATTCTTGTTCCAGTCTGAAGAAACTTAAGAAAATTATTCATTCCACGATATAGGAGAGGAAGTGGAGAGAGAGACCAGAGAGAATTCAAATCTTTGACCTGAGACCTTAAGTTTTCCTAGACACTTGTCCCAGTTTCGGTCCTCTGGCAAACTGAGACGCTGCCTTCATGTTTTAATGGTATTTCTACTCATATTGACTCAGGAGCAGCTCAGGAATACAAGGCTCATAGTGCTCCCTTCCTCCAGGGTGAGGAGTTACCCTTCAGCAGCCAGAGGGACATTTTTCACCTCCCTTCCCAGTGATCAGCTGACTTTGTTTGGCCCGTTCAAACAACAGCAAATGACCGTTCATAAGTGGTACTTATGAGCTTTTTATCTGCACAATTGATTCATTTTTCACTAGAACATTTGTGTGTTTCTATACCCCCTGCATAAAACAAACAGTACAAAGATCAACATTTCCACATACTTTATAACCGAGGCAGCAATGCAAAGGAGAACTTTCAATTTCTCCCAAAAATGCCCCAGCTTGATAAGATAAGCCATTGTGTTTGTGCCTCTGGGCCCTAACTAACTATTCATAGGTGGGCACCGTTGTTTAAATTCATCTCAGAGATAAAGTCATTGGCTCTGGTGTCTCTCCTTCTGGTGCAAATTTGGCTTTTTAGTCTGTAGCAGTAGTTTCACAGGGACCTTAAGCTGGTGTAAACCAGCACTGCTGCCAAAAATTACAGCCCCCTCCCTTGGTTTGGCATGGCTGGTTTTGCAGCTCCACAGTGAACTGGATTGGGGAATTGTTACAGAAAATAAAACCTCAGAAAAACCACAAACAAAAAAACCTCACCAAGATTTCTGCACATCTAATTCAGAGATCCATCCTAATTTAATTCACTGCTTAATGGTGGTTTTATCCTCCGTGAGCAGAGCTCCCTGCTTGAACTGTGTTTCTTATGATAAAAAATAGTTATTGTGCGAGGTGAATGATCACTGTTCATGTTCCCAGTGTGTTATCTGTCTGGGCAGCCCAGATCGCTGAAGAGAATGGGAATGTAGTATCTTTGGTTTAAAAGTCCTACAGCCTGCTTACCTGGGCATAGTTCAGAAATAAAGTGAGCTACATGATTGAGTTCTGTGTTTAAAAAAGTGCCGTAACTTTTTTTTTTTTTAATAGGCTCCGTTCTATTGTATTTGGATATGTTTCAATTGCCATCAATCTAATTTTTGAGTTCATTGTCCTCTGTAATTTCACTGCCTAGATAAAATTGTGGTGAATGCTTTAAATGTTAAATGCATGTTTGTCCATATATTTTCATGGAAGGCTCCTACTAAAAATCAAATACGACAATAATAATTATAATTTGAATTTGCTTGTGCTTACATAGTGTGTGATTTGCGCTAAATTGTGCTATCACTGAGGTCCCAAATCACACTATGACCAGTCCCACACTAGTATCAGAATCTATGCAACAGTAAGAAGACGGCAGCCTTTGCCCCAAGGAGCTGGCATTTTAAAAGAGATGCGAAGCATACAGGATTCAAGGAAATGACTACAGAAGACAAACTTCAAAATATCTCCTTAAACATATTTTCAGATCACTTTCCAAGTTATAAGCCACAAGGGGCATGAAATGTCATGGCTGCAAGTTCAGTTCTGGGTAAAAATAAGTTCAGAGCAAACTTCCTTTCTTTTACATCTCTATTATGGCCATCTATTTCTAATAAAATATTTCTACTGAGTCATGCGGTACGCATTTTAACCAGATGCGAAATTTTTCTATTGAGTAAAGCTTAGCCACTGCGGGAAATGTACTGAATGGTGTTGCAGAGCATTTTAAAAGGACATTTTTGCAAGGCACCTATTGATGCTAGACTGATGAGTGCACTGAGGTTCACCATAGAAAATAAACTCGGTGGCCAAATGGCAGAGTTATGGCAGGCTACGTCTTACGAGCTTTGACGGGAATTTTGGCCAGAGTTCACAACTGTAGAGTTTATTGCAACTCATACAAAATGTACAGTAATTTTAGACAAATCTGGGCATTTTTATACTGAACAGACTATTCAGCATAAGTCTGTGCATTTTTAGCTAAACAAATCATTCTCTTGTTTAAAAACAAAAACAGAACGGTACATATGTTGCAGAACTATACTTCCTATTCTTTATTTTAAAGTCATACACAAATGGTTTGTTCTGCTCTGATTAGCTTATTAGTTAATGTTGGATCTGAAAGGCAGTTTTGGGGCATTGTCTGTCAACTTAGTGGAAATTAGGACAGTGAGTGCCTTCAATAGTCTTTGTTCATTAAACCATATCTCTGCAGATGTTCAGTGTTTTAGTGTTTCTTTGGCTGTTCTGAAGCATTCTCATTTTTTCAGCTAATGAGAAATGGGTGACTTTGTATACTGTTCATGGAGTCATTTATTAAAGATGCAAAAGAGATAGCCTTGTTACTCAAAGACTGACACCTTTCCTTTGAATATATTGCACCCATAAGTTCTAATGCACATTTACAAGCTTTCTAAGAGTGAGATGAGTGAGTTTAAATGATCTATAGAAATTTTTGCTCTCAGGAGAGCCCTGCGAGCATCTTCTGGCAAACCAAGAAATTATTAGTTCTGTGGGGAATTCAACTGTAGCCAGCGGTGCTTTTTGTGTGAAGGAGGGGTCATACACAGGTTCCCATTGCCATCTTTTAGCTTACATTACCACAGGTGTTCACCAAAGTTAGTATACCCCGTATTTGCAGACAACTAATGAAAAGGCAGGTTATGTTTCTTGGTTTAAACTTCTGATATCTTTGACTCACCTCCTAACTGAATGGTAAACTGGATGCTGTTGTAAATCAAAAGCTTTCTCTTAGTGGTGAAGTCAACAGTTAGTTCTGATTGTCACTAGCAGAAATGCTGTATTTATTTAGAAATTAAAGCAAAGACACCTGAAATACAGTTTGGAGTAATGGGCCCAGCTGGGGATGGCAAATGAGAGCTTTAATTGATTAGCTAGGGAAATGTACTTTATCTGCTTCTTTTTGGTGAGCTTTCTGTTGGATTGATCAACAAGGTGCTAGTGCTACTCCCTAAGACTAATTTCTTCTTCAAATCGTGCACATCATTAGTCAACAGGATGGATGAAAAGGTGGTGAGGTAGTTGTTTGTGCTTCTAAATAGATATTCATTATGCATGTAACTGTATTTTGTTGGGATTCTTGATCTCCTTCTAAGTCCAGTTCGTATATTTTATTTTAGCAACTTCCAGTTTGGTTAGAAACTTTGTGTACTGCTGTTCTTTTCGGGTAATCTAATGTGCAAATATATATAAAATTCAGAAATCCATTTTTATCAGCCTTACCCATTTTGACCCAGTCTTATCTTGTAAGTACAGATAATAACCGACAAGAAAGAAGAACTAAATTTATCTTTGAAATATGTAGAATTAGTTGCTTATAAAAGGAAAGGTCATGTTTTATCTTGCTGCATCTGCTATCATGTGTTGTCTGTACTTACATATAACCATGTATTCCAATGAAAATTAAGATAACACTACAATGTATATAAAAAAATATTAGTTGGTAGTAATATAACTGCCTACTGGTACAATAAGTTCTTTATGGAAACATAAAATAGACATAGGTTGATAGTACAAAGAAAGGGGCAGTTGCAGCAGTTCAGTATATTAAAAATGATAGCATATCAGATATGGCAATTACACTACCCATCAATCTTCAATAGTTTGTGAAAAATACCACTAAAATGCAGTGAAGCTTTATAAGATTTGTGATCACAGAGTGTAAAATATAACAGATGCTACAATATTTAGATGCCTGCTGGCATTTACTTTTACCCTACACAGCTCATTTCAGTTATATGAAAATTTTATATGCTCTGTAACCTCATTGAAATAGAAACATATTTATAAAGAAACCACAATGGAACTGAGCATTTTCAATATATACACTACCTGATATGTTTAGTAAGATAAAGCAGAGAGAAAATGGCTGGTTAGATTAAATTACTATTAATTTATTATTAAATTACTATTAATACAGAAGCTGTGGTACATGTGATGCCTTGTAATCTGGACTCTCTGCCAGATACGTGTCACTGAGAACTGGTTGGGAAGCCCATGCAGCTGTTGTTCAGTGCATGCTGAAGTCTTACAGGGGTGATCACTGACGTCAAGGCTAATGAAATGAGACAGGGAAGGAAAGTTCTTGTAGTTTACTATTCCTTGTAGCTGGGAAGCACGATGGGACAGCTTGCTTTGTGAAATGTGAATCTTACGTAATAGCTGCCAAGGTTGCTGCAATCTCTTGCGAGTCTGAAGATTACTGGAGGACTCTGAAATCGGGACCTCGATATACTTGCTAATTAATACTGTCTTTTGGAAGGATGCCCAGAAGCACCTTTTGCTATCAAGCTGTGTAAGTTGCCATGCTTCTGCTCTTGTAGATGACTCTGTTTCATTTCATCACGTCTCTATGTTATTTACCTTTTCCTAGCTTCCTGTGGGGCTACTGTGTTACAAACATTTAATAGCCGAGTATGTCTGATGTAATTCTGGCAATCACTGAACTTGTTCTACTAAAAAATAAATGAATTAAGGTCAAAGACGTCCTCTTTAACTTGAGAAGTGCTCCCAAGTCTTGACCTTGTAGATGTTTGACACACTATTTGATCAGGAGGAAGAATTCACTCAACCCAGACTTCCAAAGGGACACCAAGACTTGTAAAAGCATTTGAACTGTCAGGTTGTCCATATGGCATTTGGCTTGGTTCCTTTTCAGTTTTAGGTTTCATGAACTGGTTTCCCATGTGGTCACCTGGCAAGTCTACAAGTGTTGAGCCTGTAGGAAACCAAAAGGTTCTGGCTTTTTTTCAGGGAGGGATTATAGCATAGTCCTGTTCGAAAAACCACAGTAACTCTTGTAGAGCTGTAAGTTACTCCTTTCTATCAATATTATTTTGATATCATCAAGATGAGTCTGGCTCTTACTGAGATTAGTGTCCAAAATTTTTCTTAATCCAGAAATCTGACCTTTCACTGGCACTACTTAACAACATTTAGACCATTTGTATTTTATCTTTTGCCGCATCTTACTGTTCATGGTTCCTGTTTACAAATCAGATCCCTTGACACACGTGGAAGCAAAATATCTCCTTCCTCTAGAAGCCTATAAATCGTAACACAGCAGAAAGCCTGTTGCTTTGAGTGAGTTGCCTCGAAACAAGATGTACTTGGGCTTTGGAGGATATTTCTCCTGTGGGCTTGAGTTCCTTATGCTTTAAAAGGCCACGTCAGAGACTCTTCCCCTCCTATCCATGTTTAAGGTACTTTACTTCGCTGCAACTTGACAATACACGTGGTAACCAAGCTACACAACTGCTGTGCATCCAAGCTGCATGTTCTGTAATTCAAAGCAGTATCCTGAAGTGATTTTGCAGAGGTGATTGAAAGGGATTCTGTGGTCAAACCAACTATCTCTCTCAGCTGTTGCATACATACAAACAGCACAAGCATTTAGCCACAACTAAATCTGCTAAATCCTTACATTTAGTCTGGCTTTTCTGCTGCAAAGCAAACAGCTGTTTTCTAACCTCAAAAACTATGTTAGGAAGTTAGAAAGCAGTGTAATTCCATTTTGTGCTTCTGCAAAATCAAGCAAATGGTGTCCAGATCAAGGTCATAAGGCATATCAACTTTGGGATGACTGAAATTAGTTCTGTACATGTCAGACAATATTGGACAGTGTATTTATTATAGTAATTTTGAAATGTGATCTAAACTTATTTGAAAATACAGGTGTTCAACAGTTACTTGTGGTTAAAATATGTTTTTATCATGGAGTTAGCATTAAAATTGGTGAAGTCTTTGATGTAAGTGATCAAGGAGTATAGATGAGCAAACTGGTTCAGAGAACTTTCATCTGTAGTATTTCTTGTTGAATTAGAAGTACTCTGAAAATGCAGACAGTTACACGAAATATGTGAAAACATTTTTTTTTTTAATAGCCAGAGAAGTCAATATCTGAACTCATGTCATCTCAGCTGGTAAATGAAAAATACAATTATGCATAAAGATATATGTCAGGGCTGTCAAATGTCACTCACTCATCTCTGGTGACCGCAGTGCGTTTGATGGCTGTGGTACACCTGGTCAGAGCAGGAACAGTTCTGCCTGTGGTTTCTAGAGCCCACTGTAGCTTCAGGCTGATGGGATGGGATGTCATCTCTGCCCTTCCTATGGTTGCTGCCCCTGGTGCTTCATCCAAGTGGTGATTTGCCCAGGTGGCACTGGCAGCAGCAGCAGATGGCATGGCAGGTGGCGGTCACAGAAGTTGGAGAAGCATTTTTGTATTCTTCCCGGGTGCCCCAGTTCCTTCACCAGAGCGTTGTCCCGTAAAGGTGAAGGAGAGCTTGATCCTTGGCCTTCAAAAAATCCCAGCTAATCCCCACTTCTAGGGGGATTCTCCCTCCCGGAAAGCAAGTGATGCCCCCATCATCTTGACTCGCCTATCTCCTGGCTGCTCAAACTACAACCACAGGCAATGCACTCAACCCATTGGCTTCCTTACTACAACTAGCTATGACTAGTTTTATGTACTAGTAGCTATGTATGTAAGTAGTTGTATGGGTAACTGTCTATGGCTTATGAGGCTCAGTGCTATCTCTCAGGTTGATGAGTGAGATATCCGTCTCTGTAGTCCTTGGGCTTCTTCCATTTCCCCAGTCCAGCCTCAGAGCCTCAGGATCTCTCTCGACTTACTCATTTACCTAACCCCTGCAAACCTTTTGCTTGGTAGCTGCACTCCAGGAAGGGTACAGCTGTGGGGGAGCTAATGCAGTCTGTAGCACTCTAATTCTGGATCTGCCTGCCTGGTCCCCTGAGCGTCTTTCCACTGACTTCAGTGGGTTTCGTACAAGGCCTTTATTCAGGTAATATGCTGAAGTAAATCTGTTACTCAGAGGTCACATCCCAAGAGGCACAGTTTGCCCTGCTCCACGTTCTATGACAAATCCATTCTGAATCCTTTTATTATTAATAATAGACAGCAAATTCTGATCTCAGGGTTCCTGAGGTAGAGTTGGTGATATCTGTGTAATGTAAATCAAACCTGCTCTCAGAGGTCTAAGGGAGTTCTACAGATTTTATCAGTGCAATTTCCCTGTGCAGCTGGGCAAGCTAGCGCATAATTAGAGATAAAAGCCAAGAACCTTAGAAGTGCAAGAGGTGTAACTAACCTTTGCTAATGAAGGATATCATGCAAATAGTATTTGATATTTGTGTGTGTCTGATGCTACAAATGAACAATATATACTTGCTCACTGCTTAATGATGACTTCTCTGATGGTATAGCCTTTCTTGCTGAAAATGTGATCATGACAAATACTGCACAGATTCAAGTGAAGAAAACACTCTGCCTGCTGAATAACAACAAACCTGTCTTCTCTTTAAATTAGCTCAACCTTTCCCACTAAGAAAAGTACTAAAATGATAACCACTTCCTGGGCAAACAGAGTAGCAGCACAGAGATTGTTGCCTTTTGTCTGTGTAAGTTTCCTATGAGGCTGCGCATGCCCTTGAAATGCAAGTCAGTGTAACTAGTCAATGGAAATTAGCAATTGTTTCCTAAAGTCAATTTTATTCCAAAGTCCCTGAGAATGACACCCTGTGTTTGCCATTGCTCAAAGCCAGCTTTCTGCTGCTATGATTCTGGTAATCTGAAAACTTTGAAACCTGCACAAATTTCTTGTAGTTCTTTTTAAAGCTTTTCAAAGAAGGTGCAAGGACTAAAGTGAGTCTGCCTTGAGAGGTTTTGCTGCTAGGAGGCAAAGCAAGATGTCAGTAAGGTTGGGCTGTGTTAGTGCCAAGGACTTTGATAAGATTGTTAATAGTATCCCTTTAAGTCCAAAGGTCTTTGTAAAATCATCGTTACTCTCATTGTACTGTAGATGTGGATGTGATATGCATGAGTTAATGTGTAGCTGAAGGTGTAAGGTACCCGGAGTGTATTGTACATATAGTCAATGTGATGGTTTGAATTATCAGCAGGCTCTGAAGCATTCCCCCAGATAGTATCTTTCAGTGTTTATTGGTGGGGTGGTATTGCACTAGGCCAGGGAGACTGCGTAAGTAGATAAGAAGTTGCTAGCCATATTTTCTTTGAGTGTTCCATAGAAGTAATTCAGGTTGGAAGGTGTCTCAGGAGGTCTCCAGTTCACACTCCTGCTCAGAGCGGGGTCAGCCCGGGGGTCAGCCTAGTCTGCTCAGGGCTTGATCCAACTGTTGAACAAGACCCCTAGGTCCTTCTTTGCAGTGCTGGTCCCCAGTCTGTATTGTTTCTGGGGATTATTTGCATTTGTCTGTTGAATTTCATAAGGTTCCTGTTAGCATATTGCTCCAGCTTGTGTCAGTCCTGAATGATGGCTCTGCTGTGTATGCTTTGAATTTTTCTTACAGTTTTCATAAGCATCTTTATCTTTTAATTGATATATTTCATTGTTCCTTTGCTGACTAGTTCTCCAGATGAAATAAATTCCTTATTGTAAAAATTTTTCTTTTTATCCCATAGTTATCGGTGTTATTGTGGTTATTACCCTTTTAGAGCTTTTTAGAAAGTTAGTGCGTGTGAGCTGTGATTCTGGGTTACTGCTAAGTGCTACTTGTGCTTTCCTGCCTTCTGAAGAGAGGAGTTAATTGCAGGAGTAGGGTAGTTACATTTGTGTTGTTTTTTACTGTTATGATTTCCCTCCTGTGATCTAATTAACATTTTGCAAACTCAGAGAATTTCTTCCAGTTTGTAGTTTTTGCTCATGTAGGCAAAAATATCCTGGGAGCAAAATACCTTATTCTTGGCCAACATATAATTATGTGTCCTCCCCATTACAAGAGTAGCTGATTGTCTCTCTCTGCAACATCTCAGCAGCATTCGGATAAAACAGGAAAGTGCTTTATTTCCATTTTACAGATGGGTAAAGTAAAATTATGTGAAGCTTGAAAGATCTGATACCCCAGACTTGATGCCTTAACCACTGGTGTATACCCATTCTTACCTTAACCTGTGTGACACTGGAGTAAGTCTGGTACAAGCTGTGGGCTGTATGAATCCTGCTGTAGGGTGCGAGATACAATCGATTCAGGAGCTACAGCCACTGTTTAACAGTGTGTATCAGGAAAATCTGCAGGAACTAAGTTAGAGCAATGCAGGTATAGCTGCCTCAATCTCCACAGACCTTCGGAGAGCTGGGATTATATACATAGAGCTCAGTCTGTAAATGGCAAATCTTACAAAAAGAAAAAAAAAAAAAGAGGAAAACCCACTGAGTGAATATAACAGCTTTTCTGAACAGCATTTGTTTTATTTTCTGTTGAAAATAACTTCCTTTTTCTGAACTATAAGCTCTTTTGGAGAACAGCCATCTCTATATTAAAATTTGTTAGACTGTCTAGCACAAGGCGTCCTAGTCTGTATGGGCTATTCCACTATTAAGAATAAGGAATGGTGGTACGCGTTTAGGACAAGGAAGTGAATAAATAGCCAAGTACTTAACTGTAAAGGGTAAATTTTGTTTGCTCTGAAAGACCTGCTAGAGCTGAACAGCTATAAGGGACTGAGAGAAATCTGCAAAAGATACTTCTTGTATCCATCAGCAGAGGGATGACTATGATAAGGCAGAGGAACATGCTCCCCTTGCTGTCAATACAGCCGCTGTCCTGTGCAGCTGCGTCGAGCATCATGATATGCAGCACCAGTATGAGCAGTGAAGGCTGGCTGATATTTTATTAGCTGTCAGTAGGAAATTGTTTTGTTTGTGCAATCAGAAGATAAAATACAATGAAGACTCTTAAGAAGTATTTGACAGTGATTTAAAACAGAAGCCTTAAAAAAAGGAAAGGTATCAATACTGTATACAACAAACAGAACTAATAAATGTGGGAAAGAGATTTATTATATGCCCTTGGCAGCCTCCAAACTGAAGGTTCTTGTTAAAATGCTGAGTCAGAACCAGGAAGCATTACTTCTTTGCCTGAGGTGTTTCTGTTGTGGCCTGAAATGTGGGCAGCAGCCAGGAGTGGTCTTCAGATGAAACTCTGGAGAAGTGTTGGGTCTGTACGAGCAGCAGACCCTCAAAACTGACCTTGTGGCTGGGTAGCTTTGTCTACAAATGCATTCCCTGCACATTTCTTAGCTTTCCTCATCCCTGTCAAAAAGTAAGATTCGGTTTAGGCCCCCTGCAATAAAAAGAAGTGAATTAATGACAAAATAAGGAAGGAGAAATGCCAGTTTCTAATAATCTTAATAATTGTGTTATGCAGAGATGTTTATGTTTGATTCTTTTTGTGATTTTTATTGGGAAATCTGTATAATTAAAGACAACTGGTGAAATTTGCTTGGCTTTTTGTGTCTCATCAGCGGAACTGTTAGTAGAGAACCACATACTGCATCATTAAGTGTGTGTGTGCAGGTATATAACGCTCAGCCATCCCATACAACTGTCGCCACAGCAGTGCTATAGGCAGGGCAGTTTGTCACCACTAAGTAATGAAAAGCCAGAAGATCCCACTCTGACTTCTGATATTCTCATCCATGGGTATACATGAAATGTCAGCAGGCTGAAGAATTCTATCAGATTTATATGCATTGATTGATGTTATTAACCCTTTCCCATGGCCTTAAAATGTCTGGACTTTTTTTGAATTGCAAAACATATTTCCTTGAAATTTGAGGATGTTTATGCACCTCTTCAGATGTCATATAAGGACCTAGATATGCTCTCTACATTTTAATTCAAGTCTTGGAAAATAGCACATAAAATATTTCTTTTGGTTTTAATTTGAAAATCTACATTCCTTTCCTAGCTATTTTGGAGGAATGTAGTGATGTTATGTTAATTGAGGTTTTAAATGAAAACAGTTCAGTCTAAACAAATTTCAGAGAAAGAAGAAATTGTAAAATTGTTCTAATTGTAAAAATGTATGTTGGCATCCAGACACTGAGTTGTGCCATGCAAGGCAGTGCCGTTGGTAGGCAGAAGTGTAAGGATTGCTAGGACCTGTGTGCCAGGAGCCATGTTATGTACAAACCGTGCTACAGCCTTATCATGCCAAGCAGTCTAATGTAACCAGCAGTAAATTATTATGTGAAAAGATTTTCTTAGCTCCTCTTTTGGATTGGGGGCACGTCGGTGCGCTTTGTCTCTTGGCCTTTTGTGGTCAAAAAGCTAACCAAGAGAAAAAGAGGCCAAGTAAACTATGCATTTGTTACAAATGATTTAATCTCGCTTTATGAATCTTTTGGTTTTTTTCTCAGCCCTAATAGATCTTAGTAGTTCTGGAAGCTGTACTCTCACATGCTACAAAAGTACTATTTCAGTAGCAGACTTGTTTGCTGCTGAGAAAATAGTTGTTAAGAAATCATATAACAACCACTGCTGATCCCTGAAGGGGATTGCTTCTCCCACTAGCTATTATCTAAATTGGATGTTTTCTGGAAAGACAAGCTGAATAAATAAAATAATGCTAGCAAGGCTGGAGTACTAAGGATTCAAAGATTCTGATTCCTCCATTTTAATGTTAGTGTAACTCCACTGAACTCAGTAGTTATTCTGGCTTTAAACCTAAGCCCTGGGGCCCAAAACACTGTGGGGAAAGAAGCTGTCTGCTCCCATTTGAACAAGGGGAAGGTCACAACGTGACTTTATTTATATAAACTGTCTACCAGATGGAGAGAAACCCTGAGCAAAGGCAGGCACTCTCTGACCCATCCCTCCTGAAAGGTAGGGTGTGGGAGAAAGCTCTATTTGATAAATGCGTCTACCTAATGTCTTCCTGTGGCACCCCAGGAGTCGCTATATTCATTTCAGAATTGTTTGCTTAGTGGGAACAAACTGTCTAAGAAGGAAGTGACGTTTCAGATGAGACAGACTGAATCCCCTTGGCAAGGATTTTACTCCATGAGTTCATGCACTGCTGGGCCTGTGCTGAGGACCTTTTTTCGTTAGAAGGACTTCTTGATTGGAAAGAGCAGAAGCAGAGTTAGATCCTGCCCTTTTGCTACTCCATACACTGAAACCATTTGAGATCTTGGCTTCATCAGGGCACGGAGTATGAGAGCTGGCCTGGAATGGGGGAGGCTCACTGGGGATGCACCAGTCCCTGCCCTGGGAGTTAGCAGACAAGGGAGGGAGGAGAAAAGGATGCTCGCCTATTGGATATTGGCAGTTTTAGAGCTTGGTATAGGTTTAACGTGCTTCTTACAGTGCTGTTTGCTATTCATATAGATGTAGTCTAGCTGTACGCACCAGAGCTGTTTTTTCCTTATCTTCTAAATATTATTTCCCCCATTTCATATAAGGCCTTGAAGTTTGTGTGAGGTCGCACTGCCTTTGGAGGACACTAAGGATAGCTAGTTGGCGATACTACTATTCGGAGGGGGTTTGAACCTGTTCCTGTTGTTAGCTTTAAGACCTGGTATGTTTGTGCTGTCTCCTGTTGTCCTGTTTAGGACTCCTTTAACACCTGTTAAAGGAGTCCTAAAACTGAAGAAGGTGGAAGGTGAGTGTGCTGTGCTCCATGGCACAAGGCAGCTGAAAGGGCTCAGTTGCTGCTGCTGAAGCCAAGAGATATGCTGGGAGGAAAAGGCAGAGTTTGCACCAGTGAGTTTAAAAGGCTGTGTGAACTCAAGGCTACAAAGCTATGGAAGCAAAACTGGATTTTGCCTTCCTATGAATGAATCTAATATCATGGTATCGGCCCTTCAGAGTACATATTGCCTCCCCAGGACAAAGTGATGTGAAGGGCAGGGGTTTCCTACCCTCCAGATCATGAGTTCAACAGGAACCCTGCTCATTACTGCAGATAACATGCAGGTGTTGGAAAAGCCATAGCTTTCCTGCTGCCTCCAGCTCCCAAGGCAGCAAGTTCAGCCAACTTGCCCGTTCATCCTCCTCCTCCTTGCAGCAGGGAGTGGTTGCCAGTGTATGGCTTTCTCTTAGTGCCAGGGACCAGTGGTTGGGGGTGGTGGCCGCGAGGGTGCAGACCACAGCCTCCAGGCCTGGGTGTCACTAAGTGCCAGGGATCATCCTTCAGGAGACCCGAGGAGGGGTGAAGGTACTCTGAAGTTTGTAGAGCTACAGTTCTGGTGCTTCATCCACACAGCTTAAAGGCTGAGTTTGGGACTCAGGGTAACACGTGGCTCTTGCAGCTGCCTAACCACATTTTGCTTGCTCTTGCTCCCACAACAGCTTCAGCAGAGGTCAGCAGAGAATTTGATATCTGATAAAATGTGGCTGTTTACTGAATTCTAATGTGAAAGTGTTAGGGGTTTTATTTCTATTTGGTTTTCTTTCCATCAACTCATCTGTCTAGGATCTCTGTTTCTGGAAAGAGGCAGAGTGAAGAATTTAGTCTAATACACCATTTGAATTCCATAAACAAGACAGAAATCTAGTAGCAGGCAGAGAATATATATTGCAGCAATAAAACTTCTCTGAAAGAATTGCAACAACAGCAAGGGAATGCTAATAAGGGTTTCTTTGCCTGTGAAGTAACGTTCACAGGCCTAGGTTGGCTTGATTTTCATTTAATAAAAACACTACATTAATATAATCATGATTGTATTGTGAAGAGGAAACACTTTGGAAACTTTTTGATTCTCTTCATTAATTACTTCTCTAGCAGTACCACTGTACTGAAGAGATGAAAGAAGAGTGGCTGATACAGAGTCTCATTTTTAAAGGACAATGTTCATTTTTAATTGGGTTTAATATGTAAACTTTCAGGTAAAAATATTTCTGAATAAAAAAAATAATTTCAAACCACTGCCTTCCAATCAGGCCTCTCCCAAACCATACACAGACCACCTACAAGGTGCAGATTAACTGACTTGCTCATTGTGCAAGGGGAGTGTGAGATGCTGAGAGAAGTGGCTCGAGAGGGACAGTGCTATCTAGCCTTCATATCTTGGCCAGGTGTTCAGCTGGCATTTAGTTTGCAGGGATGGGATCTAAAAATTGCATTCAAGAACAGGATTTTTAATCTCTGTGAGTTCAGAATGTATAGGTTTGTTGTCAACAACGTCATCTCCTACCTGAGGCTCCAGAGACTCCCAAAAGCTAGGATCTAGGGCCAAACCCAGCTGCAAATGTAGGGATAGCCAGAAGTTTAGTTTTATTTTTCAGCTACATGGTGAATTAAGTCCTAGCAAAGATCAAGTAGAAGCTGAAGGGCTAGCTCTGAAAGCAAAATGTGTGTAAAAAAAAAAATAAATGAAAAAAGAAAGTGCTTCTGTATGTGAGAAAGGCTTTAATGCTTTTCCATGTACTCTTGGAGCATTTTGTAGCTGAGGAGGTGGTGTACAGCATGGGAAATCCTCAGTGGTACAGCATCGTGGTTTAACCCCGGCCGGCAGACCAGCACCACGCAGCCAGTTGCTCACTCCCCCTCGCTCAGAGGGATGGGGAGGAGAATCGGAAAGCAATGTAAAACTCAAGGGTTGAGATAAGAACAATTTAATAATTTGAACAGAATAAAGAGGTAAGAACAACAATAACAATAATAATAATAACAAAATGGAAAGGTGGGGAAAAAAGGGTAAAGCAAGAGCTGCACACAAACGCCATAATGCCAGATGTCCCCGCCCTTCCTCCTTCTTCCCCCAGTTTATATACTCAGCATGATGTCCCATGGTATGGAATATCCCTTTGGCTAGCTTGGGTCACCTGTCCTGGCTGTGTCCCCTCCCAATTTCCCGTGCCCCCTCAGCCCTCTGGCTGGCAGGGCCCAAGGAACCGAAAAGTCCTTGATTTAGTATAAACATCACCCAGCAACAACTGAAAACGTCAGTGTGCTATCAACATTGCTCTCACATCAGTGTCAAAATACAACACTGTACTAACTACTAAGAAGAAAATTAACTCTATCCCAGCTGAAACCAGGACATACAGTTAAGGCGATCAGAATCTAGATGTTCAAGATTCATTGGTTTGGTTGGTGGAGGAAAGCTGTACAGAAATGTCATTTGTTTTTATCTTTTTAAACCACTTCTGGAACTGCAGTATCAGCCTCATGTGACTGCACACTGCAAGTGGAATTTGCAGCTCCATGTGGGCAAGGAGGGCAAGAGCTGGCCTGGATGCTCTGTGGCCACCGCCTCAGTACCAGGCTGCGTCTTCATGCTGGCACGAGTCTAAGCTGTGCACTGGGTCATAGCAACATCATCTACCTTCAGCCATAGGTCGATACCGACCAGCATTTCTAAGTTCTAAGACTCTTGAAAATGAGAAAATAAAAAGTTTCTCAGGAAACAGAACTAAGCATATGCCAGGAATTCATGGTAATAATGTAAAATAACAGCATTGTGGTCAAATGCTGCAATCTTATTCAGAAACAGAAGTTATGAAAAAAGAAAGTATTAAAAGCATAATGAATATGGGGGACTTAACATCTACTTGAATTAGTGTCTGAGCCTGATACTGATAGTGCATGCCTTGCTCCAAAGTCAGTAGCAGTAGCCTATCAAAACAATTTGCCTTCTCTTTATCTTATATTTCAAGTTGTTGTGGTATATAGCATTAATTGTGGTAAGTTAGCAGAGAAACAAGCTAATCCATGTGGAAAGACTGCTTCCCTTTGGTTCCCTCTCTGCCTGCCTACTGGCAGTTTCATGCTTAATCCACTGCTTCATTTTTTACTTCTCTCTTGCCAGCAATTATATTTCATTGGTGACTGTTGGAGTATAGAGTTGGAGGCGAGGGCTGCTGCTTTACCTGAGAAGCAATATTTCATACTGTATATCACTTGTCAATGTATAGAATCTGGAAAACTAGTAATTTCTCATTTCATTTCCAGCATAATTTACTATGCTGAAGGAATAGTGCTGCCAACTTCCTTTGAGAGTGGTATGTGGTATGTTTTGTATCTAAAGGCTTGCCTTGCTTCTGTGTCCTTTCTCAGGTAAGGCAAATACACGTTACATTTCCAAAACAACTGTGTAGTTCTTGGTCACCTCATTTTGTAGCTTTGCCAAAGGAGCAATGACTTACTGTTTTCCAGAAGACAAATGTAAGCTCAGAGAAGTGTAACTGGTATCCGTGCAAATCCACAGTTAAATTTTTTAGTAAGTTTAAGTCACTGAAACATAACACCTAAAATGGATGTCTGTGCAAAATTTTCTCGCTTTGTCCCTTTGGCAGCAAACTTAAAACTACCGATTGCCGCAGATAATAGTAACCGGTATGATACATGGTATTTACACCATATAATGTGTGTCTGTGTCAAAGTAAGCTAAAGTGGTGGTGTTCAAGATATGGACTGTGTTAAGATGGAGTGCTTCATAGTTGATGGGAAGATCTTTACAATTAAGGAGTAAAACTTACAGTTAAACTTGTGAAATAAGTGGTTAAAAAGATTAATTGAGTTCCAAGATTGCTCTGGGTTTGTTCTAACAGCTGAGAGATGTAGTGGTGCTGAAATCTTGCAAAAGGACTGCTTGCTGACAAAGAACACAGGTTCTTTGTGAATTGGAAATGACACCTGCAAAACTTTTCAAAGCAATATGTGGAAAAGCATCTGTATCTGCTGTGTTTATGGTGTATTGCTCAGCACCTCTGTGTAGCTCCTTCTAACCACTGTTTACAGAGAAGCAATGTCCATTGGCACAGGAAGCCGATTTCACTAGAACAGGTTTTCATCACCCTTCTCTTCCCTTCCCCAGCAACTGGAAGCTCACTTGGATATCTGTAATTGTTTTGGCCTAAGCCAGGTTTTGTGTAATGTGCCAGGCTTGGGACCCTGATCCTAACCAAGCAAACTGCTGAATTATGTATGTACTTGTGATAATAAGGTATTCATCCACCAGCTCCCTTGCTGCAAACTGCACGTCTCAGAATCCCGCCAGCCGTTCTGCAAGGTGCGATGTTATGTGAAGCCTTGTGCACACAATACATGAGACAGCAGGTGATGGCTGTTAAACACTGTTTGCATCTTTGAAACTTGATTTAGTAGCTCCACTGGCACACCACACACTCCTAAAGGGGAAGGTGTCCATGCTTCTTTGGTGCCTGGTGGCTGGCATATCTCAGTGTATTTTGTGTTGGTTTCTGGTCCATGGAAGCCCATTCCTTGCTGCAGAGTGTGTCGTTATCAGCCTGAGTGATCCAGCCCTCCAGGATTTTGCTCACTGTCCATCCTGTTCAAGGAAGCATTTCAGATAAGAGCAAGACTGAGGCCTGGGAACTTGCCATCACAGTCATTTTCCAAGAGAAAATTCACTTGCCATAAAATTAAAACATCCCAGGTGAAAATGTAAACAGAGGTTGCTCCCAGTCCATCTTCCCTGTCAGACTGGCAGCACATGCAGGCTTCTTGGCATTGCTGGAGCCTGTCAGGCACTATTTCTCATACTGGGGCAGTGGGGACTGACCCAGGGCTAACACGTTCCCTGACCCTGGAGTATTTTGGGAAGCCTCACATTTCTGGTTCACTGCTGGGGTTTGTGAGAATTGGAAGCCTCTTGAAAACATTTGGAAACGCTGGGACAAAGTGAGGTTTTGATGGTTGCAAAATACAATTTTAGAATTTTCATTTCTTCTATAATTTTTAAAAAAATTAAATATCTGTGGTTTGTACTAGTCATGCTTTCCGCTCTTTGTGATGTCCTGGTCCTGTGAAAAGATACAGCCTGTAGCATTTAAAGAACCAAACTGGAACTTGTGCTTCCTATACGTGAAAAACAAAATAACCCAGCTATTGCTATTTCTTTGCAAACGATAGGGGAATGGCTGTATAAACTGCACATCTTAACAACCAGGAACGTCCTTGTTGCACGTGTGGATTATGGAGGCACAGAGCCTAGTTGGGGGTGAAGGGGGATTCCCTGCCTCGTTTTGCACTTCCAGATGTGTTACTGCTGTGGTCAGGGGTGTTTATGTGAATTAAGTGAATTAATTATGTGAATTAAGCAGGATCTTAACTCCACCCCTGACCACGCACCACCCAGCTCTTGTCCTGTGAATATTAATATGCTGTGGCAGTAAATACATCGTGAGTAGTTCAGTAGATAGATGGTAAGGCATATATAGGGTAGAGTAACCAGATTGCTGCAGTGATATGTAGACTATTTTCAAAGCATTCTGATGGTTTATTAAATATAAAATTAGATTAGAGGGAGCAATTAAAATGGTAAACCTGTAAGAAATATTTACACATTGTTGCTTTAAAACTAGAATTGACCACTCAAACAGTATGTATTGGCCACATTTCTTGCCTTTTATTGAGCCTAGAGGAATTTAAAAAATATTTCATTAACGTTAAACCTGATAGATTCTTCCATTAGACAAAGTGAAGCAAGTATAAATGCAAAACAGCTAGTAGCATTGCAGTGGTATGAATGCTAAAATATATAAGGTGCTTCAGCTGGGGTCCCGTTGTGTCCAGTATTCATATTTTGAAAAGATTTGGAAGCTTCTCATTAAAGATAATGAGAGTTGCCAGGTGTCCAGCAGCTCATGAAATGAAGGACTGAGTCCAAATTGTTTCAGTTATATCTTGTAAATGGATTTTTGTTGTCTTTTACACAGATTTTCAGTAAATAAACTAATACTTGTTAACCAGACCTCTGATACTATGAGCCATTTGGCTGAATAAACTCAAAAGTATTTTGAATAATACATTAAATATGACTATATTTACTATGAATATGCTATGATTTATATAGGGTAGAGTGAAGATCTTTTTAAGTTTACTGGATGAGAACAGCTTTTATCTCAGTATTAATGACTCTTAAACATAATAATTTCATTTGAACATTTAATCTAAAGTAGCTGTCTTCTGAGGTGATTACATTGCTTAATTTTTTTTTCTTCTTTCAACTAGACTATGCGTTTCCCAGCAGCTTAGTTTGCTGAAACTTGATTTGTGGTGATACAGATCATATACAAGCTGGCTTGGTTTTTTTTAATGAACTGGATGTGTTGTATAATAGAATTGCTAGGTTTGTGTTAAATTACAGCTTTGGGACTCATTATTGTGAGATGTTATCTGCTTTGAACTGGCTTATTTTATCACAAAGAAAGAAATTGAATTTGCTTAAGATGGCAAATGCAGCAATGGATGGGTTGGCTGGTGAGTGTTTTGGGGCACCCTGTTGAGCTGATATATATTTTATCTGATCTAATTCACATTCTGCCCAGAAGATGCATACACCCACACATATGTCAGAGTCCATATAAAAAAGCCTAAAACAAACAATATATTGTTAAATGGTTAAAAGCTGCTCTTTAGCCATTGGTCTTTGACCATTTCAACTGTAAATTCATGAGATCCTTTCCTTAGGGCGTTTTGTTGCAATTTTCAGTAATGTGCATGCAGAAGCTAATGATGCATTTCTTCCTGCACATATTTAGTTTCTGCATGCAAATATTTCAGCACATACACAGAAGCAGCTATCAGGCATTGAGATTTAAGTGTGTGATGCAGGATAAATTGTGTAAAAGCCAAAAAATCATGTTTCCTTTAACAATTGCAGGTTTGGAAGATGAAGCCTCTGTGTGCCATTCTTGGCATTTCTTTTGCTTTGAAAAACATGTTAGGCTTTCAGCCTAATGTAATGATGATATATGGGAAAATTAAATAATTTTGTTTATTGAAGTAATTTTAGCTGCTCTGTGCAACAATGCATAAAAACACTGCTGTGCATTGACAGAAACTATAGACTCATGGTGAACGCTTCTTCTGCTTGAACAGTTTAAACCAATGAAGAAGGAGTTCAATTCACTGGTGACTTTAAGAAAATGCTGAAGGAATGTAAATTGATTATAAGCTGGTCTGGCATATGCTTTCATTTGGCTTCTACTTAGCTGCCTGTTACAACAGTGCCAGCTTCTTTAAGTATGTTGGGCATATGTTATGTTAACATATAATAAATATGTTAAATATGAACAAATTCTGCAGAGATCTAAGTTAGTAAGAAAGGTGCTGAGATGTGTTTGCCCACGCTCTTTCAGTGTCCAACAGAGCCTAAAGGAGCATAAGGAGTGGTACCTGAAAGGGTAGGAAAGTGTTCAGCAAAGCTGGGGGAAGCAGACGTTCTCCACTGATCCAGCATCCCACCCCCAGTGTGTACCAGCTTACACGAAGAGCGGTTGGGGTGTGGAGTGTATTGCTCTAGTGCTTCCCATAGGCGATAGATTCACACTGTTAGGGGCAGGAACCTGGAGTCCTCTGGGAAGCCGGAGTAAAAGGAACCTGCACAGAGAGAGTGCCGGGACCTGAGAAGCCCCGAGCCAGCAGCTCCCATGAGCAGAGTCCATCTGCTTCTTGCTTTGGCTTCTGGGTCACAAGGCAGCAAGACACCCTCAGGAAAGTCTTGGGGGCTTTTGCTGTGCTGTGGAGGCAGCTGTCCCTAGAGGTCACCCAGAGTGGCTGTGAATCCAGCCAAGCGACCTCAGCCCTCCCAGTGCAGGAGGGTCACTTTGGCACCTCCACCCTCATTCCTGGCCATCAGAGCCTGTACATGCCCCAGGTCCTTCAGCACCCCATGTAGGACACCAGCATATTGTGGTGATGCCTGTACTGTATAGGGGCTGATGGTATTCCCTTGGCCCATGCTGTGCGTGCGCATCCATCCAGAGCACATGTCCTGGCTTCTGGGAGCACTGCCATGGCAATTTCAATTTTTGTATAGAGGTGTTTGAATCACTGCAGTTAAAGTCAGAGTTTTATGATAAATGAAGGTTTTTTGATAGCTATGGGGACTCAGGTGTAAAATATCACATTAAAGGTTGTTCTTTGCAATGCAGCAGAACTACCCTCCCTCCAAAAGAAAGCCAATAAGCAACAATAAATATTTCTCTTTTAGAGTGAGCTTAGTAACTCATTTTAAATTATTCTTCTAAACTCTCTGTGATCCAGAACCACATGCCGTAGAAGTAGAAGAAATACTAGCTGTTTGCTCTCTGCATTAATATTTAGGGTGGATTGTAATGCTGAAGCTGATATTGAACTCTGTGCAGTTAATTTGCTTTTGTTGAAATAACCTTTAATTTATCCTTCCCTTAAACAGACTTTTTTTTTGCATACTGATGAGTGCTCTGTCCCATTCATATCCAGTATGCTGGGGTTTTTTTTTAAATATTCATTCTTGCTTCATCTTGGCCACCGTTCTTTAATAGATAGGATAGTATATGCCATATAACATGATTTTTTTCCTCACTTTGCTTTCCTGACTTAAGAAAGTTCCATTTTTTTGGATGACCTTGGTTCTGGAGGCCTTGATTTACATTACATTAACAGCTTTATGGAGTCACTTTATAGTTTGCTTTACTGCAGAAAAACAGAACAGTTTTACTGATAGAATTTACTGTTCATTTTTCCCCAATTGTTTTTGGCATATGTTCATGTTTTGGCTTCTACATCACCGTTACTAGTAATTACCTTGCTTCCACACTTTTTCTTTAATAGAGGATAAATGAGCATGGGGTATTTTTCTTTAGTAGAGCCTGAGTATATTTGAGATATCTCTTACGATGGGGAGAATACTGTAGGTATGATTAATAGCATCATCATTGCAACATAATTTAGTTAGAAGGACTTATACAACTGATAAAGTGTCATGCACTTCTACTAAACTGCAATCTAAGTGAACTGTATTTCAGGTTTTTATATCCTCATTTCTGTCTCCTGTAAAGATATTACTGTAAGATTCATACAAGCGTCTTTATAGTCTCACACTATAAGCAGTGGAAGTTAAATCAGTTCTTCTTGCATGAGACATAGTTTCTACAAAAAATGAGTAATTACATTTGTGAAAAAGGAATAAATTAGTTCACTAAATGCATTCATTGCAGACTGAAGTTGTGATTAGCTGAGATCTTTTCTAGAATAAAATGAAATTTAGTTTAAAATAAAGAAATCTGTCCTTCAAAGATGAGAGAAATTAAGTATTTACAGCAGATGCCTACAAATTTGCGTTATACATAGTCCATAGACCTCACATATATAAATTAATCAGAGAAAATCAATATGAAGTCTGGGACTGATAAAGGATCTTCTGTTGGTAATTAAAAATATCTCTGTCTTCATCTACTTGACCCAACTCCTTGGGCCAATTGAAATACTGCATTTTAATTTCACCTCTTAGCGCTTTTACGTGAAATTATCAGTTTTGATGAAAACTTTTCAAAACTTACTCATGTAAAAAGAAGATTTTTCTTGGTTTTCACTAATTATTATTTTTTCTGGTGGAACATTTTGTTCAGCGAAACTTTCCATTTAAGCCTTGCATTTTGCTGGGATTTTTGATACTTAATTTCATCTTTCTTTATGGTGAAACCTATGCAGCTGTTGAGCTCAGTCTAGCCTAAGCAGCTTGAGGATCCTCTAGCAGCTGCTCTGCTGACCATATCCCAGCAGGTGTGTGTGCTGGCACGGGGCCCTGCCGTGTGCAGGGACATCGTCTCCTCCACCACTAAAGGGAAGCAAGGTCCGCACTTGGGTCCCTTTCCAACTCCCACCCGCAGGAGCTCAAGATGAGCCCAGCACTACTTTTCCCCATCTCCATCGGCTGGCACTTCTTATTTTCTTACCACCCTGTTCTCTGTTATCAGTTATGTCTAACTTGCATCCTTTCCTGTTTTAGGTTATCAGACTGCTGCTTTGCCCTGCCTGGTCTGGAGTCTGCTTGTTAGGAGTAAAATCATACATCTTTTCAAATAACTCCGTAACCCTAAGACCGCAGAGCACATGTCCCAGTTAGAGCAGCAGATCACCTTTTAGGAGTCACGAGTATTATTTCCAATTCTTCACTGAGCTGGTCATCAGCATTATTTTCCCTTTCCTTTTGTGTTCATGGTCTGCTGTATTTGCAGACATCAAACAGTTCAGATGGAGCTGTTTTGCCCAGCATGTAGCATGGTGGGGCGTCAGTCTTTGTGACAGCCTTTACGGGCAGCAAAAATAGATCAGTAAATAGAATCTCCACTAAGTTATTGATTCTCGTTACAGATTTTCATCTTGGCACTCCAAGCAGGGTGCTTGTCCAGAAATATTTATTGTGCATATTAATTAGGGAAGGATGAACAAAAATGAAAAAGGAGAGATCTATCACTTCAGTACTTATTTTTATCTTACCTTTTATCAGGTTTGGTTCAGCTGGATAAATTGACAGCTCCCTTGTTTCTGTATCCTGACCTCTAAACAGGGGCGCGCACATCTGGCTCTGCACTTCAGCTGGCCAGAGCCACAGAGGGAGAAATAGTGATAGTTCATCTGTTCTTGCTGCTGCTTCTAGACCTTTGGCAGTTTCCTTGGCTTTATGCCGAGTCCTTGTACTCTTTTATTTCCTGTATTATCCTGTGGAGAACAGAGTAAGTAGCTAGTTGATAAGTACCTAGTTTTGACTTAACACTTGATTCACAGAAGCAGCACTGTGTAGACCCAAATACTCGTGTAGGATATTATCTAATCATTTATGTACAGAAGCAGTTCTGTAAAAGCTATGGTTCGTACTATTTCATCAGCCTTCCACTGAAAAATGGAATGGGCTTAAAATTAAGATCCCCTTACATAATGGAAGTCATAATGAAGGGTATGGTTCATAAATTTCAATTGTTAAATTGTCTCAGTGGGAAAGGTGACTTGATATTTCCATATTTTAAGGGTTTAAAATCCACATTCAACAATAATGGTAAAGAGTTTAATTATCAGCTTATACTAAGACTTGAATATGAGGGACATTTCAACTCTTCTCTATGTGAGCCATAAGGCTTTGACTGCAAATTTCTCTTACCACCCAAGACCCACATTCTAAAGCTATTTTTATTGGGTGCCTGTCTGTAAAAAAATTACACCTCATGGATGCACTTAGCCTAAAAAATAAAAACTGAGCCTTGTAAAAAGAAGACAAGAAACCTGATTTAATATTTTTTTTTTTTTAACGTTCACATTTACACAAGCTATTTTCCAGGGGCACATTGCATGTAAGGCCTTTTGAGAGTATTTAAGGAGGTCACTTAATGGCCATTAGGCAGAGTAACCAGGAGGGTGCCCATCAGAGCAGGGGAACCTGTGTCTTTCCAACCTACAGCAACTATTTGTGGTGCTTTGGAGCTCATTGTATGAAAGATGGCAGCATCTGTAATGGAGCAAACATTGCAGTTGCCTGTTATTCAACACAAAACTGTTGTAGTTTATATTTATCTGTGCTGTCTAAGATTGAAAGTCCTACTACGGTAAAAAGTCCCTGTATGGCTCTTCCACTTTGGGGGATGGAGTTTGTGGTTTCCGCTAGGTTTGGAAAGCACTGATCACATTGTGGGTGCTATTGTAATATAAATAAATAGTAGTGACAATAATAATAGTGTAACGTTGCAGAAAGTGATATTGTGTTTGTAACCACTGCAGAAACAGAGGTAGTGAATGATGACCATGTTTAGCCAGACTGCTGATGCAGGAATACAGAAACTGGAAAGGTATCAACCAGCCTGATTTAAGACTTGGAGAGAGTACAGAGCTGTAAGATTGATAGCACAGAAAGGAATCTTTTGGTTGAGGTCCATGGCCTGCATCAGAGCTTTTGGGATTGATAGCATGCAGTACTATCAATCTCACAGCAGCAAATGGGACGACTATTCTCCATGAAGAATGGGCCATATTAAATATCCTGACATCCCCCTAGATTGAGAACTGCAAAATGAGTAAGGAAGAGTACATGTTTGTAGAGATAATACAGTGCTGATTCTTCATGTAGTTTGTTTTGCAGCAAAAAAGCCTCAGTTGCTATTCCAAGCTCAGCTCCTGGAAGCTGCAAGTCATGCTGGAAATAATTATAAGCATAAAAATACACAGAAGGTAGAGAATATGTAAGGGAGAGTGACTACTTTTTTTAAAAAAAAAATGCCAAAAATAAGCAATACAGCTTTTTGTGATCTATTTCCTTTTTTCCATTTGTGTTTCATTGGATATTTTAGATATTACATCCTGGTCATTTTCATGCTGCATCTTCTGTTCAGAAACTGGTGACAAGAACTTTTCTTTGTTGTATCTTGTGCTTTGATTCTCCTTGTGTGATGAAGTTTGTGAAACTGAAAGCTAAGTCTGATTTAGGTAGACATGTCTTGCTTCAGGTCTATGGAACTACCTGCGTGAATTGGCTTGCATTTGTTATTTGACATTTTTATTTAATACAGCCATATATTCTCCTTCAAGAATCCTATCCTGTATAACATTATTCCATTAAAAAAAGTATAATTTACTCACTCTAGCATTTCAAGGCATGTGGAAATCACTTTTTTCCCCTGTGTGGATGCAGTTGACTCAGCAAATATTACTGCTCACACCCTACTAGATGCACTGCTAGACGGACATAACTAACTCTTGTGTGAAATGATTCAGTTGGTAGCAATCCACAGATAAAGCCCTTAAAGGACACGACTCAAGCAGTAAAAAACATTGCTGCATCCCAACAGTAGAAAAGTGCATGAATGGTAGATGATCACCCCTGAAATTTGGAGGTTATTTGCTCCTGTAAATCCTTACAATTTACTGATGTTATGTTTACTCAGCATAAAATTAGGGAAGAAGTATCAATCCTTCATCAAACAAAATGATTTTTAAAAAGGTTTGTTCAGAAGTTTGTAAAAAAACGACTTTTACCTAACTTTATCTTTTGTAGAGTCTGAAGGCAAATGGAAATGCTTATAGTAAACAAGGAGTAGCCAATTGCTCTTGCTGGACAGAATTCCCAGCTTCGAATAATGTGTTACTAGATTTCAGTGTTCACATGTGACATTATTTCCTTTCTGTCTTTTTATACTCTAGCTTTTTATCTGTTTTTAGTAATTTCCTTAAGTCTTATTGTAGAAGGCTACAGATTTATATTGTAGATTTGCTGGGCTTGACTTTGACGGCATGACTCTTCTTTTAAATCCTTTTGTAAGGTAAGAGGGACTTAAAACATGTTACACCTCAATCAAGGAAAGTTCTCATTTCCAGTGATTCAGAGCAGCACTAAAATAAAAGGATAATAAGCTGCAAAGACCTTAATCTTTTATCTGATAAATCAGTATTTCCAGCATGAGTGATAAGCATTTTAGATCATGCTAAATAAATTGGTTTGTTGTTCAGCCTTACTGTATTATATATACTGAGTTTTGGTAGGAAAAAGTATTTTTAAAAGTATTCAATTTGAAATACGTGTTTTTGCAAACATTCAAATGAATGTTATAGGCTTGCTTATGTAATGTACTGACAAAAAAACTAAGTATGATTAACAGTAATTTTAAGCATGCATGAGTCTATGAAATACTCACTAGTATCTGTCCCAGAGGAGAGTACCTGGGGATGACTAACTGCTGGTCTAGCAGTTCAATAAGAAAAATAAACTCTTGCTCTCCTGTCCATTAAGGAAGACCTAGAAGTAACCGTATTTAAATTATTAGAAGACTTTTCATAGTAGCCCAAAAGGGATTATGAACTCTAGGGTGAAAACTAAAATTAGCTGAAGTATTTTTAGTGCTTGTGTGTCACAGACTCTGATTTTATAATGAATGTTGGAGAGGGGCTTATGCTAAAACACTAATGTTACCTTAATGTCAGATTGCAACAGATTGAAATAACAGACCTGTGTGGAGGAACGCTGCAGCTGGCATCAGCAGAATATGCCCCTTAATTATAAGCCAAATCTCTAAGCAGTAACGCTAATATCAACTGAGTGGATAAAGAAAAAAATCCCATGTGTACAGTATAGCTCATTTGGGAAGACATCTAGATTATGGGACCTACCAATGACAAATGAATTCAGTCCAGGTAAATGAATAAACAACAAAAACAAGAGCTGTTCATAAACTGCAAAATGTACTGATACCTAGACTGCTTTAGTTGTCTAGATATTTCTGCATTAAAATAATCCCTGAAGTATTCATCCCAGTGTGAACTGGCAATGAAAAACAAATCAACTCGGGGAGTGAATTGAATTACTAGTCCTGTGCGGTATAAATCAAAAGGAGATCCAAGCATTTTTATTGCTCCATATGGTAGAGTTGGCCGTTATCTAGAGTACTGTTTATATACTATGCACATCAAAGTAGGACAGTTAAAATTGCTAGAGAAAGAAGATTACAGAACAACCCAGAACATGAAAACTGTTAATCTAATCATTAACAGAAAAAATAGAATGATTGTTCAAGTTAACAACAGCCAAAAGGGAAAAAAGCAAAGAAGAATTGAATTAATTCCAGGGTTCTGGTCAGTGAAGGAAATTTGTGACTGAAAATAGAGGAGGAAAATGGAAAACCAAGGGGAAATTCAGGCAAAATTCCCCATTCAAACAAAATGCATTTTTAATGACACGTATTATTCCAGTTAGTAGTAAGCTAATGGAAGTGGCATTACCTGGAGGTCTCATGCATGCCCAAAACATCCAAGATGGGATGTTGTGGTACAATTGTTGAGCAGTGTGCTTTGGTAAGCCTGTCTCACAGGCACAGCCGTCATCTTCAGGCTGGTGCCACCGGTTGTGTAGTGCATTAGACCCGTAGAGCACATTAGACATGTAGAGTACATTAAGACCCATTCACCTTTCTACTTTCGAACTGGCAGGTGGCCTCATCCTTGAAAAGGTCTTCAGGCATCCACTTTTTTTGTTTTTTCTGTTTTAGTTTTGTGCCCAAGGGAGAGCTAGTTGGTGTAGTTTACTGATTGTAACTTGCCTCAGGACTGCAGAGTTTGCCTTTTTGAAGATATAACCTCAGATTTAGGAAACTGTGGACTAAAATAGCTCATCAAAGGATGCAGATGGGAAAGAGATTACTCTCCCTTTCCACTAGATGGAATTAATTGAAATTTGTGGAGTGTCCAGTTATTGAGTTTTTTTATGGAAGCATTTGGCGTATATATGTCTGTTAGAACTAGGATAAATTTAAAACATGTTTCCACTGAGCATAAGTAAACATATTAGAGCCTTGATGAATTGTATTGTCCTACACCGAACTGAAGGCTGCAAGGAATAAAAGGAATTAAAATGGATGTGAGAGTGAAACAAAGTTAACATTGAACACTCCATTAAGATCAATAAAAGATTTGTTGTTCTTCAGTGTATTTAACAATGTTCTGGAGATGTAAAATGCAGTGTCTCATTGGTTAAAATTTAAACATTGAAATGCTGCTAGGAGATCATAGACAATATAGCTACCCGAGAATATGTCACAGTTCTAGCAGCAACCTGATAACTAAACCTTTGCCTCAAGTGCAAAACCTCTTGCGTATAATAGGATACTGGAACTTGTGTAGGTGAAATGATAAATGGAAGCAGATATTTTAATTTCTTATTTTTAGACATTTTGGTAAAGAAAGGAACATTAAAGCTCAATTCAGTGTATTGCTTTTTATTCCCAAAACTAATATCTGTTATTTTTTGCATCAATAAACACATTAATCAGAAGGAGAAAAACAGAAAGCATTATTCAATGATCCAATAACATTCTATAATAGGAAGCTAGTAATGAATAAAAATTGACAAATGAATGAGAACAGTGATAGCCGATAAAAAATGTAGCCTTCCAATACACTGCTTATGGTGTTTGAATGAGTTTTCAAATTTAAGTGTGAAAAAGTATTCTAACCTATCCTATTTTTAAGGGTCCTTTGTTCTTTTACCATATAAATTTTTAGCATAGTACTTAAATACTGCATGGTTCTATACTTTTTTTTGATATGAGGGGGAACCCAAATTAAAACCATTGTCTCCAAATATCTAGGAGAAATATGCGAATATTTTCCCCACCTTTGTTAAAGGTTTTAGGGATCCTTTTGCACCACACCATGACACAGATCATCACATTAAGTGGTATTTCTCATTGTAAGGTTGTTACTGTCCTCTTCTACTTCTTCGCATGTACCTTGCCTGCTTGATTTTGATGCCTGTTCTCCTTACATGTTTTCATTCCACATAAACTCATAAGGTGTTAACAAGAGCTTTTGATTTTTAAAAAGCCAAACTTTTTTGTTTGCTTAAACTGCTCCAAGTTTTAATGACAATGGGATTGCAACACGAAACCAGAATTATTCTGATTTAAGACAAATAAAACTGGTACCTGATCTGCATTCCTTTTTCAGAACAACATTGATGCTAACTGCATGTTGTTAAGCTGTGCAACCGGCTGGGATGCTACTGTTGTATCCAAGTGTGTGTTTCCTTAGGCTTATATCTAGGTGGTTTTAGGTGTGTCCACCTGTCTGCTATTAGACAATAATATTTTAGTCTAATCCTCTGGGGAAAAAAAAAAAGGCTGATGCAGTCAAAAGCTAACAACTTTTGAATATGTCGTCCAGCCAAAGCTAAGAAAGAAATCTGTGATTACCTCTCGATGTTTTGTGACACTAGATGGCTAAGTAGAGAAAAGAGACCCAGTTATTCTGAAAAGGCGTTTGTCTACATTGAAATGCCTGCACTGTCCCGGTTACAAGAACCTTCTGAGTAAATCCAAAATAAAAATCCATGCATGGCCAGGCTTTCTTAGTTCTAATGACAGTGATGCATTTTGTGTACATGAGTATTATATTGGATTTTTCTTTGCATTTATCTCTGTGCACATCCAAAAATATGCAGTCTTTATATTTAAACAAACAAAAAAAGCATTGTGGTGTGCTAGGCAGGATAAAATCTGTCCTATAAGACAGAGTCATAAACTAAAATTTATTTTCCATGTTCTTAGTTAAGATAACAACAAAAAACTCTAAATCATCTCACTTTGCTTTAAATTAAAGACACTGATCATGTTCCTACAGCCTCTGTAAAATCTGACAAAGCCTCCCCCTTAAAAGGATTATTTTGAATTACGACAATTATTTGTTAAAGATGAATTTTTAGACTACTGGACTGTAAGATCTTCTGGTGGATTTTGTCACCAACACATGGTCTCCTAAAACTACATTAATCCTGAAAAGCTGATGCATGGACTTATTCTTCCTAGAAAAATCAAATGGAAAGTTTCTGTTTTCAGTAACTCCATTGACTTCCATGGATTTTCTGTTGATTTATGTGAGTATGAATAAAATCAGAAAGGACCCAGTAGAATATGTTGTAGTTTACACAAAAAGGATTTATTGCAAGGACTCATCAAAAGTATTTTTCA
This sequence comes from Falco rusticolus, assembly GCF_015220075.1. Lineage (NCBI taxonomy): Eukaryota > Metazoa > Chordata > Aves > Falconiformes > Falconidae > Falco > Falco rusticolus. The sequence goes on from NC_051194.1 coordinate 28,664,362, forward strand.
ACATAATTTATAGAACTGTTTACTGACTATAGCTGACCTTCAAAATTACTATTAAAAATTCACTCTAAGGACTGCTCTGTATATTTAACTAAAACCTCAGTTTAGAAAGGTTGCCAGTACATTTCTGCTTAGTGTCTGTGTTTTCCTCCCAGTTTCAATGGGAGACTAAAATTAATAGCTAGAAATTATTATTACTTTTCCACTTAGAATTGACAACAAGAGGTCCAGTACTTTTTGATGAATAGCCTTATTTTATGACTTTAAAAGTCCCCTAGAATCAGTGTGCTGGATTTGGCAATATTTTCTTTGCTGTTTCCATGACATGTCATTGTAACGTGTCTGAGAATTTGTCCTGACTACATTTATTGAAGTGTATTAGATACTGTTAGTTTGTGTGCCAGTTGTGCGATTGAGGTCCACACCTCCTTGTGTGTGCTAGAGCAGAATACCTTCCCTGCAATTTTACTAGGAAACAAGTTTCTTTTAACCATATTCTAGTCAGAATATGATACTGCTGTGCTTTTGTAGGGTAGAAAAACCCCCTGAAAAAATGCTAGAACATGTTAGCTAATCCTTTTCAATGATGCATTTTTACAGCCTAATCAAGATAAACCCCAGGAGGGAAGAGAGGTTTGTGAGATGGATCTGTGCCCCGTGTGGTTTTTCAAATGGATTAAAAGTCCATTTTATTAACAGAGTGCAGTGTAGTATGAAATAAACCTGAAAGCATATGGTTTTGCCCTGCCGGAGAGCCATAGGTTGGAGTTCTGCTGTGATTTTCCCAGTCCCAACCTCCCTCTGCCAGGAAGCTTCAGCAGCATTGGGCCAACAGCTGGACCTCGCTGCTCCTGTTGTTTGGAGGCTACAGCGGTGGCAGTGAGTTGGATGGGACAGTGGTGCCAAACCGACCGAGCCAAGCTGATTATCCAGGGCTGGAGAGCGTGAGGTTGGGAGTGCTTCAGCAGAGGTGGCACACGGGTTTGGGTGTGCCTCGGTCTTCACAGACTGGCAGGGGAACATCCCCCAGGTTGTGCTGCCGGAGTCCCCTTGCTTCCCTGCAAGGACAATCTGATCCTGCATCTGCTGCCAAAGGGTTGGCCAGGCCTGGCCCTATGTGCCTGCAGGCAAAAGAGAAATGATGTTCCTCGTGTGCCATTTCCACACTCTGGGCAGCATATCGCTGCAGCTGAGTGGCTGGAGTTTAGGCAGCATTTCCAGCTCAAGTGGCCTTTTCCCTTCTCTGCTGGAAAAAAACAAGCTCACTTGGTTACTTGGAGTTCTTGAAGATGGCCTCTGTGATCACTGTGAATAGTCCTTGGGTGGGATGTGCCAGTTATTTGTAAATTAAATTGTATCAGGGGAAAATTTTCATGTGCTTTCTTCCCCATTATCAGAATAGCTTTATCCCTTAAAAAAAACAAAACACAGCAGAGTTAGGTCTCAAGAGCTGCAAGTGCTTCTGCAAGCTAAGGTAAGTTCTGTTTCTTCTGTCAGGGTCGTGGGACAATTTCTGGTGCTCAGCCTTTTGCTTGAGCCTCTGCTCTTTTCCCTACAGCTGCCAGGGCCATGGGGGATAGGTTTTGCTTTCTTTAAATTGACGCACCATAGAAATGCTCTGCAAAAGGCAGGCAACGCCATCTTCTACCCAGATCAGGGGAATGCTGACAGGGATGTCCAGTCAAGCTGCTCAAAACATTCTTGCCCATGTTGCAAACCGAGACCAAGGTTTCCTCACACACACTGCAGAAAATATCCCACCTAGTTCCCTGTTTCTGTTGTATTCCTTAATGCTTTCTCTAAGAGCTTCAAAAACATTTTAAAGTCAGTTGCAGCTGCTCTGTCAGGAATTCACTAAGCACTGCAGCCACTGAAGCAATTAAAAAAATTGCACAGAAGGTAATTAAAAGCCTTACTGATTCTTGCTATTAGACTGACATTTTAAATGCCTCTAGATGTTTTATTGTGCCAATAACCTATTTCCCTAGCCTCTGAGAGAAATACAACTGACATCAGTAATTTACTGAAGTATTCTACAGGTATCATACCGTTCCAACTAGAAATCTGTATTAAATCACTGCAGTTTTCTGTTCTGTGCAGTCCTTGCCCACAGCTTAATGAAACAGTGGTTATTTGTTAATGAGCATTAGAGCTTAGTCTCTCATTCTCATTCCCTGTAGTAAGCTGTGTAGTATTTGTATTACTTGAGCACGAAGAAATGCTTTCTGGTTATCGTAGGCTGGGGGTGGAGCCAGGCAGAGATTCTCCTTCTGTACAACGGTAGAGCAGGAGGCCTGGTTTGCTGTATGGGGCAATGCAAGTGCCTTCCTCTGCTGTGACGAGCTCTCCTAATGAGTAGGGCTGTGCATTATGTGCCTGGCTGCTATCCTCAAGGTCAGCGAGGACACACCTGGGTTTCTCCATGCATCTCCATCCTCACCTCCTGTGTCTGCAGACAGGCTAAGAGAAGGAGGTCCCTCCCAGAGCCTGGAGTCTGTCCCCGCAGCCAGAAAAGTGAGGCTGCCTTAGGACATCCCTTCCCAAACCCCACGGGTGTCCGGAAAGGGAAGCTGGCAGGGTATTTGGCAGTTTGCTTGCTTGCAATTCAAGGTCCCTGAAGAGACTTTAAAAGGATGCAGGGAAAATATTTTATTATAACGTTTTCCCTGATAGCCTCAAAATGTGAACGTGCTAATCCAATGACTTTTCAGTGTGCAAATGAACTACTATTATTCATCCCTGATAGGAAGTTATAGGAAAACCACATGACAGAAAGGAAGATAACTGAAGGTTGCTTAAAGTTTTTTCCTCTTGATTTATTTTTTAGATCCCACCGCAACAGAAAATCAAACCAGATTTCAAGTATATTACACTTATCTATAGAGTGTACAAGGAGTAAGACTATACCAAACTGCGCTGCATTATAGATGATATAATGTCTTAAAGTTTGACAGAAATTATTGTGATGCATAAGCACAAGGAGCAGCATTAATGCTGAGCTTTCAACTTTTATTCCATTTTTTTCTTTCCTGGGTTGCCTTAATACTGTGTAAACAGGATGCTTTGAAAGGGATTTCAGCAATAAGCAAACCCACATGTATTTCTGTGACCCATGAGGAAGCCTACACAGGCTAGCTACTATTGACCTCTGCGGTGTCTTTTGAATCATGTCCTGCTGATCAACGCTACATGTCTCTACAGTTTGTATCAACAAGAATGTAAAATGGCAAAACTCTCTTGGCACTAATCTCTGAAGCCACATCTAATTCTCTTTTTTAATGAGGCATTGAATTATTCCATACAGTGAGATGTCTGTCAGTTTGCAGCATAGCTCTGTGCGTGCTGTTATGCCACCAGAGATAAACAATCAGCAGGATTGATCAGGCAGGCAATCAGTTAAACAAATCTGGGTAGGAAAAAAAATTGCACATGCACTGCTCAGGATGAAATAGATATTTTGATAAAGTTGCATAATGAAAATACGTGATGTGTGAATACAGTGACTGGCAGTAACTAATTAATAGAGAGCTAGCTTTTGCATAAATGAGTTATTTTCTAGAGCTGCAATGGCAGGAAGGTCTAGACATCAGAATATGGAGATCCATGGCCAGTTTCCCTGTTTTGCCACAGATTCAGCCTTGAGTTGTGTGGTTTCTTCTCTGTGTAGCAGCTCCACTCCTCCATTATAGAAACAAAAATAGTCGTGCAAGGTACGCCTCCTTAGGGCCAGGGTGGCCCTTTTTTTCAAGGGGAAAAGGTGGGGAGTAAGTTGCACTCTTCTGTCAGACACACGGGGCAGGCAGCCTCTCCCAGGCTGGACATCTGTGAGTGAGGCAAGGTGCAGATGTAAGCAAGAGTCAGCCATCAGGTTGTTGCGGTTACGTGACACTCATTAACTGGTTATGTAGCACATAGAAAACTTTCAGGGGAAAATGGCATTAGTGTGGCAAGCAGTCTTCAGAGAAGACCAACCACAAACCACAACATGACCATATCCTCCCTGCCCCTGCTGCTAAGCCATCCACCTATGCTTGCCATCATATCCATGAGCACCACAACAAAATAGTAGATGCTTATCCCTAGGAAATTATTTAAGTCTTGCTGGTAATATATAGACTGCTGTTTAATAATCTTTGTCATGATCTCATACCATTAAGCCAGTAGTGATTCAAGCACTCTGGTCCCTCAACTCTGCTCTGTTGGTCATTAAGTCAATGGGTTTTTATTGAGTTTGAAGGGCAGCAAATAATCAAATCAGGCATTTGATCACCTGTTTTTGCTGCATCCTGGTTTAACTGTTGCTATTTAAGGCCAAGTGATGGATATATTGATTTCTGTATTTACCTACATCCCAGCCAACACATCATTTGCTTTGGATTTATTTATGCCCAAAGGAGCTCTCAGCTGCTTTACAGAATCTTTTTTTTTTTTTTAAATCATCTGTCACAAAAAATCTCACAAAACATCAAGTTTTCATTAAAAAATTATCCTTGCCTTCTACTTGAGTTAGTGTATATTGAGTGTCTTTTTAACAAGACGGGGAGGACCCCTCTCTAGCAAATCCCTTTGAAACCGGACTCTCACGCTCTGCAACCTTTGCATACAGGAAAGATGGTTCTGGGAAACGGCGGTTCCTTTTGAGCTTCACACCATCCAAGACTGGCACATCCGAAGTCACTGTCCGGCTGCTTGTAACTGCTCTGGCTGCCAGAAGTTCTCTCCCCTTCAGCCTGCTGGCTGAGCTGCTTGTGGGATTTCTCCAAATGAATCATTTAGCATGAGCAGCTTCAATCATAACAGGCTCTCATCAGGCAGGTTGGGCAGCACAGTTGGATCCAGCAGCAGACATGTGTCCACAGCTGAAGGGAATACGGTTTTACAGGGAGCAGAATCCAAAGATCTTGAAACAGGCTTCTTTGTCTAACGTGAAAGTCTGATGTAAAGTCTGATGCTCTAAAGCTTTAAAACATTTGAATTAGGACACATATAGATGGTTAAATTTAACTTAATAATAGTCTTAAGAGTGTTTGGGTGGGAAGCTTGGCTGTTTAGGTGGAATTGTGAAGTTGCGAGCTAATTTACTGACATGCGGTGTAATCTGTGATTAAGGTTATCTGCAATATCTAACCTTTTAGTAAATGCCAGCTGCATAATGACTGTCCGTTTTCTCTCCTCAGATATTACATTGCAGAAGGTTCTATCTGACCATAAGAATCTATTTAATGAGACTCTAATGGCAAATGACCAGTGTCTGAGTATTACAGATTAAAAGTGACAATGCTAATTGACTGCAGAGGTATCTACATGAAGAGGGACCGGAAAGATCATTTAAGTCTAAATGAAATTGGACTGATTTGATATTTGAAAAAGCATTACAGTCCTCTTGTGTTTGGCAGCATGAATTAATTGCTCCCCGTGTCAGGCAGCACCAGTTTCTATGTAGCAATAGGCTAAGATCAGTGGTGAGTGAAGAACATTAACTTGGGGGGTTTAGAAATACAGTAGTTTATTAAAATCAGAAGTAGATGGGAAGGTTTTGTAATGTACATAATTTTTATGGTGAGGAATAAAATGATATTTTGTACATGCAGAAATCAAATTCTAGAAAGCTTTTGATGATTTGATTGTGTGGGTTTGTGATGGCCAGTGAAACAAATGGGATGCACAACCACAGTTCCGCTCTGAAGATGCAAATTTAATTACCTTTTTTCTTAGCTTTTCAAAAAGCATTTTGAAAATAAGTAGAACAGGGAAACCGAAAATCAGCTATATTTTATGAGGAGTAATTGGTAGGAATCATAACAATAGGAAAATGATCATACATGGCATCAGCTTATCTGAAAAATTACTTAAAATCATTAGGTATCAGATAAATTCATGAGCTTAATTTCTGTACAGTTCACTGTGCACAAATCTTTACTTTCAGTCAAAGAGGTTGCAGTACAAATTAATTGCTCTACACAATTTTTTTTTACAGGCCTGAGAAGGGAATCAAACCTGTAGCATTGATTCCATGTAACACACTACGTGTGCAATAAAAACAACATTTTCATATGTAGATGCATTAAAGGGTTTTGGAAAATAAACATTAGACAGCCATAAATATCCCAAGATTCTGAGAAAGTTTCTTCTATTGTGGGGTTATGTGCTTCTGAATATTATGGGAAAATAGTTGTAAAGATATGGAAATGGCATAGGGGGTTCAATACATGCTGCCCCCTGCCAAATCTAATCAAGTAAAATGTCTTGTGTATTACAGAAGTGCATAAGCCACCTTGCCAGATTTTATTTTATTTTATATTTATATTTTCATATTTTATCTTAATTTATTTTTATCTTATTTTATGTTGTATAAAAATTTGTGTTTCAGTTCTCTGGTTGTTTTTAAAACCTACATGAATGCAGGGAAAACTGCCAATTCAATACAGAATTCCGTGAGTTAATACAGAAAACAGTTATGCATGTGCTTAAATTCTGTATGAGAACAATTCTGTTGAAGTTGGAGGAACATGTGGCATGGTTCAAACTAAATGATTCTATAAGTCTTTGCAAAATCATCTGCTTAGCATCTCTGGTGGAAGATAAAGAAGGAAAGCAGCATGGTAATTTCACAGTGCACTGTGCACTGAAATATGCCCTGTTTTTCACTGACCCTGCTGTATCCCCAGCTCATACCTGAGAATGTATGCCACGTACTCTGTGGGACATTCTGCCAGTGCTAGGAAGGAAATAGCGATGGGAAACAGAAAAACAAGTATTCTAAATTCTTTGAAATACTGTAATTATGTGATTGTACAATTTTCAGATTAAGGTTCAGGTAATTTATTCTTAAGGTAGGATTTTGTTTTGTGTTCTGCTTATATAATGCATAGGATTAAGGCAAAATGAAGACTGTAGAGTTCAGAATACAGGTTACTTTTATACAAGAATTGATAGACCATTCTTATAGCTGCTGCAATGTAAAATAATAACCCACAATTACTTACACAGCATGGAGCTGGGAAACATATCAAAATAATCAGCATGAAAGTGAACCATAGAATGTATTGAACTTAAATATATGGCCCAATTCTCTCTTTGTGTCAGTTTTAGGCCAATATAGCTATTGCAATATAAACACAAAAATAATTTCACTGATATTAGTGCAGCTGGTCCTTAGATAAGTGAAAATGTTTAGACATTCCTTCTGTGGTCCTTAGTTTCAAATATGATGCACAGTGTTTTTCTCGCCTTTGACTTTTTTATAATTAAAAATGAATCAGTACAGTACTAAAAAAAGTGTCTGTGAATATGAATACTGTTACTTTGGTTAAATTTGATCATCATGGCCTTTGAGTCTCTCTGTTCCACAAACTCAAAGCTTTTTGAAGATGGCCTGCAAAATTCAGTCAAATATAGATATCCTAGAGCTGCATATTTATATTTGTTATTCGGCATCCATATATGAAGTCATATTTTCATATTCAGCTCACTAGTAACTTGGCTTAGCACTCTTGCAGCTTAAATATCAAACCCAAGTGTCGGTCTTTCCGTAAGTAATCTATAAACTGCCACTTGCTCATTCTTGATATTGGGAGGAGTATTTTTGAAACCTGGCTAGATTAACAAGTAATTGGATTGATTCCTAGTGTTCTGCAAAGGTCAAAATTGCCCACGTTTTATTACAGAGTAATGTACTGATTGATTAGTGGCTAATTTGGTGGATAAAGTGATTTGATTTTCTCTCTACAAATATCTGTGGCTATCATACAGTTTCTTTACCCTGTCCTTTAGACCTGGCTTACCTAGGGATGAAACTAAATTGTGTTTCTTATTATATTTTTTGGTGAGCAGTAGCATGCAGAGGTTCTGCAGAACAAAGTTTGAGACCCTCAGCTATATGCTCTGGTTTATTGGACCAGCTTTAGGACCCTAACTCCAGTTTTTATCAAAACAAGCATTTCCCCTGATGTACAGGCTCACTCTTTCCTGGGCTAGGTGCTGAGCTCTTTGCACATCTGGACATCATCTGGGAAAGTCTGCTTCCCTCTGAGCAACTCGTACCTAGATAATCCTGTACCTGGATGCTGGAGATTACCCCTTTCTCAGTTTGAAGCAGAGAGAAGAGGTTGTTTCCTGTCTTTTTACGTTTTTATGTTAGCACAAGATATAATTGTAAACAGAAACAAGAATACATTAGCACAAGAAGGAGATCCATATGAAAGTGCAAGGCACGTCCTTGAAATGGTATGTATTAAGCGTTGCAGAGTTTTAAAAAATATGACAGAGCAAAGATCTTGAAGTATTTTACTTTCAAGAGTTTTAGTCAGTTTTAAAATAGTCTCTTAAAATACATGTAAGTCACAGGTGATATTTTATATTTGTCCCTTGTAATGTAGTGAAGGGGCAAGGAGAGGATGAACACAAAGGTAAGGAAGGCTGCTTTTTCTTAAGATCACTAAGGAGAGCAATGCGTGTCTGCACAGATTTGCAGGAATCGCTCCAGCAGACAGCATGCAGATAAATCATTTTTAATACCACAAGACACAACAAAAAATAGTTCTGGTATTTTTGTTCCTGCTTTATCTTCCTCAGTTTATATAGGAAAAATGAACATATAAGAAAAAATATGGTTTATTTTTTATTTTTTTAAACATCGATACTGTGCCAGAATAATTTTTAAACCAACTTTAGAATCCATCACTGTCAATAGATATAAGAATGGCTTCAAATATTTTTTTTCTTTCCAACAACTTACATTTTGACATGTAAAGAAGAATCATTTTGTAAAATTCTGAACTTTTACAAAGGTAAGAAATGGCAAAATAATAACAACATTTGTCTTCTGTCAAGAAATATTGACATGGTATTACCACAGCAAAATTGGTTTGTGTTGTGAAGTGTGTCTCACAGATAAATCAGATTTGAGACTTCTTAAAGCTAACTAAATTGTACTTTAGTACTGATATATAAGAATATCAAGACACATGATACTGAATTTCTGTTTTGTTTTGTTTTTTTCAGAAGTGGGATAAGGGCACTTCAGTTTGAAAAAAAAATGCTATTTATCTGCCTTCACTTTTTTTTAACACTTCACTCTACTGTGTGATTAGAGATGTCAATAGGCAGTGTGTGTCTCAGCCTCATATATAAATAAGTAGAGGTGAGGTAATTTATATACAGATTTATGGAAAGATGCCTTTTCCTTGTCAGACTAAATAGATATCATTCCTACATTCTAGGATAAGTACGTTTCTATTTCCACATAATTCAAACATGTGTGAGACGCAGGTAGCCAAAATGGCTTTGTAAAATCTTTATAGGTCTACGGTGTTTATCAGACTGTGCTGAATACTTCTGCATTAGTTGTACAGCTCGCTGGAGGACTTGCAGAAGATTTAGAAAGTGCTGCTCCTCCTGGTCATGCATTACTGAGCACTGTTAAGCTGACATCTGGCTGAGCATCTTCCTGCTTCAGGGCATCCTCCACGCCATCATAGGAGGTGCTGGGCCACTTTGCCAAATGCGTGGCTTGAACTGGTTTCTTCATGCCTTGCTCCGCAGAACACCAATGGCTTTCCCCCATGAACTTGAGAGGAACAGCAGCAAACAATTAGCAGTTCTTCAATACTAGAAAATATCCATCTGCTCTTGGCACAACTGTTTGTCAACATATAAATAGCAACACTGCCAGCAAATGGAGCAATTTTCTGCATCTGGCTCATGCTTCCTTTCTTCCCTATGCAAGTGGCATTTGACGTTTAGTAAAAGGAATTATTATACTCACAAAAATGTCAGTTCTTGCCGCCTTATTTTAAAAAGAATGATTTCAGCAAATAAATGGAAACGTGGAGATTCCTCAAAATCCTTATGCCTTGGTTTTTGGCACTGGTGTACACTTTCATACTGAAAGAGGGGTAAAGAACATATCTGATACGCTGTGTTTAATTTTGCATTGTGTAATTAGTTACCTGCTGGAGTTTCTCACAGCTTTTCCATTTGCTCGTATAAGGGCTAATCCTAACTAGGAAAGAAACGAGTCATTCTGTGACCAGTGGAACTTACGAAGCTTCATTTCCTGCAGCTCCCTCCCATGTGGTTTCTCTAGTGTCTAATAGCTTGGCTGAGTTCACCCTGCAGGTTCTCCCACAGTAAGATACCCAGATTAGTTTCCCTTTCATTTGACTTTCAATTTTCACAGAACAAGTAGACATTTACTTTAGATTTAACATCATGTGAAAATACGTTCTATTTCTTTTTTAAAAAATCAAATAAAAACATGGATGCCTTAGAGCAGCCACAAAACTGCATTTTAATTTTTCCTGATTAGCTGATGATCGTAAATGCTATCAGCTGTGTAATGGACACAGTGGTAGTGCTTACGTATCTGTAGTTGCCCTTGATCCCACTATTGGGCTTTCTGAAATACTGCAGTAATTTTTAGCATTTAGAAGAGGCAAATAATTCATAGCTTCCTCGGATCTCAGCAGATGTTAAGTGGGAAAACTACTGCTTTTTCTAGAACAGCTTTTGCTGTTCAGAAGGCAGAAGATTTTGTATTTTCAATGTTTGCTATAAAGGATGCTTGGAATTCCAAGTCTTGAGATTTGGAAGCCATCACACCTGTGACAGGTAAGGCGCAGGCATCAAACCTAGATCTTCTGTGGTGGAAAGTTTGGGTTGGCCCAAGGTCTGCCAGTGAAGGTGTGGGCCGACTGATGTGTTTTCATCTGGCATCTCCCCTTCCTTCCATAATTCTGTTTAATTGCATGAACGCGCAAGTGACAACTACTCTGGGTGTCTGTTGAATGCTGAATTGATGAACCCTGAGGCTTATAATCTAGTCAACAGACAACATAATAAATGAATGGTAAGTCTGGTTTAATAAGCCTAGCGTTTGTTTTGGAGCCCTGGAAAGTTTAATTTGTGGGGTTTGATCCTCTGCAGCAGTTGTGAGTCTGGCCTCAGTTAGCTTTGTTTAAATCCAAAGAAACTTCATGGCTTCCAGTTTTCCTGTGATCAAGATGCATTTGTGGGAATAGGCAAAACATGTAGCTTTGTTTAGATTTATCTTTTAATGTACTTATTAAATATATCCATACTAGTGATTTATTAACAGAAAACTTTTACAGAAATAAGTGACAAGCATCCAAGGGGTTCTTAGACTCCAGTCCAGGTTGAACTGGAATTATTTCTTCAACAGTCAGGTGTTATTGCACAAATGTTGACAGATCCCAGCTGGACAAGCTCTGACCTCATACCATTGTCATTCACTGTCAAACCCACCAGCTTCTGTGGTTTCTCAATTTTTAATTGTCATTGCTTAGAAATTCTCATTCTAAGAATTAAATGTTCACATAAAGAGGTTTGGGTACTGAATGTTTTGCAAGTTGCTTCCACAGGTGATGGTGGCAGAGATGTTTAGGATTCTGAGGAAAATGCTGATATTGGACAGGAAAGACACAGGCATAGTCTCTTACAGATGGACTGCCTTGTCATTACGAGATCTTTGCAAATGTTTAGGTTTATTATTAAACTCTTTCCTAATATGGGAAAGTAAATGTGATCTCTATGTGCTGGATGCTTTCTCCTATAAATTGCAATCAGGATAGCTTCCTATCATTTGCAGCACAGTGTGTTGCCAACCTAGTCTCTTTTAAAATCAGTATTCCCTTTTGAGGACATAAGAAGCAGAGAGAGGAAAAATAACCTGTTGCATGCTCATGCTGAGCTTGTCCTTCCAGACTGACTGGCCAAACACCAGCTGTGGGTGTCAGTCACCCAAAATCCACAGGCTAGGACATAGAAGGATTGAGGATCATTTAAATAAAATTATTCTACTACTACCATTAAGAAGTGAAAACTATGACGTGATCTTTGCAGCAGCCTGTCTGCACAAAAGTCTTGCTGCAAATCCACTCCCAGGCCTGCTTGTTAATCTTTAAATTTGTTGTTGTAGGGATGTGGTGCCTTTTATTTTTTTCTCTCCAAGCTGAAGCTGATCAGCCACTGTGCCATCAACCATGGTGCTGGTGAGCGGGATTTCAGCTGCTTGCAGATGTCCTGCTGTGGTGGTGTTTCTGCACCTCTGGTGGAGAGGCTACTGCCTTCATAAATTGTGAGCTAACGTTAAATTTGGGTATGCATCCACAAGTGGCAAGACTGAGACTTCCAAATAAACTTTTATATAGGTTGAGACCGAAAATCTCCATAGATAAAAGCCCAGGACTGCTAAGCTTCAGCTCTCAAGGTGGTAGTAACCTGTTGCCTGCAGGAATTTGTCTGAATTTGGGACCCCTTAGACTAGGGGGAGCACTTTGATCCAGTTTGGCTTATTATTGTCAAGAGGCATTAAACATTTTGGATCCAGTTTGCGTAACAGAGTTTGAATATGTTGTTTTTCTTCTAATCACAAATTTGTCACATGCCACACAGGTTATTTCTGAGATTTATGCAAACCTCCCTGAAAGGATAGCTGGTGCTTCTCACATCATTGGGATAACTGTGGTTTGGGAGCTTTTTAGCTGCTTAAATAGTATATTGAAGAAATACTTGTCTGTATTTCCCTGCTAGACTAGATATTAATTGAGAAGATTTTGCTAGAAAATCTTGATTCTGGTCTAATAACATTGATGATAATCAATGGCATTAGTGTTAACATCTAACTTATATGTATTTACATAAACTGTCATATAGTAGTTAATTGCCAGACGTTGTTTCCTTCCTTTTAGCAGTTGCTGCTGTGTCTTGAGCAAGACCAGCTGAAGCCAGATCACCTTATTTCCACTTCTAGGAAAGCAAGTGATCGTATTCATGTTGCTGGGTGTGTGCTCCTCCTCCCTACAGTGCCATTTCATGGTGTTTGGGGAACTGGGAGCTGTTTCACCTGCCCAGAGTTTGAACCTAGTGACCATTTCTCTGAGACTGATTCAAAAGGAAAAATTTGTCTTATGTGCAGTGGAGGAAAGATTTGATTGAGTAAATGTGATGTTAGAGTGTAATACCAGGATGACAGTCTGCCTGGGTTCCTTGGGAAAAGCAAGGTGATTTTCAGTATATTTCCCTGAAAGAAGTGTAGTTCTTCCATTAAGGCTTTTCCTTAATAAAAGTCAAGCACAGCCTCCCAGGACATGTGAGGACAGTGTCTGGGTTAAGAAACATACATTTGAGATATCCACATGTAAAAACAAAAAAGGAGAACGCAGAGAGGAATTTCAAGCTACATACTCAGAGAGTTTCTTCCCATCCTTGCAACCCTTCCTATTACTTTGTGAATGCTTCAGTGGCTGTAGGAGACAGACACAGTTCCAGCTTCATCTTGGTCCCCTCAGATTCAAGACTTATGCTGAGGCTTCAGATTTAAGTAAGATTACTAGATCCTGGTCTATGGAGCCCAGGACCAATGCATTGCCACTACCATAGTAAAGGAAGCAATACAAAAAAATTATAATAAAAACAAACAGAAAAAGAAATAGTTAGTGAGTGATAAAGAGATTTTGCATTAGTTGCCAAGGCTTAGTGCCTTGAAATATTGTGCTCAGGCTTTGCTTCTAGAAGAAACACATGTAAATAGCACAGCAAATCATGGTAGCACTAATGTGTGTTCAGAGTTGTCATAAGATTTCTCAGGCATTTTTATTAGTTTCTTTTCAGAGGGGTTATAAGTAGCATGGATGAAATGTTTTTTTTTAACAGTTGCTACTTTTTAATTTTCCATACAACAAGTCCCTTTTAATTTCTCATTGGAGCCAGCAGAGCCCAGTGCAAGGTTACTGTGCATATGCCGTGAACAAGCTCTACATGCAATTCTGTCTGTACAAACCAGAGTGGAAAGAGAACGCTGCTTCGCAGCCAAAGTCATTGGCAAACAATGGCATACAAAAAATTATGTTATTTTAAAAGCTAGATACTGTGGGTTTTTAAGGGATTTTAGTTTACTGAACTTTTACTTTTGGTGAACTTCCCTTAGGGATATTTAGGATTTCCAGGAAACAAATTATAATACTATGTGGATTTTAAAACAAAAATCTCTTGCGCTCTGCTAAGAGAATAGACCTAGTTTGGTATGTGTACGCTTCCAGAATAAATGAAACCCCCATGGAGTTTCGTTGCAGACTAGGTATAAATTTGGGCTTAATGGAAAGTTCAGGAGTTATGAAATGCTCAGAACCAGGCAGATTCAAACCAGCCGCAGCCCTGACAGCTGGTGATCAAAGCAAGATGCTCCCAGCCCATCCGAGGGGCTGGGAAGCCCCTGCTCGTCCAGCCCCAGCACAGCCCCTCTCTGTTGGGGGCTGATGTGACAATGTTGTGGCACTCGTGCCAGGAGCTTGCAGTTCCAGCATCTGGACAGAGCAACAGCATGGATCGTTTTTTACTAAAATCCTGCACTAGAATAAACCTAGAGTAATTCAGCCATTGTTAACCTAAATATGCCATCTCATGTTTCATTCAGTCTTACTTCAGCGTGGTTGTTTCTCACTGATTGCAGCTGAAACGAAGACAAATCAGGCTTATTATGTTTAAGGGTTGTGAATATTTTTATTTTTGGTTTTTCAGTGGGCCTGATTCTAAAGTGGTAGCCATTTCCACCAGAGTAAATTGGGAGCAATCACCTTGCTCTTCGTCGTCATTCACCCTGCAGTTAAACTAGACTCCCATTCATCGGAGTGAAAGGTGCCTGAGCCTTGAATAATCAGTCTATCACGGTGGAGTATTTAGCGGAGCAGAGACTGAAACACAAGTCCATCATTCCTGTAAGTGCTCTAACAGGAACCTGCAGAAAGCGGCTGCTGTCACTTCTTGTTTCTTTTTTCTCCTGTTTATATAAAAACTGAAGCAGGGGGAGAGTTTCACTTTACCCAGGAGAGAATCTCGGCATCAGGTCAACATGCTGGGAGATTTGGGGTTTAATCCCACTGGAGAGATCAGGCATTGAATCAGATATGTGGGGATGAATGCGTTAAGCTGCTGGAAAGGCTTTCCTTTACAAAGGAGGCAAGCTGGGACTCTAGCTTGGAAAAAGCATGATGGGGGATATGACAAAAATGTATAAAATCACCGATGGCAGTGAGAGGGTGAGCAGGGACTTTCCAGTCCCTCTTCCAAAATGAAAGCAGATTTAAAACAAAAAAGGAGATCACTTTTTTTTTTCCCCCACCCAACCTGTGATTTAACTTTGGAGCTCCTTGCCCGAAAAGGCTGTGGATGTTGAAGGTTAAGGGAGTTTGGGGAAGACCAGGCAAAACCACAGAAGAGAAATCTTCTAAAGATTAGGAAATATGGAGAAATTGCTCTTTGCAAAGGAAGTGCAGGAACTGCAGGTTGTTGGAGGCTGCAGTCATGTTCAAGGGGAGGGTATGGACTCCTGCCAGTGTAGCGGGCTGCACAGAGAGCTCTGCTCCTGCCGTTCCTGGGCTGCTGCCAGAGACAGAGCAGTGAGCTACATCACCCTTGGCCTGAGCACTATGGCTGGTTTTGCATGGGTAAGGAACTGGGGAGGGTGTTATCTCCTGCTTTCCCCCACCTGTGAATCCTGAGCTTGGGCTAAGTCCTCCTGCGAGACTGGGTCCCGGTGGGAAATGTTGAGCCAGAGAATCCTCTGGGATACACTCAGGAGAGATCTGCGGTGTGCCAGGGGACGGGTGAAGTCTCATGTGCTTCTCTGCTGTTCACAAGGAGAACTTCACACATTTGCACATCCCACGTCACCTGCAGAAGTGCTTGCAGGCCTAGGATACCTTCACCGATAGGCAAGAAGTTTAGACTTGACTATCTAAATCCTTTCATAGATTCATCCCTAGAAAACACTTCAAGGTCACCCAAAGACACCATAGTAAAAGGTGATGGCTGAAATCTGTCTTATCCACTGGGACCATTCTCGTCTTACGATTATTTGTAAAAATGTTCTAATTTTTACACTGATTCAGCAGCATTTAGAAGAAGTAGGTTTATCTTTGGTAATGCTTGCTTTTTATTTATGAAATTCCTAGCATAAATGAAGTCTGGTTACTGTAAACCTGCAGAACACAAGGCTTTAAAGACATTGTTGTCAGATCATGGTAAGAACAACCTTGATGTGGTTTGCCAAGCTTTGAATTATAATGTATGTCATCAGTAATGTAGGTTGTTATAATTTACTTCTGACATTAAGATCTTGCTTTTGGGCATATAGTTGCAAATGTATCCTATTCACTTTCTTACTTTCTAAATGCCCTTCATGTTTCAGTAAGACAATCCAATCAAAACTAAAGACCAAATGCACTGTAAAACAAATCAAGCATACAAACAATTCTTAAGCGTTCCTCTTATATGTTAGCTTGCTTGCCCAAGGCTTCTAAACTTCTTAAGCTATGTAATCGTGAAGCGTACAAAAGTTTTCAAAGGAAACATTTATACTATATATTTTATATGTTGCTCAGGCTGGAATCTGTAAAAAGAGAATCACACAGATAAGAAATTGTCATAAATCTAACCATACTGGTCTGAGACTTACTGCTACTGAACATCCTCATTCAAAATGGTGTGTGTGTGTGTCTGATTTTCTTAAGTTACAATTTAAAAGAATACGGTTTATGATGACAGCACTTTGGAAGTGACTAATTGTGCTAAGAGATATGCGACCCCTGATGAAACAAAAGTTCCCTGCAAGGAAAGATGCTTTAATTTAATGATAGTCATAAAGCCAATTTTTAAAGCTATAAAAGTCACTTATTCCCTGTCTTTAGCCTTAGGCTGAATACCATATCCTGCACATGCTTTCCATCAAAACCATTTCGTGTTCTGCTCATAAAGGCAGAATATGTGTGTTTCTACCTTTTCCCACCCTTTAGTACAAAGCATACAATTTTTTTTCCAGCAAGGATCCATGCAAAACACTTAGAAATCTGTGGCTGGAGCTTGGTCTGTAATAGAACTTGGTATTAACTGGGGCCACAGCCCCTTTGCACTGGCATGGCAGTGTGAATGCATGGTCCCTGGCTTGGCAGCGGCTGCCTGAGTTTGCAGAGGATCCAAATTGCTCCATTCGTTTCCTCTGGCAACTGGAACAACCACTGGGGACGTTTGCAATCCCAACATTAATGACATTGTTGCCAACTGAAGCATGGTAAGGAGCAGCAGCTTAGAGATTTCCAGGGCAGGGTCTGCATTCAGGGAGACTGTGGACACGTGCTTGCAAAAGCCCTTTAAATCTCTGGAAGAAATCACACCCCCCCTAAAAAGCCACCAAAAGGAATAGGTGATGTACTGACAGATGAGTTACCAGGGGGTGGGATTGAGGAATCCTAACTGACTCCCCCGTTTGGGTTTTAAGCTGATAAAGAGGAAGATTAGATTTTCCCTGTGTGATAACCATCTCCCTGCCCTCCTCAGCTGCAAATAATTAAATGAGTTTCAGTAAGTGTGACATAAGATCAGATCCCAAGAGCTTCTGCCAAAGAGCACTTATAAGGCATGAATTAAACACAGGCTGAAGCACTTTTAACCAACCAGCTTGTTTCTCACAGAGAGCCAGGAACTTCTTCATTTAGGAGCCTGACATTTTGCTTGAGTTCTGCTGAGCAGAACAGATCACACTAGTTAACACGGTAATGAAGAAGTGATGGTGGTATTTGCACTTGACTCGAACATCAGCGTAAATTCTGTTCCTCGTCCAGATCGGTATGACTTCCCTGAAATAAAGCATATTTCAGCCTCATTAACCAATTCGAGATCTAAAATGAAATGAGATAAATTTAACTTAAATTCACCATAACCAGGCTGGCTTTAAGAACTAATATCTCTGGGTCTGTAAGGATGCTTCCAGTAACTGTTCCTGCAAGGTAATCTATTCTGAGCTTTTTAATGGGCCCAGCAACCCACAAAATTTTAATTGTAAATACTCAGATCAGATATATGGACTTCTGCTTTCTTAATGTTACTGTCACTCATGAAAACTTGTAGTATTCCTGCATTAGTGTTTCAGGCAATAGAAGAATTTTAATGTCTTAAAATGGTACATTTATCATTTAGCTGCCAACACAGAATTAGAACAACGAACAATTTAAAAAATAATTACTGCACTTTAGAATAGCCTTTATTTCAAACTCTAGATTTCAGTTGTGTTCATACTGCACACTTAAAAGCGATGTTTAAATATTTTCACTTTTCAACAAGATGGCTACCCAAAGTGGACATCTGAGAAATAAAAATTGCAATTAAACCCTTGAAAGGAGGTTACGTTTGCGAAGTTACCTGTTGTGAGAACTGCGTCGTGGTTCTCGAGGCTCAGCCTGTTGGGATTAGCCAAGTAGGTGTAGTTTCTTCATAAATTAATTAATTTTTTCAGCAGTAGTATAGCCAAATGTAATACTCAAAATAACCTGTTTCTAAGGGGTCACCTTGATGTGACACCCCTGTATTGGTGTCATCAAAATTAATAGGAAAACTTGCCTTAAGCTTAATTGGTATTTCAATGCCTACGTTTTCAAATTACTTGAACAGTTTCTTAATTAAACTGGAACATTAAAAAAGAAACTGCTCTTTATTTTTTGCTGTTTTCTTAATATTAAAATATTTCAAAGATAATTGCAATCCATATGGAAGAGTGCTTTTTGTAAAAAAAAATATTTAAATCCTGTACTTGATACTACATGTTAATTATAAGAAAGAAACAACTGGGGGAAAAAAGGTAATGGGTAGTCCAAAGGCCAGCAATGATTTCACCTGAATGATTGAACATAGCAATTGTTTCCCAGCTGTTTAGATTGCAATCTCATTGTGGATTTGTATTGCTTTCACTGACTATATCTTTAATATCTACATGGACAGATGCTGTTGCAGTTGTTAAGATATTTTAGGAAACTCGCATCTTCCATCACCATTGTCACAAGTTAAAGGTCCAGAGACCTTAAGCTAATGGTTCAAACTCATCTTGCCAAAGCATCAGAGTGAAAACAATTATAACTGTTTTTCTTACTGATCATTTAAAAGAAAATTAAGTGAATGAGAAGATTTTTTCAATGTCAGTAAAGTCATTCTTTCCCTCAGCTTGTGATGTTTCTGGAGCTATATTTAATGGATAACTTCTGACATTTTTCTTATCTGTGGATCATTTATTGTGTAGATGTGTTTTAACATCTACCCTGTTCTTGCATCCTCACTCACCATCCTGAAATTAACCATATTCAGCAAATAAACCATATACTTGTGTTCATCAAGCGGTGTTACAGTTAGGGATGGAAATGCATTACTAAGCTTAAATTAATGTACCAATTCATTAAACATTTTCAAGCTGTGTGCCATTATTAGAGACAAAATGCTAGCTGATTGCACTAAAAAGCCTTTTACGCTCCAATATATACAACCTAAGTTACCTCAGCTTCCAGCTCACGCAAACCCGACCCACACTGAGCTCTGGTTGCTGGAAATTAGATAACTTTCTACCAGTTGTTTTAATCTGCTTGTGTTTTCTTTCAGGTTCACCAGTGGCAGTTCAGCACTCTGAACCTTGGCCTGTGTTTTTTCCTGGTTTATATCAGCATAAGCCAGACCAGAATCAGACCCTGGCTTCTCTCCGATGTGTTGAACCAGTTTTGGCATCGTGCAGCTCTTCATACAAAGAGCTAGCGGCTTACAGCAGAGTACCAGGCTGCAGGAGGTTTGCCCATCTTTTCTTCTGAATCTATTTAAGTTTGATGTTTGTTTAAAGAAAAATACATTGCTAGTGCCAATTAGATAACTGGATCGTTCTTCTTCTTCCATCAGAAATTTCTTTTTCTTTTATTTTTGCTTCTAAGGGCCTGGCTTCTAAAGCATAATAGTGCATATCTAATTAAATGGGCTGTTTGTGAGATTGAGCTCTGAAATTATAAATACTCTCCGAGTTTGTAACAAGTAATATTCTTCAGAGAAATTTGTACTCATCCATTATTAAAATGGGGACAAAATGGAATTTCCATCATCTGTCAAGCTCAGAGCTATTGCTGTCTTTTCTAAACCTGCTTGCTAGTCCAGCCTCCCTCATGAGCCTCGTACCAGGAGAAGCAGCGAAAAAGGCAGAATTGAAGGAGAGATGGAGCAAAGGTGATTGTTTGACACTTGCCTGTGTCTTGTCTTCTAAGTAGAGCTGTTGTTTTCCCCCACAAGAAACTAAAGCTGTTAATTGCACACTCTGCAGCCCATGTCACCCACTGTAGCTGCAGCCGTGTGCCATCACCCTGCCCACTGCAGCCCCATGCCTGTTTGTGCATCCCAGCCAGCGATGCAACATGTGCCACACCAGTCAACACAGGGGAAAACCTCTGGGACAGCCTGGCTCACCCCACACACCCCGGAGCAGGGCTGCGGGCCTCTCCCCAAGTAGGGAACATAAGCCAGAACCTCTTGCTCCTCTTACATCCACAGAAATGGGAGATATTCTGCTGCCTTCATTTCTTCGGCAGAGGCAGCAACGTTTGGCTTGCTGGTTCTTGCTGCTGTTTTTTTCCCCCCTGTTCTTTACCCAGAA
This sequence comes from Falco rusticolus, assembly GCF_015220075.1. Lineage (NCBI taxonomy): Eukaryota > Metazoa > Chordata > Aves > Falconiformes > Falconidae > Falco > Falco rusticolus. The sequence continues at coordinate 28,684,826 of NC_051194.1, forward strand.
AATAACTTGGACAGCTGGAGTGCTCAGAAAAGGCCTCTTTTTTCCTCCCGATTAATTACGCAGCTGAGTCCATGGTCTTTGATGTTGTTGCTGTGAACACTGATAAAACTTGAGGAGCTTTAGAGCATGAAAGTTGCTGCAACCAGTCTTTCTGGCTGTTGGTGTGTCAATACCCTATCGAGTCAGCAATTATCTTAAACCTTTATTGCAAGTCTATGCAAAATAGAGGAAAAATTTCTCTGTAATCATTTTTTATAAGACCCTTCTGCAAGATCCTTCTCCACATGCAAATTCACATGTGCTTACTGGTTTTAATACCATTCCTGAAATCACTGCTTAAAATGTTTTAATGTTATTTCAGGTGCTGGTGAGATGATCTGATAAAGTTTGTGTTTAGCAGGGAAGGGCACGTCCACTCAGAGACACTTCTGACCAGGCAGTGCCTAGCATCGCTGGCGGAATTTACCCATCTGCACAATATTGCCTCTTTTTGCATTTGTAATAATATGGCTCTTTAACACACTGGAAAAAAGGTTCTGCATTTAAAAATGCCACAGAAGTGAAGATTAAGAAAGCAAGCGCAGACACCCAGCTGTTGAAAGGAAAAGCGGTATGAAATAGGGGGTGGGGAACAGAATTAGCATTCTCCTCACACGCTCACCGCCTGCTCTAATCACAATGCAGGCATTATCAGCAAGCGTTGAATCTTTGTATTATTTCCAAGTTTCCCCTATTGTCAGTCATTGTGACAAAGTGCAGGACAAACTGACACAATGATGAATCACTCCAGACATTGAGTTTTCACATGGCTGTCAGATGATCTCAGTAGGCTGTGTCACCTGAAAATGCCACAAGACTAAAACCCTGTTGTACTTCAGAACAAAAACAGAGTTTGGTATAAACTCCACTGATTCAGGACATAAACATGGGAGTCTGGAGGGCTGCCTCAGATTTCTCTTCCCCAGGAAATCTCTGCATTTTCATCCAGTGTGAATGAAATCAGAATCAGTTCTCAGGATTTATTAACATGTCTTGCTTGCAAACCAGGAAGATATGTTGTTTGGGTTTTTAAATTAAATTCCTGCATGGAAGGACTCGTACTATGCTCATTTGTAAAAAATACTTCAGTCAAGATGTAATGCCTATCAAAGTACGGGGTATTTTATCCTAATAGTTTTGGTTGCACATATAAAAATGAATTTCTTGCAGTTTCTTTTTCCTGCATGGCCAAGTTAGGTTATCTAGCAGGCTTTTTACTTTCTCTGTGGGTCAGGTAAGATGTAGCTGTACTGATAACTGATTGATATATAGTCGCATGCAAATATGCTTATTTAAGTACATGCCTTGACTTCATGTGTATCTTCTTGTCGGTGCTATTGTGAGTCCAGCCCAGAAGAACATTGCTCTTTCCCACATTATTATTCACAAAGGCAGCTTTCTGAGTTATTTCTGTTCCTGCACAATATTCATGATAGCGATTTGATACCTTAGCAGTTTCAAGGTTATCAAGTGATTGAAAATCCTACTGCTTACTTCAAGGTGTAACATATAAACTGTACTGCCATCCATTCAAGTAATATAATAGTTTTTCTTAATGCATTTCATGAACTCCTGATTTAAAGTGTAAGCTAACTTCAGAAAGGGCTTATCAGCCCCAGACTTTGTCAGTGCTGCTTGGCTGTTGAATATAGTCCCCTGAGTCTGTATCACTGCATGTAGCACTTAAGCAGGCAATATTTAATCTCTTTCAGAGATATTGATACATCAGCTCCCGAATGAGGACATTGAACCACAGTCATAATGAGAAACAAAGAAGTGGTTATTTATCTCACGTGTCGAAGTGCTAGCGCTCCTTTGATATGAATCTCACGAGCAAGAATTGCAGATTGTAGATCATGGGGATTAACTCCATACCAATGAGCAGCTACAGAGCCATATGATACAGTAGCGTTCGTTAACAATGAACAAATAAATGCCACTGAATGCTTAATGAGGACATTGAAGAAAAGCCCATCATTTCTCAACCTGTTTTGGAGGCTCCCAGCCACCCACTGAAATTTGGCTGCAGATGCAGTTTGGGTGGTTTCTGATTGGTGGAGAGTGTTGCTTGATGGAGTTTACATGGTGGCATCTGCTTAAGTAACAGATGTCTGTGCCACTAAGGTGCTATGTTCTCACTTTTTATATAGAGAGAAATTGCTTCTCAAAGAGTTTTTATTGTCTTTATGCAAATTAAAATACAAAATTCCTCTCCTTAAAGGATCCTCATTATAACAAGAACCTTAAATAATCATAAATACATATGCAGCCTCATAAAATCTTTTGCTCTTTGGATATCAAGGAAGTTCCTTCTGTGTTGCCAATTGTGCATGAAATTAGTTCTTATTTCAGCTACCAGTATGAAGATACCAGCTTTTATTCAGTGAAGCCCCACTGGATTTCTAAACAAATAGTGCAGAGTAGTTGTTTGTGCCAAAGTATTTCAAGGCGGAAATTTTGCATTCTGTTTCTTGTGCAGTGTTGAAGAGTAAGATAGAGCTCTGTGCGTATTCCCTAGAAGCCTGGTGACAGAAATATATATTTTTTTATCTTTCCTTTGCCAATTTTCTTTAGTAGGCAAATGCATGACGTCTTTACGGATTTTTTTTTTTTTTCCACCAAGGATTGAAATCTGTGAAGGAATCACGCCTAGAAAAATGCCCACAGATGCCATCTTACTTTGGGCTGAGTGTTGATAGCCAAGTCGTTATGTTTCTGATTTATCTCACATCATAACTTTGTGTCAGGTATGACTTAGTGCCTTGCATGACACTAAATTCCCCATCTGTTTTGTTTATTTCCAGCGACAGGGATGAAGGACCTTTACCCTTTGCATTACCTATGTATGGACCAAGCAAGATGGCAGGTGCTCCATTGCACAGCACCTTCAGGGAAGATGAAAAGCAGGACTGCTAAGGGAGGCCACAGCCCCAACCCAATTTGCTCAGGAGTAAAAGCAGATGCTGAGGTAGGCAAGACTGTACCGTAACAGGGAGTGTTGGGAGTTTCTCCTATGGGCTACACAGTTCAGGGCAACAGCTCCTGGGCTGGGCAAAGTGACTAGGGGTAATGGTTTTAAACTAAAAGAAGGGTGAATTTAGATTAGATATGAAGAAGAAGTTCTTTACTGTGAGGGCGGCGAGGTGGTGGGCCAGGCTGCCCAGAGCAGCTGTGGGTGCCCCATCCCTGGCAGTGCTCCAGGCCAGGCTGGATGGGGCTGGGAGCAGCCTGGGCTGGGGGGGGGCGTCCCTGCCCGGGGCAGGGGGGTGGAACTGGATGGATCTTTAAGGTCCCTTCCAACCCAGACCATTCTATGATTCTATGATCCTTGATGAGGAAAGCAGGATGAATGTGCTAATACCAGATGAGAGTATCTACCAGCTGCTTCCAGCCCCTTTGCAAAAAAAATGTATGGAGTTCAGTCGGCATGTGAAAGCACCTGCCTGTCACTTCATCACCCTTAGGCAGAACAAATTGCCCCATGAGGACTTCTAAGATCGGCCTTGGCTGCCAACCCCAGAGATTATCTGGCTGCCCCCACCCCTCCCTGTCACCCACACAACGGAGGCAAGCTGGGCACAAGGTTGCTGTCCAGGCAAATGTGTATCTATGCACCTTCTATTCCTTCATGTGGGCTCAACAATCGCCAAACCTATAGTAAACTTGAGAGAAATGGCTAAATTCTTGCAAAGAGGGGAGCCTGGATCATATCTGGTCTCATCATGCAGTTTGTGCTTGGTTTTTGTCTTTTTAGAATATGTTGCATTGAGGCAAAATAGATTGAAAAAGAAAGTAAAGGGAACAGAAATGTGATTCTTGTTTTTTTCCAACCTGTGGGATGTGATGCTGTAGGAGTCAGACACCAAAGTCTGTTCACTGTTTCAATGGGTAAACTGTCTTTTAGATAAATATTTCTGATATGACCTTTTCCCGACCATATTTTTTTCACATATCTATCTAGGAGGTGGTGGATGTGCGGTGTATTATTAACCTGGTGGCAACAACATTAGTAACGTAGAAGGGTGCTTTATTCTTCTGCTAGCGCTCGCATCTGTTTCACAAACATTACCAAGATAATCACATTCTTTCTGCATCTGCTTTGCTTTAGCTCACACAGATAATTCAAGGGTAATGCACCTTGTCTAAGCTAATTCTAAATACATGCCTCAAACATAACAAAAAGTGCTTGGTGGGTATTTTGACCCAGTGCACTACATCAAAGTAACCAAGTAAGCTGTAAATGCTTTGAATAAAATTGGACAAAATTTGGCATTTTTCCAGCCATGTTTCTGACTGGCAGTTGTTTGAGTTTTAAATTTTCACTTTATGTGAATATATATCAAATTACAGTGCAAACTGTAAGTTATTCAGGTGCTCCAGTGAGACCTGTGCTGGGAGATAAAATATACAACGAACAGTGTGCTCTCAGGTCTAAGATGAGACCTGACCTTTTCAGATAACCTGCAAATTATCAAAATTGGCTATGTGGGATGACACCTTTGAGACATTGCACCTAATGTGGAGGAACTCAGAGCCCTCTGGGTCCAAATCTCTGGGACTTTGCCCAGTGGATTCAGCCATTAACTCATGAAAAATGGAATCATGCAGGTGATCCTTGAAAGTGTGGTTAAATGAAATTAAACAAAACGGATAAACATAGTAAATGTGGTACTTAATAAAAACAGAATGTTGTTCATTGAAAAATGACAAGAGGTCACACCTCTGGAGGAAGCCTTACATCCTCACTGAAGCTGCACTTCTTGCACACTACACATATCAAATCCTGGTTTGTACGGTTAAGAAATATCAGTGACCATTAGTATCAGCAGCTTCTGTTAGGTCCTGTGATCAAGTAATAATCTAAGGTGTCAGAAGCTTGAAATGACTCCATTAGAGCCAGGAAAGAAGAGAATTTATGAAGGCATCATTAGTATTTACTTTTCAAACTTCATGCAAATTTCTTGGAGGAACATATGCTTAGAGTCTTCTGTTAGCACTTGGAGCCAAGAGGACTCTCCTTCTCAGCTCTGGCTACCACCTGTCATCTTCTGAAAAGTATGCCATATGGTTTCAGATAGCTAATACTACACTGGACATCATTCTATGCATAAGCTTGATTTCTTCTTCATAACCTATTTTTACATATTATATTTCCAATAATCAGTATGATAAATCAATTTAAAAATAAATTATTAGCACTATTCATATTTGCAAATACATTCACCTGACAGACTTTATTGATAAAGTTCAACTTGTTTTTGGCTGATGTTACATTAAAGTACCCATCAACATAAAAGAGCAAACAAAATGAGGATTTTTCAACCAACTCCTGAGGTTGTACAGACAGCAGAGACAACTCTGAATCCCTTCTAAAACAAAACCAGCTTCTGTGCAGCAGATCAACGTTTGGAGATACAAGATGGCAAAGAGGGGTCTGAAACAGGTCTTTATTCTTCATCTTTCAATGCTAAAATGCAGAATTGGAGATCTGAGAGCAAAGGCAACAGAAAACAAACTGAGAAAACAAGTTAGTTTGTCTCCAACAGAAAAATTATTTAGTGCTATGTAAAGTGATCTATCAGTTATCTTCTTATTGCAGTAATAAGTAGCCACAAAACTGTAGGATGTATTTGACTTGAAGAGAAGCCTTGCTTTATCTTGAAGAACTGCATCAAATGGCAGGGTGTTTGTCCCAAGGTTAAGAACTGCTTCAACAGTAAAAAGACATCCTGGATTTGATCATTCATCTCACCAACATTTTAAATTTGAGTTTTGGGGACTATTTTCCAATTTAGCCCAGTATAAGTGGGAGTTCATTTATGCCTATTTTATTTTTCTCTGCTCTCACTTGTTCACACCACTGAAATTTTGCTTTCCTTCCTTCTGCTTCTGTTGTCCTTACTGTTTTGCTGTGTATTTTTTAACTCAAGATTTTTATAACATTATAATTACTGTAATTCTTCACAATAATATTGGCTTTTTACATAATTAATCAGTAATTAGTGATTTAAATTAAAAGCAATATGTGATAGATAAACATAGGAGAACCTTGAGCATGCTTAGTGGCATTCAGATGTTGGGCAAATGTAATCTTGCCTGCAACTGGTGGTGCTGTACCTGAGAATTCCTCACGGCCAACACAAACAAGGAGCAAAACAGGACGAAAGGCTAGATCCTTCTGCAGGTTGTAGGAAACAGATTTTAAAATGTCCTGTTGAAACATAGGCACAAAACACTGCCCTGTCATTGGGAATAATAGGCAACAAATTGATACAGTCATTAGGGAACTGAAAATGAGAAGTATAGGAAACAGCAATTAAGCAATTTCAAGCCTAAATCATAACAGCACAAGAGAAACTCCCCAGATGCCTTCGCAGCCTTTCAAATAATTGCTGGATAAGTCTTGCCAGGAAAAAGAAAAAAAAAAAAAAAAGGAGAAAAAAAAAGAAAAAAAGAAATCAAAATCAATGCATATACTCAGGAAAACACAGAACTACAAAATGAAATTAATGAGAGGAAATTCCCGATGGACGAAAGAGGAAAGGACATGAGAGGACTGCACCATCCTCTGGGGCAGCAGCACAGGACATGGCTTTGCAGGGAGGAGCCATGCAGGAGCCATGTGGCCACCAGCCCCATCCCCAAGCCCAGCTGCTGCCCCACATGCCATGCCCTCCCAGGACCCTCCTTATTTTTTACATGGGATTTCTGTAACTGTGTCCACGATGGAGGAGATTCACCTTCAATGGGTGATTTGGGGGACTGGAGGGATCCCTTCTGGGAAGCTCCCCGCAGAGCCTACTGTCCTCCTGGTTCCTGCAGCTTCTCCCCAGGCTTATGCCCCATCAGTCTGATCCCCTCACCTCAGAACACCTCCGGGTAGACAGAGCATCCTGAAATACTCACACCTGTACAGTCTGAACTGGCTGATCTGGGCAGCCTGGCAGTCGAGGAAATGTCCTAAGCAGAAATTCAACAGCTCTGCTGTCCCTTGTTTGACTCTGCTTGTGAGTTCATGTTTCAGTCATCATAAGCAATATTCTCCAGTCCTCTAAATCTATGCAATTACTCAGATTTATCCTTCTAAGCAATTGTGCAAGGGGAATCATTTGTTTGTCCTTGAGAATTCTTTAGGATAGTTAAATATGGAAGCCCTGCATCTCTTTGCCTGATGATGAAAAAAAATACTGGTGTTTAACAGGGTTGATATTGCTTATGGTTTTTCTGATGGTGACCTGAGTCAGGATGATGAGTCAGGATCATCAGGATGATGAGAGAAAAGACTGGGGACCAGAAACATAGCAAAATCCTCCCAAAGGAGAATGTGAGAATGTAGGAAGTCCTAACACTGCCATGTGTGTAAGCTTTCCTGAGCCCAGCCTCATTTTATGCCAAGCAACACTGATGACATGTATATTGAGGATCTGGGAGTTTTGTCCCCAAACCTTAAACGTGTTAGTTTTCAAACTAACTCCATGACTAAGAAGTAGTGACGGGGGGTGGGGGTGGGGGTTAGGCACTGCAACTGCCTCCTATCTGTTGGTGCAGTGTCCTGCATAGCCAGAAAATGATGTTCACCCCTTCTGAACCACAAAGTTCCTTTGTATATTCCCAGAAAACACCATATTTCAGGTAAAAGCTGGGTTTGCAGACATGTGGTGACCACCTGGACAGCATGCGTGCAAAAGGGTGCACACCTTCTGAAGGAACAGGACCCATCACACACAGACATGGTTCGTTGTAGCTGATTTGAAGTATGTCTTGCCAGGAATGTCCCTTTCCAGCACCAGTAAGAAGATGATGCAGTGGAGGTCCTGACCATCTGGTTATGTGTAAAGGCACAAGCAGAAAGTTATGGAAATGATTAAGAAAAAAATAAAAGAACCAAATAAGAGATAGCTAACTATATGAAGTCCCAAATCTTAGCTCCAGGTAGTGCAATCATCTATTTCTTCCATTTGCATGATTAATTGACATCTTGTTAACTGCTCATTAGGGACACTGCAGATCAGTGTGGAACAACATAAACACTTTGCAACAGAGAAGAGGGTCTCTAATTGTGAATTACACTGGAAACAAAATTGGGTTTTAAAAATTCATTTAAGGAGTCAGCCTGTGTTACTTGCAAGGTAAAATCTGGAGACTGAAAACTTTCCGATCTGCTGCTGGAGAGTGTATGTGGCAGGCTGCGCTGAACTCTCGATGCTGCTCTGATTTTGATGAGTTCCAGATTGTGTATTGTCTCTGGCCAGTGATCTGAATAGCCAGAAGTAGTCACAAAACATGTTTTTTTTTTAAAAGCTTTCAATCTCATTGACATATCAGTGCAGTGGAGTGTATTTCTTGGTTAATTTATACATATCTCTGAATGCTCAGTTTTACACGTGAATAAGATTTCAAGTCAAGAAATACCTTGTTCTAATGATGAAGGCTCTGCTGCAGAGTTGTTGTCTGTAAATATAGATGCTGCATATAGAGCAGGAATATCTAATTACAAATGACCTGCTCTACAGTGCACTTCAGAGGTAGTGGTGCTGAGGGCAGAGCAGCAGTGGTCTGGCATGCAGAAACCCAGTGCTTAAACCCCTTCTGCAAAGTGCCAGGTCCCTTCTCTCCATGTCTGCAGGCAGATGTCCGTCACTTCGATAGGACCACGTGCATGTGAGTGACAGTGCCTGAACAAGTGCTTTCGCTGACCATGGTTACCCCACAAGCCATTACACTGATATTGGAGATCTGGAAACCAATTAGTACATGCAAACCAGCTTGAGATACTCAGATGGAAGGAAATGGCAACGGACCAAGATTACTTCTTTCTGCTACTGTGGCTCCTGTGTGCTTCGGTAGTAAATAATAAATAACAAGTCAGAAAAGGTTGTAGCTACCAACTTTTGTTTGTACAATAGGGCTAAAATTGTATCCCCTATATGGTCAGAGTAAGAACATTGGAAGTGTTAGTATAAGCCCCACACAATGCTTTGAACCTGTAGTGGTGGCATTGTGAGGATGACTCCTTAATCAGGAGTCAGTGACTGAGGTTCTTCTTAACTGGGGGAACCTCCTAGCTCCCCGGGGGTGGAGGTTCCACCATGGTACTGTGGCTCCCTGTACCCCTTGCAAACTGGGAGGCTGTTGTGCCTTCCTGTGCACAGCGCTTGGCCAGGAGAGGTAGCAACCACTTCATACTCTTGCACATCACAGCAGTGGTATTATGAGATTTTTCTCCCCGTTGCAGCCTGGCAGTTCCAGCGGGAATTCTGGGCTAAATGACATTTTTTCTTTTTTTATCCATGCACCAGAGAGTAATTTAATTTGTTTTCTTTCTTGCTTGTTTTGTATTGCTGCAGCAGAAAGGACAAGGACTGATAAAGGGAGAAAGCAACAGAGCTGTGGCAGTGATTTCCCATTTTATTTATGGTGACACTGTGTAGCAAAATGTAAAAACAGACCTCAGTGCTGACAGTTTTGTTGCTGCTTGATCTCAGGCTGGCACTTCGGAGCCCCCCCTCCACCACCTAGGAGGAGCTGTGCCCGAGCAGAGGGGTCAGGCAAAGACCTGCATCCGATGCATGGGGCAGCTCTCAAGAAAGCAAAACAGAGAGCAATTTAGAGTTAATTTTTCATGGAGGAGCCACCTCGGGCTAAATCTTGCTCTCCTGAAACTGGAGTCAAAGAGATGTGTCCTGTGAATGATGAGAGAAAAGACTGGGGACCAGAAACATAGCAAAATCCTCCCAAAGGAGAATGTGAGAAATATCATTGCAGCTGAAAACAGAAATATCTGGCTTCTGTTACAGCCTTTTCCAAACAGTACCCTATTTGCATGACAAGTGAGCAGTGAATCACGCTGTGTGAGGCTTTTTGATATAAAAAAACCCCACTTTGCTGAAGGAGACAATGAACATTTTAAAATCAATGGGCTGAACGACCAGCAAGGTACCAGTGGTGATGACTGCCCACTTGAAAAAAGCAAAAAAGCCTGATGGGCTGCAGCCCAAGCAAGTACAGAATCAGTGATATCGTTAGCTTTTCATTTGAAAGCCACTTTTACAGGAATGCACCTCTCATTCACTGTACTGCCTGGCCACGCATCTTACTTGATTAAAAGAAAAAAAAAAAAAATATCTGAAAAGCATGTAAGCAAATACTGAACGAGAACAGTCAAATGACAAAAGAGACAGAGAATGGCCATGACTTCTTTTTAACTCAAGGAAGGTATTCACAAACCACAGAAAGAAAAAACCTTATCTTTTCAAATAGGGACAATAGTATTTAACAGCATGAATATGTCAGTTTTGATTTTTTTATTTTTTTAAAAAATTATATTGCACACCGCTGGCAGAAGCAGCTGCAACACCTGTTTTCATTAATGCTGCAGGTGCGGTGTGAGTATTGCCACACTCGGCTAAACTTTTGATGTCCTCAAGGGACTGCACAGGGGGATGACTTTGATGGATCGCAGTTGCACTTGAAACCGAGCTAGGAAAGATTAGCGTGTCTCAGGCAGAGAGATTCCACTCGCTTGATTTTTTTTTTTTGTTCTGATGAGATAATTTTTCTAATTAACCTTGATAACATTTCCAGACACGCAGGCCTACCCAAACATAGATGGAAATACATTTTCAAATGGACATTTTGCTTCTACCCATGTTTTCTAGTGGTGAATGCAGAATTTTAACACCTTGGTTGCCAACAGATTTTTTGGGGAAACTAAAGCTGAGCCTCTTCAACAGAAGCAGAAGTTGCCCACAAGAGCCTTTGGCAGAAATCCATGCTTCCCTAGGCACCGATGTGTTTTAGATACACTGATTGAATAAGGAAAGCAGGATGAACCTAAAAGCAACCTTAGAGTGTCAGGTGCCAGTTTGTCTTTATTCCTCTTTTGATGCTCATCAAGGAAGCCAGCGATGCTGTCCTATTCTGAGCAGGGTCTGAACAGCTGTAAAAAATGTTTCAAAAGCCAAGGCGTGCTGGGACCTGGTCCAATGGAAACCTTTAGTGTCTGACCTTTGCCTCCCACACCATTCCACTTAAGGAACAGGAAAGACCATTTCGTAATCCCACTGAATCCACATGAAAATCATCCTGGAAGCAAAACTAACCATTTGCCCTGCTCTCCACCTACTTTGTGCACTTTTCAAGTTACTCAAGTGCCCAGCCAACATTGCTTCCAGAAGTTTTACAAAGCTCTCCTGGGTCCCCTCGTTCTCGTCTGGCTTTACACCAGCACTGATTTTCTACTACATGGAGCTGGAAAAGCAGTTCTCTGCTTCCCAAAAGGATGCATGACACCTGTGAGATAGAACCAGTGACTCCCTGGGCATCCTTTCACTATGGCTCCAAAAGGCTTTCCCAGGGCACTTGCTGGAGGCAGTGGTTTTCTCTGATACCTGAAAGGCACTAAAGCTTGCTGGGAACGCAATATAAGAAATAATCTCACACATTATCTAGGCTCAAATATGATAAATGTGAATTTATTCCTAACCATTGATCATATTTCTGAGTGTCTGCCTATGTTGTAACAAATAAAGCAGTGTTTAACAGGAGCTGCAACATCATTTCATAAACTTTCATACAGGCAGAGGAACTGAGAAACCGTAATATAGGTAAAAACCTGTATTTTCCCCAGAAGCTGGGAATTTGGATTTAGGGACAAGTTTGAGCAGGATATTTGGCACCAGCTAAACAGAATTTAAGAGACGGCTAACGCATATGTGAGTTTTAAGAAGACAGCAATTTTAGAGACATCACAGTTCTTTCTTATCTCTTCAGAGGTTAGGCTGGTACTTCATCGCCAATCTGCTTTTCACCTTCTCGAAGAGACCCTACTCCAGTTTTTGCTGCAGCTGGGTTTATACAAAGCCAATAGTTAGCTGTCCACTTTGAAGTGACTTTATAGGTCTTTTAACACCTCTGGTAAAAGATGGTGATTGCTCTGGGTGAGCATTACTTTGTTGGGCAGAAGTGATTGCTCTGTGGGATTGGTTTTCTTTACCCATAGCAAGTTTTTTGTGTTATTCTTCTCAAAGGATTCAACAACACTGTCCATTTCTAAGACAGTTTTACAGAGACTGTAAAATAGAAGTGTTTTGAAAACTAAAGCATGCCAATACTCAGGAATTACTTATTTTAAAATCCAGTTGTGCTGTTAGCCTGAACGTGCTGGTGATTAGGTGCCGTTCACCCAAGCTCCAAAGGCATTCTTCATGATGGTTCACAAAATAATTTGCAAAAATTTCAGACTTGATACTATGTATGTATTATTTTACTCAAAGGGTAACACAGTTTTGAGAATGTGTTATGTTCTTCCAGACATACTTTTGTGAGTGGTTTTGTTTCACATTGCTCGTTTCTGAGTCACACAGTCTTTCTACTTCACCAACCTTTGCCATAACTTCTAAAGGACACAGGCAGAGAAGAACAGATGGAAATAATGATAATTACTTGCTTTGAACATTGCAAGAAATACACAATGCCTATAAGGTCTCATCCAAAGTTAATGGAAAGACTGTCAATCTATTGTACTTATATTGCCTCCATTACTGTAGGATCTGAGCACCTCAGCAGCTTTCAGGAGTTTATCCTCAGGACCATGTGAGATGGGGAAGCATATTTTTCCCCATTTCATAGAGGAAGAGAAAGACTTTTTGTGCTTGCCAAGTTCATACACACTGATGGAGCAGGAGTTTGAAGCTGGCTGTTTCAAGTCCTTCAGCTGCCTTGATGGTAACCAGATCCCATGTGACCTGCTGAATGGGTGGGTGCTGGATCCATCTCACCCTGACAGGCATCCTTCATCTTTAATGCCACACACTTTAAGCCACGTGTGGAGTACAGTACCAAGTGTGATGACCAAACGGACCATAACAGCTATTTAACCATCTCGCAAGCCTCAGGATGTCAAAAGTTGGTTCTAGTGATGTGAATCTCAAGAAATTACAAAGCCAGGACGAGTCATACCCAAATCCATGTGATTTTTCAATAGCTCCCTAAAAAAAGTCTTGTCCCGCTCAGATGAAATGCATATTAATTAGTGAACAGGGCATGAACAGAAAATCACTGACAAAGGACATTTACTACTCATAAATAACATGGCCTCTGCAATAATCCAGAGCAAAAACCTGTGAGGACATCTCACTGATGTTTCTTGCCCACGTTTCACTGCCCCAAGCACCCTCTCCTACCACATCTGTCACATCCTTTGATCCACCTGCCACACTGCTGTTCTGGCTCACTCTTGCTTTCTCACAGGACATTCCCAGGGACAGGGTTTCCCATTCAGTATCTTTTGGCACGTGTAAACTCTTCTGCCCTGACCTCCTGGTACTTTTGTCCCACCAGTCCCATCCACGATGCTTTGCCACAGGGGGTCACCATGCTTGCAGCCTGCCCTCCCAGGTGCATGCACCACAGCATCCCTGCAGCACCCAGCAGCCACAAAACGCCTCCACTGTCCCCCAGCCCACACAGTGCTCTCCAACAGCATGGTATTATTTATAAAGTTCCCTAGTAAAGGGGATTGTGCACAACCAGTTAGGATATGGAAGCCTGGGTTGTGATAAAGACCCTCCTTATTTAAACAATGTGTTTGGGCTAATCACAGCTGAAGATTTTACTTTACTAGAGGAATCAATACATCATTCATGCACTAAGTGCTAGACCTCACCTCTTAAGTTTTACTTCTGGATGAAAACAGTGTATACTTCCAGTGGCAAGCAAGCCTGCAGCAAACAGTGTCACCAGCATCCACAAAAGGGATTGTTTCTGAAACAGCAGGCAAGAACATTTGGTCTGCAAAAGAAATGCAATATTTTAAACAGCATAGAGGGCATAAAATGAGATTTTGGGGTTAAAGGTTTGGGTGATTGTTTTGTTTTTGAAGAAATAAACCAGGAATAATATACAAACATTCATCAAACATCTGTCTACACATCCACTACATGTGCAGTACATGAAAAGTGCAATTCTGGGGCACTGTGTGTGATACATGTGCAACAATAACATAGATATTAATTTGAAGTAAATGTGTACTACATACAGTGCTCATGTAATTTTCAGGAACTACGTAAAGGTAGCATGAAGGGCTTAGCTATGAGGATTTAAATAGTAGGGAGAATTCAGAAACCATAGTTAAAGAACTTAAAAAGAACATCTGAAAAGATGAACCTTTTGATAGGATTTATACTGCCTATGGGATTGCAGAGCTTTAATCAACAAAAGCAGCTTATTCCATCAATGTCGTGAGCAACAGCAGAAAAGGCATCATCAGTGAAGAACACTGTAGAAAATTTCTTTGGTTTAAAAAACTATTTAGAGAAATCTGAGACTCCTCCCTTTGTCTGGTGACCATCTGGATGGATTTTGCCTTGGAAAACCTGTCTTGGACTTAAAGCAAACAAACATTTGTTCACATGGTGTGAAAGAAAAGATTGAAGCAATGTGCCAGAACTGGAAAAGCTGTCCATGCATATCAGTATATTTACCTAAAGCAAGAAAAATGTGCTCTTTGTTTCTGGTACATTATCTTTGGTCCCCTTGTGAAGGTCTCTTTGACCATCGCGCATAATGTCAAGTCAGGGAAAGGATACTTACTTTTTCCCATATATGACATCTAGCTCTGTAACATACATTTGCATTGAAGTTCCGTTGCCAGAAGACTCTTGCACCATGTTAGAGGCTGCAAGGTTAATTTTTGTGTTCTTTAATGAGGTTTTAGTCCTCCCAAAAGCAATTCCCTGGGGGAGGAGGTGCCCCCTGGCCTGGCAGCACTGCTGGCAGCCCAGACCTGGAGCACGCTGCAGGGTTTCTGGCAAGTTTTTCAGGACCAGTACCCAGCAAGGCGGCGGTGCCAGATGGTCCCCCCTCTGCTGGGTTGGGCTGCCAGAGCCAGACCCCAGCCATTCTGGGCAGCTGGCTGTCGTGCTGATGGACCCAAAGCCATCAGCTGGCACTGGGGCCACTGTCCAAGGCCTGTAAAGTGGGATAGGTGGTAAACTCCATAATGGGGAGGAATAATGCAAAGAGGCAGAAATGTTTATTTTCCTTTTCCTTTATGGTTAGCCATTATGAATTTGGGTGGCACTGTTTTGGATGGACCCTGGACAACTCTGTCTCTGTTCTGCAATATATTCACTCAAACGCTCATTTAAATGAGCTGGCAGTTCAGGTGGTGGTTGTTTCCCATTTCAAGCTATTTAGCATCCCTGGCTGTTTCTTTGCTAACTGAAATATCTGATATCCTTCAACAAAATACCAGTGACTTCTAACAATATACATATCAAACCCAGACACCAACTAAACTTTTATACTTTTTAACATTCCTGATTGTCAATATTTACTGGACCACTGAACCTGCCTCGCCCAATGCACAGAGGAAGGAGGAACACTGTGGTTTGTATTTCTTCTTTTCACAGCTTTGAGTACAGTGTAAGTAACCTTTCCTATAAAATCAGCAAATACGATCCTTCATCTCAGACGATGTATGATTTATAAATGTAATAATGATGGGTCGTCACATTTATATGAATCCACATATAGGGTGAAAAGTTAGAATACTTTGGAAGGAGCTGATACATAATCCACAAAGGACATGGATAAATCATGCGTTGGCTCTTGCTTATTTGTGTACCATCATTGCTCTGGCAGAAAGACGCTCATGTTGCCTGACTAACATCAAGTATTTCAAGACTACTTTGCTAGTGTACATTTTGACAGTCTAATGTGCATTTTTGCAGGTGTAAATATAGATATACCTAAAAGATATACCTGGAAGATTTTAAGTTCAAGATGAAACACCTTTTGCTTAAAGACCTTTTCCTTTTAATTGTAAAACTACCTTGAAGTGAGCTACAAATTACTTGGCGTTAAAATGAACAGCAAAGATTTAGAAGAAAGTATGGGTGTTAAAATGCTTTAAATTTCAGTAAAATCTTTATGAAATTTTTAGAGCAAATTGAGGGCACCTATGCAGGCACAATTACCTTCCCGCCAACACTGCAGAGTCTGAAAGCTAAATTATTAGGAAAGCTCTTTTGCTGGATTTCAGACAAATCATTTTAATGTGCCAAAATTGATTTGGCATGAAATCATCAATAGACCCTCCAGAATACTAAAAGCATTAAAGGCAGAGGCCAGGACTGTCAAACTTGTTTGGCTAAAGTTAGGCTCGTAAATTAATAGTTAGGCATCCAGATTAAAGTTTTCTGCTTCCAGATGTGCTGTGGGTCTGTTGGTCCAGGTGAAGAGATTTCAGCAAGTGACACACGGGTGTACTGGGAATACTGGAGGCAAGGGGAAGAGTTTATTTAATGGCTTTGCTTCTCAGCTCAAATCTTCATCTACAAGCCTCAGGTGCTGTAGGTAACTACCCCAGGTAGTTGCTAAACCACTGTAGTTTTGTGCATTCCCCCCCACCCCCCGCCACAAATCCACAGATTTTGACTCTGAACCACACATCTTTCTTTTCATCCATCAAAAACACCTGTGTAGCTCAGTACTCTGAGCAGAGAGCTGAAAGGTAGAGATCACTAACCTCTTCTCCCAGCTCCACTTTCGACTCCCCTCACAGCCCTGGGTGAAACTTCCCCCAGCCTCGGCTTCCTTGTCTGTAAGACAGTGATGGCAGTGCTTATTTTCTATGTGTCCTGTGAGCTTCTCTCATTATATTCAGCTGCTTTCCCTGAAGCACAAACTTACTGTAGGATCTTTGGTATGAAAACATAGAGCCATCTTCTTCCCCCAGCTAGTTGTATTCATGGAGTTTAAGAGCGTGCAACAGCGTTTGGACCAGGTCTTTAGGCTTTAAGATACATACATGCTATCTCTGTAACATTTAGGGACAGCAGGAGCCTTGGGTGACATAAATCTGCTTTCTTTAGCTTTAGTGGATTTGAAAGAATTTCTTTTGGTGGAGGTATTGATTCCCTTCAGCTGAGATCCAGGCCTCTGCCTTTTCAGTAGCAACGTTTCCTACAATGATGGAGAAAAGTACAGTAGAGGAGGAGAGCTGCAGCCAAGCAACAACTCAAGGGAACTAAAACTGTTGTAGCTGATTAACAGAAATGAAAGCTGCTCAGAAACAAATCTGAGTATGAATTTGGCACACAAGAATTAATTGAGAAGGGGATTCTCTTTGTACTTCTTTTAGTAGGTCAGACAGTTTATCCACTAAGTTGCCTTTGAAGCTGCCTACAAAAAAGCCATCGCTGGAAAGATGAAACAAGCCAGTGAGTGAAGTCATCTGTTTGTCCTAAACCCTGCTATTCTGAGCGAATTAGTTGCACGGTGAATAACAGAAGCTTAAGCCAAAGTTGCTCCATTAGCCTTTCCAAAGGGAGGGTAAGAAAGGAACAGCAGTGGCAAGGTGGCATGCAGCCTTAGTGCAACAACAGGGGCATAATGCTGGGAGGTTGGATTTCACGCAGCTGTGCAATACTTCTGCTTTCGCTGCAGAAAATGGCAAAGGACCGAACACAAATTCTTAGCAATGTGCTCTCTTCCTGATGGCATTCGTGTAATGGTGGTGCGGGGCAGGTGAAAGTTATGGTGATACCATGGAGACTTCACGTAGCTATGAATTCAGTGTGAGTTTTTACATTGATTTTAATGGAATGTGCCTCACAGGAGAGAAAAGCAGATACAGGTGCATAAACTGATCAGTAGCACACAGGACAAAGGCTGCGGCTCCTGCTGAAGTCAATGGGAGGAAGGGTTCTCACTAATAACATACAGAAAGGTATTTGAGAAAAAGAAATGTACATTTAGAACAAAGCAAATGTTTGTTTTTTCTAGCCCTTGGCTGCTTCAAGATACTGACAGTAGAAAATTTCACTTTTTAAAGCTGCCTCCTTTTTAAATACAGAAAGACAATGTGGGATGTTTGTCCTAAAGAGAGCAGGAATAACAGAGATATTAAGATCTTGCAGTCCTGCTCTTCCTCACCGGAGAGGAGTCGTGGCAGACCATGCCATTCTCTGCCGCCAGCATCCAAACTTGTAGCTAAGGAATCACTCATCCTTCGCTGATGATCGGTTAGGTATAAGAAATGGAGGAAAAGAGGATGCAGTCACAGAATATGGCACATTTTAGAAAGTAAATTGTGAAAACAATACTTGCTCTGCCCATATTTTTCCGTACCTATAGCTCCAAAACCAATAAAAGAGGCTTTTTGTCATGATGCTGTATTATGTTGTATTTGTTGTTTTTTCCAGCCTAAAGTGCTTTGTGTGTGAGATTAAAAAGCTGCAAGTCTCAGGCCATCTGGCCAACCAAATGGGTTTAGTGTACAGGATCACTGCCAGATGTATGCCAGTTGTAAGTTTAATTTTTGAACATATAAAGTGCCTAGGGCTTTGTGTCTGTTATTCAGAGGAAACCATGTTCCCGTTTTCCAAAAGAATCTAGATACAGTTTGAACCTAGGTGTATAGTCTTTTCTTCTTCACATGGTTTAAGGGCGTGTTCTTTGCTTCTCATAAAGAAAAAGATGGCAAGAGAATGTTACGTGTACCTTACGCGTTACATATGTTTGATCACAACTGTCTGACCTTGTGGAACAGTAGGAAACACAGCAGTAAGTTTTCTCAAGGAGCTTCATTGAAACTGTTTAATTGAAAGATACAATTTCACAGAGTACTTTAATTTGCAGTTATATTTATTTATGATCAACTTGGAGAATAAATATGTTTTCAAGTACATAATAGTTTATAATAGCTTAGAAGTGATATTTAATTGATTTGATTTATTTTGAATGAGGAACTAGGGGAAGATGAGATCTATTTTTAGCTTTACAGACTGTAAGAAGGATAAAGTGCGTTTAATTTTTTTATTTTGCAAGTATTCTCACATAACAAGGTCTACAGCGCATCTGAGATGGATATTGTGAACATGAGGAAAGGTGTGAGCTTAGTAACTCTGAGCTTTGCAAAGAGGTCTTAGAGGATTTTGTTCAAAAGACACCAGTCGAAATCCAGACTGGAGCGGGTTTTGGTGATGGGAAACAGTGATTTGCAGGTCTGGCTCTCCTGCCTAATGTGCTGCTGCCCACATCAGTGTATTTCTTTGCAGCTGAAATACTGAGGTTGAATTATGTTCTCCTAAACAGACCTGAAGGCCCAATGAATCAGAGATAAATGTTTGGAAAGGAAAGAAAGACTCGTTTGTCAGGGCAGAGTTATTCTCCCCTGTCTGACGGAGTGGTGAGGGAGGAGCTGGTGGAAGCCAGACACCCACAGCAGTCAGTGGTGTCCACAGTGGACCCCAGTACCTTCAAAACCCACTGCACTGGCTGGATTCATCAGTTTCCATCACAGTCAAGTTAAATTACATGTAGGCAAAAGTAAGTTTAAAAGTTTGGAAAAGGAGAGTGGTAGCAATGTTGTTAGACACTGCCAAGAAGCAGAGCCTCTGGTAGGATTTTCTTTGCAAATGTCTCTAACACTAAAAACAAATCTCAGTCTTCCAAAAAAAAGGGCTGCGTTAGCCTTGAAATCAGCAGGACTAATAGCATTCTTGTTCCTGGACATAGAAAAGTTTTGGTTAGCAGCTCAGGTGATTGGTACGTTAGCAGCTCAGGTGATTACCGAGCAAAAAGGGCTCCATGTGGGTTTTGGTGCAACTTTCTGATGAAAAGCCATAAAAGAAAAGCTGGCACTGTGATTTACAGTTTATTTTATTCTTGAAAGTAATTTTCCCTATGATATTAGCCTTCCTTTTTTTTTCCTCCTGCAAACTCATTCAGGGGCTGGGAATCAGGAAAACCAAACAAATAGTAGGTTTCACATAGTAAGGAACAGCAAATTGAGCAAAAGGAGGATTATGAAGACTAAATCTTTTGTTCAAAGAGTGATTAAAAAGCATTAAGTTGGATGAAGTCAATCTAGAGCTTAACTGCATGAACCTTCTGCTCTGTTTTTCTTCTGTTTGGTTTTACATGTATTAAGAAATTAAAGGAGTGGGAGAGACCTCTCGAGGACTGCTGAGGCTGGGGCTGCTTAAAATAACAGTTGAGCAAAATCAGTTGGACATAAGCTCTGTTTCCTGGTTTCCAGACAATGTAAATTGTCCTGGCCAGCTGTGTCCAAGAGCAGCAAGAATAAGTTGAGTGCTTTTTTCCAGAGGAGGACTCAAGCAATTCACACCCAAATGTATGTGCCATGGGAATTCCTCCAGGCAATGAAATTCTGGGATTTGTAGCCTCCTCTCCCCACAGCTTAAGTGAAAAGTTCCCCTGCCCAACAGCAAATACAGCTGCAATTCATTGCTGAAATAAAGAATTGTCAGGGTAATTGCTATTTGCTTTGCATTCAAAATACTCTTTCTTTTGCTGTGGTTTTAGATTAAATCTGCACAAGAACATCCCAGCTCTCACAGTGATGTTTGCTTTAAAGAAAACTGTATGTTTAGAGGAGCACAGCTCCTTTGCGGGAAAGAGCAGTAGCATGAAGTAGGAGTTATCGGTGGATGCTATACTGTAGCCATGGACATATAGCAAAAGAGAATAAAACCAACAAATAATCAGGTTTCTGCACTCTGCTTGTGTATGGCACTTGGAAAGCTCTGAGCCTTTTTTCCACACTGTTTTTATACAGAAAGATCAAGGGGGGGTGGGGGGGGTGGTGACACACAGAGTGCAGTGTAAACATAAATGAAGTTGGTATTTTTTTTTCCACAGCTTTTCTGTATTTACTGACTTAATTGTCTTCTGTTTAGACTATGATTTTAAATGGCTTGCTAGTTTGATTTAAAACTATTTGTTAGTTTCAAAATCATCTGTCTCCAGCCATTTCCCATCATGGGCTCTTTGTACTGTACATGTTTATATCCTCCCAGTTTGGCCTGATGGCATATCCTTTATCTGAAATATTTTTATTTCTAGTCTTTGATGTCCTTATGAATGGGTAATTTCAATCTTTACTTCTGGAGAATATGGCCTTTGGACAGCAGCTGTGCCCCATAGCTCTGCCACGTGGAGCAAGGGCTCATAACGGAGCAATGCAAAGCTCTCCCAGTGCCAGCAACGTTAAACTGAGTTGTACCAAGCAAAAAAAAATTCCCCTGAAGCCTTTTGCTCTCCTTAGATCTTATTTTCCCCCTTGATTCACACCTTTCTTTTTAATGAAGACCAGAAAGAGGAGCTTGCCACCCCACTCTCCCAGAGGCACTTGAGCAGAGCTTGGAGGAAAGCAGTTTTCCTTCCAACGGTTGTTTTTGATATTTCATCATCTTTCTCATTCTGTGATTGGGTGAAAACAGGGATTTGAGTAAACAACAAGTTCTTTCTCCCTCAGAGAGAGCTAACAAGCAGCCTAGTGGCTAGGGCACTTGTCCAGGGCAGAAGACACCGGGTACCTCCTCAGTCTGGTCCTTGCCAGAGAATGAGCTTAGTCCTTGCACAATGCAGGGCCCAGGGTGCCTCTTTATCTTCATTTTCCCTCTTCTTTCCCTCTGACTATTCTCACTTCTCTCCCAAGATCACTTTTATTCCTGTGAAAATTTGCTTAATCAGCCATCTAGCAAACCCCTCTATATTTCTAGCCAAGAAAGTTGAAAAATTGAAACAGGACTTGAGTTGGAGAAGTTTGGTTAGCTCCAACCAGAAGGGATGTGCATATTTATATTGGCTTTTTTTCTCCTCTTTCAAGTACAGTGGATTACTGTAGAATCATAATGTCCTCGCAGAATTGCTTTTCCAAGGGGTTATGCTGTATAAATCATGAAAACTAGACATGGAAAATGTCGAGCAGGTCTTCTGGCCCAACCATCTGCCAGGAGAAGATTGTTCCCTGCAGAATTTTCCCCATTGCTCTGCTGTAGCAAAGGAGCAAAGTGATACTTTATCTGCAAAACAGCTCCGTACCTATTTATAGTCCTGCAGAACTCATTATCTGTAGTTACGGAGAAATGACCTTACATCCCTGTTACAGAATAAAGTTCCTCTGTCCACAGTGTCACAGCTGAGTTTGCCCACGTGCATGTCCGCAAAGTCACAAGTGTGAAAGCTGATATGCATTTGCAGCTCAATAATTACATCAGCAACATATCCAGTGCAATCCCGTACCCTGCCCTTCCGTAAGACACTGATGACCAACTGGCCACCACTTGATTACTCCCCTGTGAATAAGAGGCAGCACAACAAAATGCTCCGGTGTGTTTAAAGCAGCGAAGGAGCATTTCATTACCAGATCCTCTCCCTCTTTGCCAGAAGCTACCAAACAATAAAATGGAAAGAAGAGATATAGATTGTGGCATCTGTCAGTGCAAGTAGCCTTTGGTTCAACCTGGGCTGTTATAAATATTATATTCAAAGTATTAGCAAGAGCAGATTGGATTGCAGCAGGTCCAGAATGAGGCAGCCCGAAGGCTGGCGATAAAGCTGGAAGAAATTAAATGGTTTGGCATAGGTTATCTTCTGTTTTGCATTGAGCAAGGAATGAGGAGGAAAGAGGGAAGTCTTTCTGCCTCAGTCCAGCTCATCCAGAGCACCTATTTAGAAGAGCCGCTTTAGCCACCTTGGCAAAGATGGATTGCACCTGCATGGGCACACACACCATGACACATGACGCCGTCCTTGCCAAGTCTATTTAATCACCCTCATCGCTCTTTTGTGCTTTTCTGGATGTGTTTCCCTGTGTTTAACCAAGTTTGCATCACAGTCGGATGTGGGCTCAGCCCGCACTTCGGGCCAGAGCTGGGAGCGCAGGCTGAACTTGCACAGGCTTCATGGGTGGACTTGGGCTCATTGGCAAGGGACAGAGTTTGAAGAAATTCAGGTGCTGAAAGATGAAAAAATAGTTACTAACTCCTCTTGGTTTCACACAATGAGAGCCCCTGAAACTGTCATTTAGTTTTTACTCTCAGCTTTAGACACCACAGCGATTTTTGAAATCTGGTTCAAGTCTCTGCATCTTGGTCACCCACCTGTATTATGGAGAGACAATTATTTCTCTAGCATGAAATTTTGTGAGAAGCTAAGAAACTTCTGGCAGAGGCCATATGAGTGCCTCAGCTAAACAGGAAAATTCATTACATACATTGCGATTCTGACAACTTCAAGGGAACAAAGAAAATTAAGGGATTGTGAATATATCTCATATTCCTTCCTGCTAGTGCAATTTTAGGTGGTACTTGTAAATAAAAATTGTTCAGCAGACAGTTTAAATTTTTAGGTTCATAGTGTTACTTAAAAAAGAAAAAGGAAAAAACAGAAACCCAAAAAGTCTTTAACATTTTTTCTCCAGCAATGAGAGAACAAAGCAGGCAAAAAATCATTGAAGAGGTGGACATTTCCACATCACTAAACAAACCTTCTGCCTTGGTGTACACAGGGGATTAGGAAAGTGAGATGCCAGAAATTGCCCTATACTGTATTTCCCTGGAGGCACAGAGAGATATTGAGGGAAATCACAATCATTTTGTAACATGTGATTAAGAAATCAGGGTTATGGTTTTTTTTGGTCATTTTAAGAATGCAGCAGACTGGACAGGAAGCACCTGAGAAAGATGACAGCAAGAAGAGTGGGGAGAAGTCATTCCCAGAAGCATGGGCTGGCATCGTTTGCTCTACAGCATTTGTATCATAGCAGAGATACTCCTATAAAGGAGAACAGCCTTGATCATCTCAGGTGGGAGGCTATTATATAAACGAGGGTATGTCTAATTGCCCTCTTTTTTTTCTCTGGAAGGATTTTCCTCTGGTTTCAAGTTGGAGATAGGTGTAAACTTAAGAGCACTTGGCACAAAAAGGCACTTGAAGTTTCTGTTTAGGGATGTGCTGTTGCACGGCCTCTTTGAGCAACTTTAGATAGGTGCCGTGAACAGCAAGTCAAGAAGCTGCATTATCACTGGCTTCCACCTGAGGGTAAAAAAGAAATACACTGTCTGGCCTTAGATGGATCAGAAACACTGGCTGTCAAGCAAACAGCAGTAAAATATCCCCAGCTTCCCTGCTGCTGTTAACCACTTCTGGTATCCGTCTGCCTTCACAAAATGCACCAGGGTCAAGCTCCCCTTACAGGACTGCAGCCTCCGCAGGATGGGACGAGGCAGCTGCAGTGATTGATGCCCATCCAAGGACTGGAATTGGTATTTCATCGCCACCCCTGACCCTCCCGGACTGCCATTTTGCTAGCTGGAAACATCCAGATACAGCTGTCTTCATCCATGAACCATCTTGCGGCCAGAAAATGACCCCTCGCAGATGTGTCTTGCACATCTGTAAGAGGGGGGTGGTGCTCCCATCTTAAGAGGTAACACAAATTTATGGTGTGAGGTGCTCCCGCCCTGCCTGCCGCTGTACCTCACCGAGCTGGTGCCGACCAGGCAGGGCCATGAACAACCTGCCAGGCACTCAAGCTCCATGCTGCTGGGATGATGTCCAGTTCAAGCCAACAGGTCTGACCACCCAGCCTCTTGCTGTGCCTGTGCTGCAGGCAGCTGCCATTTGGGGCTGTATTTGTGTCTCCCATGCAGCATAGGATACATACAGTCATTTCCCTTCTCTGACTTCTCCTTTCACACTCGACACTGCAATTTGTGCTTTGGCTTTCTTCCTAATGACTGTATTATTAGCTCTATTTTCATCTGCTCTCAGCTGTTGATTTTGCATAGAGTTATTTTGGCTGCTCTACATATCACAAATTGAGTAGCTGAACCAAGTCCACAAACGCTAGCAGAGGAAGCACGTCGAGTGAGGCTCTGTCTTATCAGCATCGTTTTCACCCTCACATGTGTTGCTGCTCCCTGCCCACGCTGGCATCCCGACTGCCATCCTGCTGCATTTCCGAATGTACAGTGGCACAGCAAGGAACAAAGTGACCATATGGCCTGAGGCAGCTGGGCCATGTGAGTCTCCATTTGCAACACCTAGTTTGCGCTTCCTAAGATGCAGAAGGTGTTTAATATGTTATGTGTCACTTTATGGGCTATTCTGGCCTTAATTACGGAGTCTGAAATGGTGCACAAAAACTGTCCTCTTGAATGTGCTCCCTGCAGGAACAGGAGGCTTTGTCTCTCAGTCAGAATGTTTTTCCATTTGTATCCAGGACATCTGAGCAAAGCAGCTGACACCCTTCAGCATTCAGGGTGGCTGGGCTTGCCATTTGTCACTGAGCCGTTATCCCCTCAGCAGCCCATCAGTGCTCTAGCCTTTCGGGACAGCTAACGGAATGGGACTCATGAAGGGGTGGGAGAAGGCTACAGGACCCTTGATGGGTTTATGGAGGGGAAATGGTCTGTGTGACTCTGGTTTTCTCCTGGTGTCCTGACAGCTTCAGACTACAGAGATCTGTTAATTAGGTATGACAGGGATGAAGTCATCCTGGATTCACTTCTCACAGTGAGAACCCTACCTGGGTTTTCAGAAAGGCCTCATTTACATATCCATATTCCCAAAATCTGTCTCTGGAGAGCCCTCACTGAGATCAGCATCAGGTATGAGCCCTGCAGCCTGCAGCTGCATAGGAGCTCACTGCTTCCCCACTGCCCATCAACAGCTAAAATGGGAATTTCCATCTGCACTGTGCAAATTGGCTCCAGATTGTTCGCATGGAGGGAATGGACTGAGAAACAGGGAGGGAGCCCTCACGTTCTGCTTTCCTGGGAGTAAAGACTTCTCAAAGGTGCTATTTTCTTCTGGCTCACTGGAAATCTTTGAGGGAATGAGGGGAGGAAAGTTATTAGGGTATTCCCTAAGAATAAACAAATTGGAAGCACCTCATTGCCTAGGGAAAAGCGGAGGGAGATCGAGTGGATAGAAGCAGAAATGAATGATCTCCATCCAGTTCTTCTCTTCCCACTAAATAAAGCTGAAAGCTGAAAAATTAAATAAAGCTGCCTATTTGCCAGGTTTTGGAAGAGGAAGGAGCACGGGATATGCGTGTGTCTTGTTACAAGAAAGTCTCAGCTAGAAAAGAGTTTTCTAACAATTTTATCCGCCTCCCAGCCAAGCCGTGGTTTTTGCAGCAACCCAGGATCTCTGGTGGGTGATAGCCCACTTCCCAGAAGAGAAAACTCTATGGAAGCTGCGCACAGTTTTTAATGTTTAATGACACAAAATCAATTTGAAGTGGTTGCTGGCTTCCACGATCAATTTTAGGAGATCTCTCAGAGAACAGGAGAAAGTGGGAGAGTTTCCATTAGCCCTGGTAATCTCATCAACGACAGGAAAATGGTTATAAACAACCCTGCACTCCAATAAGCATATTAATAACCTTCTCCTCGCTCATTTCTCGTGTCTCTGTAAGAGGATACTGTTTTGTCACCAGTAAGGTCATATCTTGGTCTCAATTCCACCCTTTCTTTGCAAATATCCGTATGGTTGGGCGCCTTAACTGAGCGAGCTCTGACCCATGGCTCAGGGTAGCTGCCCCATGAGCTGTCCCTGGCCTGGGAATATCCGAGGGGCAGGAATCACCGAGGGGTAATACCCTTGCCTGCGGGATCTGCCCCATAGCCAAAGGCACTTTAGCCAAAATACAGGGTAAGAAGCCATCCTGCCCTAGAGCTGTGTGGGAAGGGACTCCCTGGTGGAACATGGGGCTCCTCGTCCGGAGCGCACACAGGGGCTAGTGTAGCCAAATTCAGCCGGACACTCGTGGCTGGCCACGCTGCGGGGCTGTTCGGTCAGTCGGAAGGTGCCTGCTGATTTTGATGGGCTTTATGCCATTTGCCAAGCAGAGTGCTGTATGGCATGAAGTGCCCTTTTTCTGCCCTTGTTTTTCTCAGACTAGGGGAGTGTGATGCTTTCTGCTAGCTGGAAACTGGGAAAAAAAAAAAAAAAAAGATTATTTTTTGTGTGTATTAAAATCCCAGGACTAAGCAAAGTTAGGAGCAGCCCTGACTGCAGCTCAATACAAATCAAGAGGCTGTTTTCAAATTTTGCAGGTTCGCTCCAGGATTCCAGCTGAGTGGAGTCAAGGCAGGGTTTGTAATGCACAATTTAATCAGTGAATTTGTAGATCTCAAAAGGCGTACTTAATTTAATATTGTTTCTAATGGCTATTGTCTTCATGCTTGCCTGTTTCCCTGGTGTTTTTCCCTTTTGTAATTACTTGAATGGGCATTTCCAGGTGCACTGCATATATTAGCAAGCACTTTCATTTTAGTAATGAGTGAGACGCTTTCAGTGTTTATTTCTTTATTGCCCTAATACTTACTTTATTAAAGGTCCTGATTCTTCTAAAGGAGAAAAAGGAATATTTACCACTTGTTTCTACCTCATTTTCTTCTTCTACCTTATGATGCCCTTGAAAGCAGAAGTGTTAAATTACTTACTGGCCAGAGTTAGACCAGATTTAAGTGATCAGAGAAAAGTAAAACTAAACAGGGATGCCTGGTCAATCCCTGGCGGGGTGCAGGAGACCGACCTTGCCTGGCCACCCTGGGCTGCCTGTTAACACTGTGGTGGGATTTCAGCATCAGCTGACAGCCTTCATCCTGCTGCTGAGTGGCATTTATTATACATGCACAACATCCCTTTGCCACATGCTAATTTTCAGATTAGCTGTTTATTAGCATTATTACAAACATGGCTCTTCATCTTCTATTAAATGGTACTGCAGCCGCTGTGCTCCTGCATGAAGCCTGCAAGGAAGCACTTGGTTCACTAAATTACCCTGCAAATGTCAGACTTGCTCTGTATTATTAGCTGTACATCTTACATCCTCTTTTATTAGGATTCTGTGTCTTGAGGGTGTCCTGTGGCGTATAGATTTTTTAAAATACAAACCGGTGTCATTTCGCTGTTTAAAAGAACATTTAATTAAACTGGATTCATTGCTTGTATGGGGCAAGTTAAATGAAAATCAAATACAAGGCATATGATTACATGTTATTAAGAAGAGCGACTGCTCCAGAGACCGAACTCTTTTAACACAACATTAAACTGAACTCATTTCATATGCACAGGTTAGCTCTGGCCTGTGAGGAGAACATATTTTGAGAAGATCAGCAGAATGGTTATGGGCGCTAAACAGCTTTTAACAAAATGCGCATTTCTTTTCCCTGTGAAAGGGAAGAAACCTTTCCTGAGCTAGATTTAAATATGTTAATGACAGAAATCAAAGCTTCCCACTGATCCTAGTAACCTTTTAAAAATTACTGCTTTTATCGTGTTAAATGTTATGATAAGATTGGCTTTGTTTATTATTTCACTAGCTATAAATTAACAAAGCGCCGCAATGAGTATAAAAGTAAAATTACAAGTGTTTTGCAGGCTTGAGTCATTGGTCGCATCATGACTTTTTAAACGTTTTTTAGGAAAGTAAAAGGAATCATAATCAAAAACTCCCTTACACAATCTCCTATTCCCTGCTTCGTCAGCCCGGTTGGTACAGTCAGATTTTTTTTAAGAAGAACCCTCACCCCTTTCATTTCAAGGCATCCTAAGCTGCTTTTTGCAGGTCTGCGCACCCATGTCCTTCTTGAACCCCGTCCCTAAAACGCACCGTGGCTGTGAGCCTACACAGCCTCCAGCAGTGGTGTGGCACCGGGGGGCTGGCACCGGGGGGCTGGGGCTGGCACCAGCGGGGCAGAAGCTGCTGTGTTTGACATGGGTTGCAGCCATCCCGTTGCACTCTCACAGCTCCCGGCTGCACTGGGGTAGTGTTGTTTTCGGTGCTGGTGCTGCCCACAGAGGAGGGCAAGGCTTTGGGTGGGCAGCGGTCCATGGCACTGGCTGGGTGCCAGAACCATCTGCCCCCTTCCTCCCCACGCACCCTCCTTGCCTGTTGGGTTACCTGTTATTAAGGTTAAAACCATGACAGCAACAAGCTCCAGCTCAAGCCTCTTCAAATCCTCACAGGACACCACTTCTATTTTCTCTGCTTGCAAGTCACAGCTAGAGCTCCAGAGAGGCAGTTCTCAGCATGAGATTCATGACTGAAAAGCATTAGATGATTGAAATCTTGCATCTAAAACTGGAATTACCTGTTCCTTCCAATAAATTAACTTAAAATCAAGCTGTGTGGCGTAATAGCTACTGGTGGGACCAGCGCTGTGTTTCCCCGGTATGTGCCCCCGAGTACCCCTGCGTTTCGTACAAATAATCCATGTCAGCAGTGAGGACATCACTGTGGGAGGATTTGGCTCACAAACCTCCTCCAAATCAACCAGAGCACAAGGAAGCGGTTTCTCACGTGTGAAGGGGATGCACACAGAGGTGAGGATGGACCACGTCCCTCCAGCTCGGCTCCCCTGCCCTCTCTGGAAGGGAAGCTGGATCGCCCTGCTCTGCCTGGCTCTCTCAGTTCCAGCAGAAGCTTTATAAATCCCCTGGGCATGAAGACGCCTAATGACCAGAATAAATACCTATGTCCTAAAAATGGTGGGGCTTAACTCCTCTGCTCAGCATCCCACTGAGCAGGTGTGAGCGGCTCTGCTGGCTGCCCTCGGCACTCCTGGCACGGCCCCAGGGCACTGCGCTTGTTTCCTCCAAGGGTCTGGGCTACTGAGTGCTGCCACAATACCTGTCCCCAGCTAATAAACAGAATAACTTTTGCCTGTGCATTAGGCCACTATCTAGGTCAACGAGAGCCTTGAAAGTGCAGAAGTGCGCTCTGAAAAAAAAAGAGGAGGAGATGAAGAGACCTTCCTATTTTAAAGTTGTTTTAATTGCTTTTTGTGCTTTTCATAACATGAGACAGAACTTTTCCTTGGGAGTGCCACTTCCCCCTCTCACCCCTTTTCTGGGAAGACCTGGAGATTTTAGCCTCTCCTGCACTGCAGCCCAGCACAGCACCGGCTCTGCTCCTCTTGGGGTCTCCCTTCAGCTGAACTCTCTTGCCTTCTCAGCACACCTACTTTTTATCTTTCATTTTTTGACTGCAAAAGAAATGGAGCCCTTCTGTGCATCGCTAATGCAAGCATGCAGCCACATGTATGTGAGAAACTGAATTATAGCAAACAAACTGAAACAAATAAGGCAGTCTTGGAGCAATTCTGTCCTCCAAATGGAAGTGTGGTTGTCCAGAGGTCAAGCTTAGAACTTCTGGGATTTGAAACAGGCTCTTGAATGGAGACCCTGCACCTTTTTTTGTTCGTTAACACGATCCACCCCTGGGGCACATCGGTACAGCTGTGGCTTTGAGGTGAGTTGTAGCCAACATAGTAATGTGCAGGAGCATAATTAGCAACATTGGAAGGGCTGCTGTGGGAGTGTGGGAGCCGAAAAGGCTGCGCTTGTTGTGAGACAGGACTTTTATATATATTGGCCTGGGAGTCTAAGGCAATGTGTGATGAGCGACCTTACACATCGATAAGCCATTTGAAGAGTAAACCATGGCATCTGTGTCCCTTGCATGGTTACAGGGCAGTTGTACCCTCTCTATAAATCATGCCAGCATGAGGTTTCTCTTCGTAACCTGGGTTAACCTTTCCTGCCGTGTGGGTTAGCTACCCAAGGGCTTAACACAACTGTTCAGCCAGGAGGCTTGAGTTTCACCTGCAATGGAAGGACCCCCAGGTTTCTCTGGCCACGGTCCTTTGCCTTCCACCAAACCCCTGCTTCTGCCTTAGAGCAAGTGCTGTCTTCAGGCACAGCCTCAAAGCAAGGTGAGAGGAAGAGTAGCCAGGACCAGACCTTTAGGAACCAGAAATTCTACAAACTTTGTGCTGCAAATCCACTGCCTTTAACAGAGCACAAGCTTTGTTTCATTTTTTTTTTAATTACATCTTTTATCCCCCCATACTATTACCTGCTGCTAGGCATGCAGCATTAGATCAGAACTCAGGTACTTGTGTCTGCTTCATATTTTGCTTTCTGCCCTGACAGTATATCCATCTGAGCAGCAGTTCACCTGACTTATTTCAGGAAAGATCCCCATCCCAGTAATAGCTTCTGATGGAAATATTCTATGACTGCTGAGTCGCAAGCTTTCTTGGGTTTTATTTTCCAGAAAGCTGTAACTTGAGGCAGTCATAGCATCCGCTCTCGCATTTCAAAACCCGAGAGAACCTGTTTTATATACAAGTACAGCAAAAAGCCTTTTACTCAGAATTTGCTTAGAAGTATTACACTAACGCACCACTGCCTGTGTCTTCCCCGGGATTAAATGCAGGATGTCAGGGTTCATGCTCTCGTGGACTGTGCAAGCACTGCTTTCAACAGCCTAATGCTTGCCCTGGGCTTAGGTGTCAGTCATTGTTAGGAAAAAAGAATGAAATTCAGGGAGAAGAGATTTAGTGTGTAAAATGGGTAACAGTACTTCTGTGCCACGACATCTTGTATAGCATCTCCATTGATGGCCCTCTCAGCCTGGGCTACAACAAGCTCTAAATGATTGGACTACCATGATCGTTTATTTAGTGTTTCTCCAGCTGTGGTTACAGGTGGGCATCTAGGGAAGAGCATCTTATATGTCTTATATATACAAGGCAAGCATGTATGGTAGTTTTCCTGAATATTTTTTCACCTATTTCAGCCCAGGGACCTTGTGCACTAGACACTGCATGTTTCTCCTCAAAACACTTCTTGTTCACTACGTCATTGTCTTCTCTTGAACCCATGTAAATGTTTAACATCTGCTCCTCTTTCAGGAGGAGTCCCAGAGGTCACCCAGCTGCCATGGGAAGAGCCAATTCCTTCTTTGGGGTTTATAGATTTAAGCAACAGCAACCATGGGGGAGGCAGTTACTGTCAACAAACATCCACAATCACCTATCCAAATTTGGACCAAATTTTTACAGTCCTCTTCCATAAATGACAATTTGTCCTTCATAAAAAAAAATAATAAAAAATATATCATTTGTTGGAGCAAGTCCAGAGGAGGCCACGAAGATGATCAGGGGGCTGGAGCAGCTCTCCTGGGAAGACAGGCTGAGAGAGTTGGGGCTGTTCAGCCTGGAGAAGAGCAGGCTCCGGGGAGACCTTACAGCGGCTTCCAGTGCCTACAGGGGCCGCTGAGAAAGCTGGAGAGGGGCTTCTTACAAGGGCGTGTAGTGATGGGACGAGGGGGAATGGCTTTAAGCTGGAAGAGGGTAGATTTAGATTAGATATAAGGAAGAAATTATTTACTGTGAGGATGGTGAGATGCTGGACCAGTTTGCCCAGAGTAGCTGTGGATGCCCCATCCCTGGAAATGCTCAAGGCCAGTTTGGATGGAGCTTGGAGGAACCTGGTCTGGTGAAAGGTGTTCCTGCCCATGGCAGGGGGGTGGAACTAGATGGTCTTTAAGGTCCCTCCCAACCCAGACCATTCTGTGATTCTATGATTTATGCAGTAGAAGCACATAAAACACACCAACCAAAATGAAGACTCAATTGTATCAGACACTATAAAACCAAGCAGTAATCTCCCAAAGAGCTTTTAAAGTAAGGGATTGATAGTTTAGTTCTCCTAGGAAGACTAGTCACAGTGAATCTGTAAAATATATTTCTATGCAGAGCAGAGAAAGTTGTTAGGCTTTCATTCCTTTTGGTTCTTGATAGCTCACATAAAGCACCAAACACAAAAGCTAAGTGTGACTTTGCAACTCAGACCGCAGACAGAGTATGTGTGCAAACCCTGCCAGACACTTCCATTGACTGCTAAGCAGAAATTCCTTCCTGAATCAGGAAAATGATGAGCCGATCATTGCTCCTCCCTTGAAATATCAGCCCCACAGCAGCGTATGTGCCTGTGACAGGCTTTGCAGAGAGAGGCAATCCCAAACCCTTACCGTAAAAGCGTATTACTGACCTCCTGCTGTCGCACTGTCTTCATGGATGTGCCCAAAACAATCATTTTTAGAGTTGTTCGACTCCTGAGCTTGCCTCAGTGCTCTTTGAAGCAGTTTGTTCTAAGCAAGTCATGTTCACTATCCTAATCTGACATGAAGCCTGATGGAAAAATCCATGATCGATTATAGCAGCAGGACAAAGAGATATGAGAGGAGAGCAATGCAAAAGAACAGATATCAATCACTGGTTCATAACGAGCCTAAAGAAGGTAGCTGGTGATATTACTGAATTTGAAGGCAGTGTAGCACATCTTTTTGCTGTTGTAGGTAAACACTCCAAGCTGCAGACTGTTTGTCTTACAGACAGACCAGTTTGGTATGAAAAGTGGGGTTTGAAGTATAGATTTTCTTGGAAGGGGACAAAATAAACTATTGGGTTCTTACCTTGAAAACAATGTAGCATGTACCCGTTTGCAGTGATTTCACAGCTGCTTATTACCGCTATTTTTAAGCTTCTAAGTGCTTTTTATATTTACAGTTTTTCATGGATTGAATATGAAATATATGATGGAACACATTTGTATTGAATAAGAAATAGCAGACACCATCAACAAACTTTAATGTTGAGTTAGCATTTTTCTCATCACTGGAGATCATACTTCAAAGCAAATTAAAAATGTGAAGCCAAATTCTGATTGCAATGCAGGCAACAGAAATCTTCTTGTCAGCTTCAATAAAAGAAGGTGTATGCTTTCCGTATTAGTCCAGTCCATCCAATTCACATGTCTTTCTGTCTTTATCTAATCTAATACATGGTCGTGAAATAAATTACAGAAGTGTATGATAAATTGCATTGCTATTCATTTTTGGCAAGATCACCTATA
Organism: Falco rusticolus; assembly: GCF_015220075.1. NCBI lineage: Eukaryota > Metazoa > Chordata > Aves > Falconiformes > Falconidae > Falco > Falco rusticolus. The sequence goes on from NC_051194.1 coordinate 28,718,399, forward strand.
CTCTGGCCACTAATTCATCTCCGCCAGGATCCACTGTAACATACCAGATCCTTGAAACAGCCTCCAAATACTGTCATTTCATTTTCTTTAAGAAAACAAAGAGATTGTATTTGCTGGCAAGTGTCCTGCTTACCCTTGCCAAAAAAAATAATACCTCATTGCCACCTCCACAAAATCATGGTTATAAAAATACCAAAATGTATTTATAGCATTAAGAGTCTCAAAGCTATTAGGTCCTTATATTCTATTTAAGTAGGAAAGTATGACGTTATTTAGGCTGAAGGATTTCAGAGTCACTAATTTGGTTGTTTCCATGTTCATTGGTCTTTGGTCTTTTGGCTGGAGACTTGATAATACAGTTAGAATATACAAAACTGAGTGAGAAATCTGCAATATGCTGTAGTGATTTTTTTTTCCAATGCTTATTTCACCACTCAGTCAAAAGGACCATGCTCAATCACACCAGTACCACCCTGGACCCACACATTCATGCATCTCTGTTAGGTACTATTCACATCCACTTGGGAGTGGAACAAGGAATATTACATTAAAGCAAAAAGGCTAGATAACTTTTTTCCCCTTACACTCACCAGATCCATCCCTGCCTTCTACATGAACTCTGCTGGGGAGCGAAGGCTGGCAGTGAAGTGCCTCTTGATGTGCAAGGAAATTGTGAAGATCTGAACGTGAGGTACAAGCTAATGAAGGCTGACTTTGTGAGCTGTAGGAGAGCTCGCCATTGCCACTGGTGTGAAGGAGCACCAGGACACCACACACAGGTAAGACTGCAACACAAAAGCTTGTGTCAAACCCATTGATGGTAGGCACCATTGGTCCCACCACCAGCATGAGCTGTTGGAGGTGCCAGGTTGGTGGTGGGCACTAGGCTTCATCCTGAGGCAGCCCCATGTCCCAGCCCAATGTCCCACCACTCTGCTGCCAAGCAAGAGGGAAAGCAGTAAGCTGATGGCAATTTTGGCTGGAGGAGACACGTTAGTACCTGTGTCCCTGCTCTGTGCCAGCACAAGTAATTGCTTTCTGCTCCATGGCATTGCCACTTCGGCTGCTGACAGCCACCTCCTCCTCCTCCTCGTTCTGCCATAAATCGTTGTGAAACGGTGCCGTGAACCATCCAACAACTGCTGAATGTCACCGGGAGATTGCTACACCTCAGCGGTAAGTGAAGTGGTTTTGCATATCAAGATTTTAAAGTAATTTGGGGCATTTTGAGATGGAAGACATTGATGTGAAAAGACAAATATTATTATATTTACTGCAAAATCCATTATACACCCCATAAAAGCAGGAGCACTTCTTCAAGACAGAGCATGTATTGCAGGATGATGTGAAAACCTGGCCTTGCTGGTGGGAGGGAAAGTTTTCCCAGAGGTGAAGTGAAGGTGAAGGGAGGTGAAGGCTTCATCCTACATTATTTAGGAGTTGGTGACACGTAATGGTTACGTCCAGCTAATTGGATGCATTGCTATAGGTGCTTGAGAAATATGATGGACAGATGCATTCAGCTAGATAGATATCCCCTGGTGTAGTGAGCTGAAGTCAATTACAGAGTTAAATTGTGAAAGGTTTGGCCTGATGTCATTTATATCTCGAGTCATAATTAACACTTAAAGTTCAACTCTATGGCAATTTTCTTTTAATAACACTTAAAACCTATATAGAGCTCAAAGAATTACACAGACATGATGAAGGATGACTTGAATGGATGCCAGAATTTCAGTGTTAGTAATTAATCCTCAAAGCACCTTTGCAAGGCATATGGGTAGCATCATTTCTTTTCAATTTTTCCTTTGAAGAGAAGTGGGGTTTGCCCAATGCTTCCCCAAAGTCTGTGGAACTTGGAGATAAGGACTGAGGCTTTTTCAGTTTCTAGACCAGCAAACACTCAGCTCAGCCCAGCTCCCATCCTTTTGTTTTGATATATTCTTTAATTTTACCACAGTCTCTAGAAATATTATGGACAAATTGCTTGTCAAATGGCCTGGTTTTTCCAATTAGAAGCTATGCAAATGCAGAAGGCAAGATCTGCCATAAACACAGCTTCTGCTTCTAGGATTTTTGTGTGGATGAAATATGAATCTCACTGGGGAAGAAACGCGCTCTCGGACTGAGACCTTGTAAGCTGAGATTCAGCTCACTGCAGATTTTTATGGTCAAGTTATAACTGCCTGTAAAGCAGAGGTTTAAAATGGAAATGCTGACAAAACTTTTAAACTACAACAGTGGAAATGGCGCTGCAATAATTTATAATCTACAGGCAGCTTTGGATTTATTATCACAATGACAAATGCACTGTCATTGTTAATAGGATATTTCCCAGCAAGGACTTCTTGTTATGCAAGCCAGGTTCACTATGTCATGCAGCATGATAGCAATAAAGTCTACAAGAATTTGTAATGAACTTCAATTACTAATAGATTATGGTTAATGGGAAATATGTGCAGTAAAGATATGGGTTTTTATATGCGCCTTCTGGTACTCTACAAGGCAATGATTTATGCTACAATTTATGTTAACATTCTCCAGTATGAAAAAAAGCGCCTAAATTGGTGGAAAGCCACTCCATCCATAACAAATATTTAAGATAATTTTGCACATCATGTAAATGAAGATGTAAAATTAGATATTAATCCATTTCATTTTAGCATTTGTATTTTTATTAAAAATGAAGACTTTGCCCTTATGCGTAACGGCATTAAAAAATCCTGTCATTGGCTGCAAGCATGAATTACACCGATGGTGAAATGGCCACAGCAACCGAGCTCTAAGTGCATTTGTTCAATTTGCTGTTGTGATTAACAAAGCAGTGAGGATATTTTTCTGTGTATGACTATGTAAGTAACAGCCCTGAAGCTGCTCAGGCAGATGGGTTTGATGCAGAGGCGATACAGACGTGGAGACTGGGCTCCTTTGGAGGACGTCCGCTTTTTTCTCCCCCTGCTTTTGCTTTCCACAAGCCTTCCCGTGTGGCATCGCTCCAACCATGCCTCATCCACGGACATGGGGCTATTCCCTTCCCTGCACAGCAAACCCCAGTGGGAATTACTTTGGGACAGAATCACCTGACGCAGTGTCAAAGCCACGAGCTCCCGCTTACTTATCAGGGGGACACAGACCCGGGTGTCTGCCTGCTGCCTCCTCCCTCCCTCCCTCCAGCTTTTTTCTCCTGTCCCTGTAATATAATCAGTATATTCCAGGTTTATGTGGCCGTGAAATGAAAAGAGAAAAAAAGATGTCTCCCAATTTAAAAATGAACACTGTTCTGAGACATCTCTGATGGACGTATAGATGCAACGTCAAGGACTGCATTCACCCAGAGTCACATTTCTGCAAAATGTTTACACATCATCTCTGATACATATATTTGGCCAGAAAGGGGCATGCATGCATGAAGAACTTGCAGGACCCTTTCTAGTGTATTTTTAAGACAGGTAGCCTGATGCCTGGCTTGTTTCAGTCAGTGTTGTGCTGGTATAAGACCGTTGCTCTTGGCACAAAGCCTATACATTCACTTTCTAGGGGTGCAAGCGAGGAAGGGCCACCCCGCTGGCTCACACATCCACCTGGGGGTTTGCAAAGACCAGGGCTGGTCTGAAGGTGTGCTCTCAGAAGAAATTTCTGCTGGTTGAGATAAGGCAGGCTCTCTGAGAGGAAAACAATTCATTTGGTGCAGAAAGCACACAGGTAAGCTCAAAATTGCTGCATAAATGCCAGCCCATGGAAAGGCTGGACTGCCCAAACATGCTCTGGAATAGCAGTATCGTGCTGTACAATTAAGGGCAATTCTTGCATGAAAAAGTGGTTCTGCAGTCTATTAGGAGGCTGTTTGAGAGATTTACAAAAATTCCTTCAGTTTTTATGGTCAAATGAGCATAAAATTGTGCTTCCCCACACTCATTTCCTACTAAATAATAGTTACAGTACTTCTTGGAAATGTGTGTGTTACAAATTTAAAATTAAAAATAATTTATCCCTTAAGGGTGCTCTTCTGATTCAGTTTTCCCCCAGTCCCTTAACAGAAGCAGCTGCATATACAGAATGGAGCTTGCTGTATCTTTTTTTCCCCCCAGTTTTTTAATGAAATTCTCCTCAGAAGCAAAACTAGTGGCAGAGGACTGCTCTGGCGTGTCTGCTTTTAGATAAGGAGTTTTCTTCTCCAGCCTGGGGTAAAAGTGCCTTTTCCCTCAGTGAATTTAGCTTTTAAATGAGACCCCGTGCAATGCCACGCACCCAGCAGGCACTCCCTCTCCCCAGCCTCTCCCTTTCCAATTAAAGAGGGGAAGGGGCTCATACGTGCATCCACCGTGAATGTCCTGTTTGTGTGTGTATGGTCATTTCTTCCTATTCTTCTCTCCAGACCATCTCTGCTGTTCCTTGTCTTTCCTGCTGTCTTGCACAGTTTCAGAACAAACCTTGCCTAAAAACTCTAAAAAGCCTTTTTCTTTTTCTTTTTTCTTTTTTTTTTTTTTTTTACCTTTGCTAAACCCAAAAGGAACAGGACCTGCACGTGCATCTTGTTGCTGGGTTTTGTTGTTGGGTTTTGGGGTATTTTTTGTTCTAGCATTTCTGTGGCTCCCAAAGGTACGTCATCCCTGACAGGGTTGATGTGGCAATATTCAGCGGTCAACCCCTTCGCAAGCACCATTTATAAGAGGCCACTGACAGCACAAAAGAGCTGCAAAAATAATTGTAACTTTAATTTGTTTCCCATTAGAAATGCATGGAGCAATCTGTCCTAATGAGAGTTTTTCTTTCTTTCCTGCTTGTCACTGTAGCTGCTTACAGATACACTGGGGTCTTCTAATGCAGGAATCTGTACATAGCACTGTGTAAAAGCAGCAATAGATTTTGTCCCATTCAACACTGAGAAATACCATAGAAACATTCTAAAATACACTGGAATCAATATTTGATCACCAAGACAAGTCTGTGTTTCAAATAATTCACCCTAAAATGAACATAAACCAGCTATTAACACCCCATATAGTTTCTTGTAAATCACTTAAAATTATTAATAATATATATTGTATCAGAAATATATATGCAAAAATAAAATACAATTGCTCACAGCTGAAGTATTACCTAAAGTAAGCCCTTTCAACACTGAGTCAGATTATTTCAATGGCATAAACCTCACCTGTCTCATGGGATAAACTGAGCATTCAGACTATTAAATTCATTCAAGCAACCCTATTGTATCCCACTATGCATTGTGCCTTGCAGAGAGCGCAACACTTCTTAAAGCTGTAAAATCATTTCGCAAAACACATGCATCAACTACAAGAGCAGAGACAACTCCGCATGGAGAAGGGACCGAGGAGGTAAAGAATCTTCCTGCTGAACATCGTATACTATATATTGAACAGTTTTACCTGACATGACTCTATTGAAAATGAAACAAATCCCACTGAAACCTGTGAGTTTGGCATCAGAATTTCTTTTCGCTTCTTCATTGTTACACAGCTCACAAGCTATGCATGGCCCTTGCTGCCAGGCTAGAGAAAGGCTGTGGCCAGCAGGTTTGTGTGGCTAAATGAAAATAGCAAAAAGGCCAAAGCGACAGCAGTAGCTGGTTCCGAGCAAAGGCTTTGGGTCAGGGCTCGCTGGTGAAATCTACCTCTCCGGGATGGTCATTACCACTGCTGCACCTCAACCATTCTCAGCTGCTTCCCTCTTGCAGTGCCAGCGTGGACCTGGTACAGAAATCACTCTGCAGATGCAACCTCATAAAAACAAAGTAAAAATACAGGAAAAGGGAATCAGTTCCATTAGATGGAGCTGGCTGCAGAGGCCGGAGCAAGCAACCATCGCACGTGCTGAAGGTGTGAGGCCACTTTCACAGTAACTGGAGGTGTGAGATCTTGAAGTCACAAGCTCAAGAAATCCCACCCAGTCAGTCATTCTGAGCCTCTACTCTTGCCAGCTGCACTGAGAAGTTGTAATTTTTTTTATTTGGTCCATAGAAAGTTTTTAAATGAAGACACTGAAACCATGTACAGTTCATGATTATTTCTTAGGAAACGGTCAGGTTTCTGCAGGGCCTGAGCGGCTGGTGCAAGTTACATCTGTTATACAACATCCATATGATAAAGCAAAATTAACTGCTTAGTGATTTACACATTCATAATTAGTGCAGAATTAATTGGATATTAAAGTTTACTTGTAACAAAAGACATTAACATTGATTTCTTAACAGGTTCCAAAAATTATATGTCAGTACTGAAGTTAACTGAGCCACGTACAAAATATTGGAAAATGTATTTCAGCTTTTAACAGTTCGTATCTGGCTATTTGCTTTGGATCAAGAGGCAAGGAGAGGTTAACTCATGGCTCAATCACTATGACACTCAGGTTGTTATTAAAAAGCACCTTCCCATCTCTTTCTTCGCTGCATTCAGGCTTTCTTAACTCCTCCATTACTTGACGCTTTAGTTCAGGAGGAGCAGTTTTTGAAAACTCACAAGTTTCCGTCAGGAAATCCAGCAACAGCTCCCCATCCTTGTTCCCTTCAACAAAGCAGCTCGTTATGTCCATGGAGGATGGGAGCTCATGGACCTGGTACTTCAGCCCGGCTGAATCCAGTATCCTTTTGATGTCAGCAGAAGAAACGTAAGAGCAGAGATCATCTAAAGGCAAGGAAGACCCATACTTCTTCCACAGATTTTCCCAGCCACTGGTTTCTGAGAGATAAACCACAAGAAAAATGCTCAGGAATAAGGAAAAACACTCTTTGAAGAAATTTTTGATCATCCGTTTTTTCAGTAGTTGTTCTCGTTGTGAGTGGGATCTCTCCAGAGCTGGGACATGTGGTGGAGACATCTGCCTCCCTGCTTCTGTGCCTTGGGATTGGGGCTGCAGGAGGAGATGGGCATACCTACCCTGGAGCTCCAGCACCTCCCACCAAGCCCCCAGCTGAGGCCAGAGCAGCTCAGTGCACCCAATCCTCCCTTCTTCCACTCCCAACACGCTGCACTCCTCTGCCTCGTGCACATAGGCAGTATCTCACAGGGACATCTTTCCTGTGTCCACATGCTGAGCACTAGCTATTCGGTGCCATCTTCTTGATTTAAACTATTCCCTAGATTTCAGCTGCCTGTTGGGAAGACCAAGTCCTCTACTATTCCTTCACGTAGTTACCCTGTGGTTGAGCTACACACGAGCTTCATTGAATTACTTAGTACCAGTAAACAATCTCTCTGCTACGTGAAATACGTAGGGTACAAAACTCTCATCACATTGTCCATGCAGCTGGATGTGTGATGGAGAAAAGGGCGAGATGGACAGAGCTCAGGATGAAGCTGCACCATCCTCCCAGCCTTTAGCCTTGGCTCCCATCACATGCTGTTGGGCATGGACACCGAGAGGGCTGCCCCTCACCCCAAGCAGACTGCCGCAGCCGTGCCAGAAGGACGTTTTGGCTGCATACTGTGTGGGTGTGCAAAGGTGAAGCATGAGGAAGGAAAAGGCTCCTGTAGCACCGCAATCACCGCCAGAACTGAGCCCGTGCCAAGCCCACACTTGCTCATGCACCTCTTCTCAAGGGACCCTTTACAAAGAAAACCAGCTGGGTAAGGTGAACCCTCCCCCCAGTATGTCTTCACATCTTTATTTTCTCTCAGCCTGGATCTCTGATTCAGCATTTCTGCTATAAATCACTTTAAAAGGGTCACCCAGAATGACTGGATGGGATGAAAATAACTCTGAGCCTAATGAGCAGCTCTTGAGAGTTATGACTATAAATCTCCATAACTACTAAAACCAGTTGCTCGTCGGTTTTGCAAATGCTTTATCTGCAAACAGTTATTTATAGTCAAATAAACAGTTTGGAGTTTAGAAGAGGGGCTACAATATTTTCTTTCACCTGGTGGAAATTGAATGCAGAGCACTAATTGCAGAAAATTTGCTGGTGTCAGTGTTGTGTGACTCAGTGCCATCTCTGAGCCGAGCAATTATACACTACCTGAACGCAGCATTATTATAATAGCTCTCAATAGGCTCAGCATATGGCACTACTTTTGTTTTCAAGGCGATGTAAACAGATTTTTTAAATATGTTAAAAATAACACCGCATAGCTCTTGCAACTTGCCTGCTCTCCCAGCGGGGCCGGGGCAGGAGGGACTGCAGCCTTCGCCAGCTGACCAAGCCCTCTCCCACCAATCCTACTCCCAGACTGGTTTTTAATTAACACATCCTAATGTGTTTGTGTTGGAGATGACATTACCTTTGTTTTTTGAAATTACCTTTGTTCTGCTTATATTTCAGTACCTCTTTTTGCTTCAGTGCTCATTTTCAGAGCAATTCCCCTTCCCCTCTCTTGATACTCTTCTTTCCCCCAAGGTTTTCCTCATCTTTTCCTCTCTGCTGTTCTGAGCCCTGCTCCTCTCTCCTATTTTCTTGCTGGCCCCAACAATTTCTGCTCCTTTTTGCTCCCTCAGAAAACACAGCCTCACCTGGCCCAGAGAGGATTTCAAATACTTTTGATGAATTCAAGTTTTTAATCACATTTATTTTGAATAGACACATGTTCCTCCCTGTATTCATATTTCACGAATATCCAAAGGGACAGGTTGAGCAACTGGAAAAGTGTTTCAATTAACTATACGCAGGTAATCAGCAATAGTCTGGTATTATGATCTATTCTGGTTCAGCCAAAGAACAGGAACAGTTCTTCTAAATCATCTACAATCAGATCATTTAAAATACAGATTTCTTGCAGTGAACTGCTTGAAAACACTTTAAACCAAAAACTCTTTGGAGAAAAATATTTTGAATAAATTCAGGTCAGGGAAGTGTCACTTCACGGTGGACGCTTCATGAACACAAAAAAGGAACTTCATCAAACACATTACAGTTCGCAGACATATCCAAATCCAATAAAAAATTAAGCTTAAACCTCTGAACAAGTAACAACATCCTTGACAAAACTATGAGATGCAACTGTTTGCACAACTAAAATTTCCGTGGCTTATGTGGCAAGGTAAAGGCTTTCTAGAGTCAAACTAGACCTCACCATGGCACTACCTCTAGCATATCTTGCCCACAGTGTTAAAAGGCTGTTGTTTACTCCGCTCCCACATTTTCCCACTGGTTTGGCCACAGAGCCTAAGAACAGACTAAGAACGCTCTTTTCCACCCAAAACGATGATATTAAGGAAATGGGCAGTTTGAGAAGAAAATGAACCATATGTGCTCTAACACCTGCTGTATGGCACAGCCGAGTCCTGTTGTAGCTGTTTGCTTAATGCCATTAGTCTCTGGGAGTGAGATAATGAGGTGCCCAGCCTGAAAAGCCTTTCACAGAAAATAGCAGAGGCTGAAGGAGCTCTTGCAAGCGAGAGCTGTGGGATGGAGCCTCTCGCCTGCTGGAGGGCTCTCTGCTGCCATCCATCACTGGCCAGGCTATAGGATGGGGAAGGGCAAAAGGTGAGAAAAGACATTTTGTGCCCATGGCACGGGTTTGCTGGCCCACAGAGCCTTCGGCTTTACAGTCTGAAGCACAGAGCTGCACAGATATAGGTGGTGTGCAGAGTTCAGTGGGCGTAGATCAGTGGGCACCATTTGTTACTCAGTGCACCTCTGTCGGTGATAAAGGGTGTTGTAAATTAAAACGTGCATTGGTTTCTAGCTGGCCTGTGTTGAACTCACAGGAATCCCAAAGGTCCTCATGGCTCTTGCCATGTGGTGTAATGGTGGTGGGGCAGCTCTCACCTGACACCAGGATAATGAGGAGCTTCGCCTGTGCTTCCAGGAGGCTGTGGAAGTACCGGATAGTCGCTGGGACATCTTTCACGTAATACAGCATCTGGAAAGAGCGGAGATGCTTACGGAGACACAATACTGTCCAAGTGGATATTATAACTGGTACCACTAGGTAAAAGAAATGCAATGGGGGCAACTTTGGACAGAAAAGCAGCAGGACCACGAGACACGTTAGCGCAGCAGCGGGCAGCAGGCTCACACTGCACGCTGGGGGCTGTCACTGCCTTGCCTGCTCCTGGCTGTCCTGGGACCAAGCTCATGTTCATTCACTCATCTGGGATGAAGAGATTTGCCTTTCTTAGCAGTGAAGGTGGCTTGTAATGGCTTTCATAAACTTGGAAATAAAAAGGCAATTTCATGGAGAGGACAAGGAGCTTTGAAAACACTAGTTGAAATGTATTTTTAGTTGACTGCCACCCACAGCCTGGTTAATAGGACTACTGTGCTCAAAGTTGCTTTGCTGTAACCCATCTTTCATTTTTGCAGTTCATTTACCCTTAAGTACTTTAAATTACAGGGAAATAAACTCACCTTTCTTCCCCCTAGAGTGGATAATGAGGTCACATACTTCATGCATACTTTTAACAGCCAAGTCTTTGACAACATTTACTTTGCAGAGACTTTTACCTGGACCATGTGAATGAAGTCCCATTTTTTAGACTTCTTCTCTGCATTCATTCGACTTTCATATTCATAAGCTGTCTCCACATGCCAAGTAAACTTTACGTTCTCAAGGTTTGATGTCTCAGCCACACGCTCTGAAACACAGAAGGCAGGACAGTGATATCTCAATTGGAAATACAGGACCAATTTCCATTCTGAGCTTTGATACATCCAAAACTCATATTTAGGTAGAGAGTTTTGGTGCCAGTAGAACACAGCAGTGGAATATTTAAAACCTTGAGCCCGTATGTGAGAAAGGTCTTTGTAGGATGAAGTCTTAAGAGGGTCTGATGCTTTTGCCTTTGCACCCTCATTTGGGCTCTTCTAGTCTTTACCTCATTAAAAAAAAAAGAAAGAAACTCTTCCTCATGACTGGCTCAAGCTGAATTAAAAGGTGTTGGCTGGGATAACCAGTTAGGAGACCACAAGGGGCACATTTGATGGCAAATGCAAGAAGAGCTGATGGACCCTTCATTTAGGTACCGTGCAAGACCCACGTAGCTGAGCAGAAGCCAGGCCATGGCAAAGGATACCCCAGAGACTGAATAAGTAAATACAGGGCTCGAGGATGGATCAAAGGGGGTTTTATTTTAGAGAGAAGCACAATTAAAAGCTCGAGAAAGAGAAAGCAAATGGCTCACTCTGGAAATGTGTCACAGGGATGGTGGGAAAGGGAAGGAGCTTTGCTCCCTGGGCAAGGAGCCATTTCTGGACATTTGGCTTCTGAAGTGTTCAAATAATTTTTCAAAATCCCACCCTTTCAGCCAACTGCTTCAGGTGAAAGGGATAATGGTGTTTTAAAGCAAAGACTAGTATAAAGAGTGACACATGGTGTGCTTTCAGACCTTGATACAATGCACACCCAGCAACTGAGCAAAGCAGAAAGCTGGAGAAGTGGATTCAAGGAATAAATTATACCAAGGGCCTGGCTCATCACTGCATTTCTTTGCCTTTTATAGCAGCAAAACCGAGAGATAATTTCATAATTTAGGGGATGCTGGAATACTAATGTCCATCTGCTGGCATATGGAGCTCATATCACTGCACTCCTGCCTGGCGCTCGGGATTGCCCCAGGACAAAGCTAACCCTGATGCGATTCCTGTGCTTCGCTGGAGTTAACATAAATTTAAAACTTCAATGGCCCAAAGGCAGACTGAGCCTTAGCTACAGAACACATGTTCAAAACAACATGATTTGCTAAGACCAGCGCCTTTACACCACTAATCAAAATGTTTCTCCTTTTGGGCTCTGATTAGGACATATCCCCATCAGACAGATGAGAAATGCTCCATCAGCGCTTATCTCCTCTCTGTTATGGCTGCAAATGGGCCACCCCTTTCGGATGCTGTTGCTGTTATTCTGTTCGCTTCCAGTTATCAGTCACTGGCCCCAGCGCTTGTGGTTCAGATTTAATTTGCCGTTTTAAACTCAGGCTTCATCCAGCAGCAGTTCATATCACCATCACAAATAATCTGGTGCAATCTGGTTCAATTCAATTGCTAGAGAGTCGGTGAGGAGGCATTAGAAAGAAAAGTGAATTGCTTCCCAGGGTGAGCTTTTAAAGTCAAAATTTCAGAAAGGGCAAACTCATCCTGATTGTGGGAAGTTTCTGCCCAAAGGTTCATCTGAAGCCAAAATGTATCACACTAACCATTTTGAAAAGTTTTCCTGAACTTTCTCCTGGGTTCAACCCAGCTTGTGGGGTCACCAGCACCCCAGCCACGGTCACCAAGGAACTTCACCTGGACACGGACCAGAAAAGAGGGAAAGGCACAGCCTGGCCACAGGGCTTTGAGGAGTTCCTCTGTTGTGTGATGCAACCTAAGAGAAACCTCAGCTTGTCATCACTGCACATCCCAGTATGAAGTTTCTCTTGTGAGCTTGGCTTCTCCTTCCCAAGGAGAAAGTATCTGGTTAGGCAGAAAGCATAACTACTGAATCCTTGGAGGCGCAGATAATGTTTCCAATTCTCCCTGGAAATTCTTAGGGCTGAGAAACCTAATTAATGATACCTACTGGGGACATGATTAATTACCAAATAAGAAAGTTTAAAGAAAGAAATTCAGATTAATATTTCATTTCTGGTTTAGCATAAAACTTAAAATAAGGACAACGTCTCGTATTTTCTTTGACTTTCTTCTGGAAAGAAACTCACGGAAGTAGGCTAGGACTGCCAGTGGTGGTAGGTGGTAGGACCACTAGGAAAATTCAGCGCAAATCCAGCCCCACACACCTGTGGTCCACTGCCCAGACAGCACAGAAATGCTATGGGCAAGTGCCAGAACTGTCTTATCAACAGAGCAGATGCTCTGTTGCCCATCCTTTAGTATCTCAGTCTGGAGCGATGTAAAAGTTCCTGGGATTTTGCACAAGCCATCTTTTCAAAGATCAGTTCCATGTGATACAGAGGCAGATAGAAAAAAAATGATGCGTTTCGTGGAAGCCTTTGGTACCTCCAGAGACATCAAACTCCCCCACTACAGGGAGAAAGGGATTGTTACCATATTGGGTTTTTTCCCCTTTGACTTCCACCAGTTGTTCCATACTGGGAATGCTTCTTTAAGGACTTAAGCAAGAGCGAGAGTTGGAAATTTACAGTGTAGTTTTACAGCCTGGTATTTACGAGTTGGGAGCATTTCCAGCAGCACAGGCTGCTGAGGAGGTTCATTCATTACTGCCACGTCCATCCATCCAGCAGCTGCTTTCTGGCAAGGTACTGCTCACCGCCTGCGGCGCTGTAGCTGGTGTCATCTCCCTACAAGACCATAATGACCTGCTAAGGTAAAGCCTGGTAGGTGTTAATCCAGTGATAATCAAACTGTGGATTGATATTTAATGCTCGATTTGTAGGGCAATTTGCCTGAAGCACTCCTGCCTAACATTCAATCCTCCCTGGAAAATGCTTGGCTTTCCTTCATCGGTGGTGCTCAGACCTTTGGGCTGGTGGAAGGAAACAAGCTCTAACGACATCTTTTCTATCCATCTTGTTTTCCTTTCCATGTTTTCTAATTCAAAGGATGGTAACTAATTTAGTGCAACACCATGAGGTTTAGCAATTTGTTATTTGGAAACGATTTTTAAGATATGCGAGAATTACCACGAGGGAGAATTTTCCCTTTGATGTTGAGGAAGATCCTGATTCAGTGCAAGTTGAAGGAGGAAGAACTTTCTGAAATGTGGGGATTTTACTCTATTCCCATAAAATCATTCATCAGTTCCCACCTTGCTTAGCTTTTAAAGTCTGTCCAGCCCAAGTGTTTGCCACACAGAGTTCTTTGCAATGAGACTGAAGATTGTTGAAGAGCAGTGATGGCAAAAAAAGCATAAAACAGTGAGTTTTTTTAACTTTTAAGAGCCAGTTCTGACAAAAAAGCATTTGAATGTGGGGTCATGCAGTGTTCAACTCTTTTTAATGCATTTAGCATACTGAATGTAAATTCAATTTATTTAAAGTAAAAATACCTTTGTACTTGCAGATTTGGTCAGCACTCGGCTCTATCACGTCATTGTTGATGGGGACCCCTGGATATCTGGCTTGTACTTTTGAGAGGACCAGCAGGTCGATCTCACCTAGGGAAGCGGGAGACAGGAAACACAAGGTGAAAGCAAAGCTCAGGCAAGTGTTACCTCCACCACCATCACATCCCCAGTCTTGAAGACCTATGCCTGCCATTCAGGTATGGAAAACAAACCACACAGGCACATGTAGCTGCTTTGTATTCTTAGCAGATTGTCCCTGAAGATTTAGCTCTAGGGTTTGAGAAAAATATAAATACCAGTCCCAGCTATCCTCATTCCTCCTCTCTGACTACCACCATCAGTGCCAAGGGAAAACCAGACACAGTCATGCATGGCCTGAGCTCATGTTTTGTGGACATGGGCTAACCTGCTGGGGAGGATCCTCAGTGGCTCTGACAGCACCAGTCCTGACGGTCCCGTCACCAGTGGACCTGACAGGATTTCTTAGGATCAGTAATAGCATTGTTAGCCAAGCACCTCACTGGTTACCAGGGCATGTGGGTGAGGGAGAAAAGAGTATGTGTTTACACTGGAATCAGAAACAACCTTTATATCTGTTTGTCTTTAAGTGTCCTGTGACTTGTTCCATAAGTATGACGAATACTACACATACCATTTGTATTTATCTAACCCCTGTTTACAGAACACCCCAGAGCTGACTGTACTTTTTTTGGGGAGGAGTAGTTCTCTCTGGACATTGTTCAGGCCAGATACAATTATTTTACTGTAGGAAGTACCAATAGATCCAACATTTCAAAATTTAAAATGAGCTGCCATTGCTCTTGGTCACCTTTCCCCATCCACAATAGAGGAAGCTCAAGGAGCTGATGCTCCTGCTGAGACACGTGTCCAGGGACAGCATCACGCTGGCTTGCTTAGCTTTCTTAAGGCTCATGTCTGCCTGTTGTGCTTGAATAAATTTTAGGTGGAAAAAAAATAACAGAAGAATAAATTATGGTAGAAAGAGTGAGACAGAGGGTATTGGTGGCAAATAATATAGAGCCAGGGGTCATGTTACCAACAAATATTGAACTTTTATAATACCATATCATAAAAATCCCTGCAAATTAACAAAAAATTCTGTACTGAATGGAAGATCATCCAGCAAACCCTGACAGCCAGACAGGCCCTTGCTGAGGGACCGTGCAGGGATGGCCCCCATGGTATTTGCACAGCCTCTGCCCACCCTCATGATTTTCAGTGCCCCTGGGCTCCTGCCACTTTAGTGTTAGCTCACTTACACAGAAGATGTGAGGTACAAAAGGAAAATATTGGGGATTAAATAGCCATAATGTGTTCCCCAGAGCTCAACCCAGCACACCAGGTCCTCCCCCAGGAAGGTCCCTTTGACTACAAGGAGATCTCTGCCTGCTCCTGGCTCCACCACACATCACCTCAGGTCAAAATCAGGCACCCCAGCCCAGGTCTCACTGGCTCATTTAAGCCCTGAGAATTTAACATAAAAAGTGAGGAAGAGTTCAATTTTTTCAGACTTATGTGTCTTTCTTAAATCAACTGATAACACCAAAATTTACATGGCATCTGTGCAAGCATGTTCCTTGAGGGAGGGAAATTGAATTTCTGAAGTAAGATAAATAGATGCAGCTTTGCTGTCACTGCAAACCCTGTATTCTGCTGAAAAATCAGAGCAAAGCCAGTCATCCACAGGCTGCCGTGGTAAAATTTGGGAACACAGGTTTTGTAATGAGCTACTGCAATATTTTGATTTTTGGTTGCTTTACCAGCTTCCTGTAAAATGGATTAGCCCTTGGAAAAGGCGTGCAGGTCCTAATAAAAAAATAATTTTAATTTTGCATTTCCATATGCAGATAGGTTAATATATTCCTTTCCACTCTTCTGTGGCCAAACCACCCTTGTATTGCTTTTAACCAGAAAAAACACCCCTTTTGATTCATAATTTAATCCACAGCCTTAATTGACTTCAGTTAGCTCTTTTATATGCAAACAAGTGTCCTGAGGCATTTTACAGTCAAATCTGTGGCAGCTTGCATTATCAACAATTTGGCAATTAGGCTATCCGAATTATTTAAACTCTCCAACACAATTACCTTTTAAAGGCTACCACTATGTTCACCATTAAGTTTCTAATTAAACGTTTTACGTAACGGGATAGTTTATAGCACAGTTGCTACTTTATAGCAGTGTTGATGACTTTTATGGTTTTTAAAGGTACAGAGTGCTGCGCGCTGGAGTGTGAACTTAATAAGGCAGAGGCTGTAGGCGAAGACAGGCACTGTATATGGGCGTGTGTAATGGGATATGATGCTACATTAAATGGTTTGCTTGTCTCTCGAGGTGGGAAAGTGGAAAAGAAACACTTCCCTTCCGTGCTCTCTCCCTGCGAAGCGCAGGGGCAGGTGAGGCCAGGGCAGCAGCTCCATCACTGCCCTCCGACACCAGCCAGGGTTAGCTAGGGATTTGGGAAGCTGCTCCCTCCTGACCACCCGAGGACCCACGACCTGAACAAGGCAGAAAGCAGCAAGGGTCTGGTAATTTTGGGGGTTTTGCATCACAAAATGAGCTTTGCCTGCATGTTATTGAATGTCCATCATGCTAAGCTGGAGCATCCCTGGTTAGGGAGTTGTACCTCACCTGCCTAAAGCGTTCCTGTCAAAACCAACATTTTTGGGAGCAGAAGAATGGTTTTCTTTGTTTGGAAAGCGATGTTCCTGCTCTGTCACACTGCCTGTTTTATAAATAATACCCACCATTTACATACAATTATTTTTACTTATTAGGAGAGATTGACAAGGCTGAGATTAGTCTTTGGAGATAGTATGACTAAAGCATTCAAACTGAATTAACTGTTCATAGAGAATTTAAGTTTGATGACTTAATGGGCAGAGCAGAATTAGAAAATTCATAGACTTTAATTATGGGGGAACTTAAGGAAGAACTTAATGAAAAGCATCCACTCGATGTTATTGGTATTGTTTTTCCACCCAGTGAACTTCAGATAAGACACTCTTTCTGATCTCTTTGGATTTCTTCTGGAGCTTACATTCAGCTCCAGTGCTGTGGGGGAGGGTAGATCCCGGAGGGTACAGGCAAAACAGAAGTCAGCCAAGGCAGGAGGCAGCGATGGTGAGGAGTTATCACCTCAGTAAATAGTTACAGGGGAAAATAATTTCAATGCCAGTAAAAATTTAATAATCTGAGGAATCTAAGAGATTATGGCACTTTTTTTTGGCATAGAAACACTATGGGGCAGGTCAAGCCTTTCCCTATCCTTGAGGAGCAATGGTGCAGAAGAAGGTTTCTTGTGGAGGACATGCAAGTATCAGGGTGAGGAGGCACAAGCTGTTTTTAGGCAATGTGGCCACACACCAGCTAACACCATCTGTCCCCCGGAGCTTTTCAAGAGAAGACTTGTTTCCCACTTGGCTCCTTTCTGCAAATTTTAATCCTCTATTCTTGAAAAAAAAGGTAAAAGCACATTGATATTGAAGTCCATAGCATACCTGCTCCACCACCAACGCTCAGAATATTGATTGTAGACTTCCCGTTTCCAATACTGAAAAACATTATTTCTGTGTTTTAGGAGAGCTTCCCGGTAGAGAGGGTTACATGCATTGCGCGAAGCACTGGAGATCCCATGAAGACTACAATCTGCAGAACAAAATCAAATGCAACCTGCACATGTACAGGTGTGCCGGTGAGCTGGCAGGAGGGACCAGGTTCAGAACTCTGCTCTTTGGAGATTCCCAATTTCCCATTAATATGGCAATTTGCAGGGGAGTTCTGCTTTCATTACATGTGCATACAAGCAGAAGCAGGTACATGTCTTCTCTGTGTCTGTGCTTCGAGGACCACAGCAGCTGAGCAATTATTTGTAGAAGTTTTACATTTTGCAAAACGGGAAGGAAGAGGGAAGAGTGTAACATGCTTAAAATCCCTTAGCAAGGTCTTGGCAGAGCCATAAACCTCCAAGCCCAGAGAAGGGCCTCCCCGCAGGCAGGATTTGATGCCGGCTGCCTGCTGCCCGAGCCAGCCCGCAAAGCGAGGGCTCCAGCAAAACCCACGCACCAGCAAAGCAGGAGCATTATTTAGACATAGCAGAGAGGGCCTAAATATTACCTGAAAAAAACTACTTTTGAAAAGATGTTTTCAGCCAAATCTAATGTTAGAATATAATATCTGTTGCTCTATTTTAGGGTTGATTCAGGGTAAGCTGTATTTGCATGCAAGGAAAGAATCCAGCCTTATCTCCCCGCTGCTAGGCAGGCTCCAGCCCAAAGAGCAGCCGCTCAGCTGCGTGTACAAACAAAACTCCAGCCAAGCCCTATCAGAGCCCCACAGATGGGACGGCCGGCGGGGAGCAGCAATCTGTCTTTTGCAGGCAGCCCCCCCAGCTCAGCCGAGCCCGTCACCGCCGTGGGCCCATGCCCAGGGTTGTCCTTCAGCCCCATGTGGCCACCTCCATGTTACCTTGCTATCACGGCGGGCAGCTGCCTCTGTATGAAGCCATGCATGCACTGGTGCTCGGTTGAATTCGTGAGGAAGAGACGGAAAGACTGGAGGTATCTGGCAGGGTCGGTGCACAGGCTCCTCATGGGTGATGCCATGCTGGGGGGCAGAAGGGTGCTGGAGGGGAAGGTGGCTCCCTGCAGCTTTTCTTTCAGACCTAGAGAAGGAATAGCAAATGCTGCAGAGGTACAAACCAGCATGCGCCCAGACTTTGCTCTGTGTCCTCGCCCCTGCCACTGCGCCTTAGAGCACTTAAAAAAGTATTATGCAATTTTGCAATAGAAGCTGTAAATCAGGTTTGAGCAGCAAAGGGTGATATGTCATCTTTAATCTGCGCAGAGGAAATGCCAACACTTTTTAACTGTGCTGACACAGGGCTTTGTTAAAACCCAGTAAAAGGGTCTTTAGACAGTTCTTAAATAAAAGAAAAATTCCCCTATTTCTTGAAGGCATGGAGAGGCTCCAAAGACTTGGTCTGGATTAGAAGAAAGTGCAGCACACATCTCCAGAGATGCTGGCAGATGTCTCTATCTGCTTTTTTAATCTTTTGATGTTCTTAAAGGGAATGTTGACGGTAGGGTGAAAACAATAAAAACCTTATAATGCACTCTTTATTTTTCTAGTTTCTCTGAAGATAATGGTGTGATTCCCACGGGCTAAGTACTTAATTCAGGAAAGTCATGTGAGCTACAGGAATGGATGTTGTGCTAAACCCAGCTTATACAGTCGGGAGCCGGGGGAGGCAGGGTGTGCTATCGGGAAATGTTGGGCTGTACCCTGGAAAGTGCACAAAGATGTGCTCATCCCCTCTTAAACCACAGCTTAAGTCCACCATGTCTTGTCATAACTGGCAAGGAGAAAGAGGAACCCTTCTCCTCCTCACAAGTCCTGTGCTTAAGTACTGCACCATATCTCCCCAGCGTCTCTTAACCCATCTCCTCTGGTTTTCCAGCAGAGGTTATAGCCCAGCCACCTCTTGTTATTTTTATCGCTGCCTTTGGACTGTCTCCAGCCAAGCCCTGTTGTTGTTGAAGCACAGCAGCCAAGGGTGAAAGCCTCCCACGCACAGACATCCCCTGGCTCCCAGCGCAGCCTGGACAGCTTTCCTCACCCCACCGGGACCCCCCTGCCCCTTGCCTTCACTTACCAGCCTGACCACTGAAATAGAAACCATGGACTTTTTCCAGACTAGTGTTGTCCCTTTGGACTGTAATTCTGCCCTCTGTTGTGCTCAAGTCCCTCTGAGCTGCAGATCAAATAGCAACTGTCCTGTCTCTCCTCCAAATCACGAACAGAGACACAGAAGAGCAGTGGGCTCCGGTTCCTACTCGCCATTACCTCCCTTTCTGGCACTGAACTGCTGATCATTTTCCTGACTAACTGTGCAACCATTTTCCCACCCACCCAATAGCTGTCTCATCAAGGCCACGTCTTCCTCCCTTGTTTATGAGAATGTCACAGAAGATGGTGCAGCCCTAAAGCCCCTGTACAGGAACACCTCCTTCTCCCCTGTACAGCTGGGCTGCTACACCGCCGGCAGAAAGGTGGGTTTGGCACAATTTCTCCCTGACATCTCCACATTGCCTGGCCATTGTCTTATTCTCTTCCTGGCTCTCACTCCTTCTTGAAGGATGATTTCTAGGGACAGCCTTCATGCCGAGCAGCTGCAGTTCCTCAGCTCCTCCTCCTGCCCCCTCTTCGACCGTAGCATAAAATGCTTAGCTTTGCCAGCTTTCCTTTGCTGCTCATGCCAACGTCCAGGTTGTGACATGCTTCGGGTTTGCAGCCCATGAGCCACATCTCCACATGTCCCAAAGGCTCCTGCAGGAAGATGAACAGTGAAGGTTGGAAGCAGTGCACCTTCTCCAGTGCATGCTGCTACAAGAACCATTAGATCAATTAGCAATGCCTGCTCATTGCTGTACTTGGGGAAGTCCTGAAGAGCAGTGGTGACCTCTGAAGCAGGAGCCACGGTATGATATTCCACCCATACCACCACCGAGGCATACCTGGCTTTTGGCATGCTCCCCGTTCCCCACCCTCTCAGACAGCAAAGTGCTTTCAAGGGAAAAAACAGCAAAAATGAGTATGTTAAAAAGCAATGATGAAAAAGGCCTGGTAACAAACAGATGGCAGAGCTTTAAAAACTTTGCTGGATCTCAGATGCCCACGAGACCGGTCAGAGTGGCACAGGAAGGTGACAACCTCCCCAGCCGCAAAGCTTTCCCCCCCACCGCCTGCTTCAGCAAGCCTGGTGCGTTAGATAAGACAGGTGACCTGGCCCGTGCATCAGACAGACCAACAAACCACAGCTGGATTGACTCTGTCAGGTGGGGGGCGATGGCCCAGGCATCACCCACCACTCGCCCACAGGCAGCACGCTGCCCACGCCACCCACCGGCTCCGCTGCTGCGCCTCAGCCTCCGACCCATGGCCCCCTCTTTGCCCATACGGCAAAATCCCAATTAACCTCGGGAAAGCAAGGATGTATTTTGCCAGAGAGCATAAGGAAGCAAACACCTGGATGTATGTCAGGTGAGAATTCCTCGCTGCTAACCCACCCTGAAGATAAAGCGGTCGGTATATGCCCTGTTTACCCATTCCTCTGCTCTGCCCAGCTCCTCGCTTTTTACTTTAAGTGCATAGAGGCTTTGCTACTTGCCACTAACAAATTTTACCGTCTTCAATCTTGAAAAAATATTTTGCAGTTAATAAGAGGAGATTTAGATAATCAACCTTTTTTCTATGCCTCCCTCTGCTTCCCATGATTTAATTTGCCCACGTCCCCTGCTCAGCAGTCTCTAATGAGCAGCTGAGATTCATTTTCATGTTAGGTGCAGTTCACGGAATTTGTCTCATTTATTTCATTACGATTTTGCCTGTTTGAATGTGCTCTATTTATTTCCTGATGGTTTTTGCTGTTTGAACGGCAGCCAGTTAACTTTAAAAATGAGTAAAGAAAAGGAAGAAAAGGATTTTTTTCTGGATCAGGCTGATAGAAACTTGGATAATAATGTTCTCTTGCACATCTTCCCTTCAGCCATAATCCAGATTTATATGTAGCTCCCTAAAAAGATTGAGGAGTTGCAAAACCAGACTCAGTGTTTACACTGCGGTTACTTGTTCCAACCCTGGTTTACACCAGCGCCAGCAGAATTAAACCTGCTTTATGCTCCCTGCAAAACCCTTTAAACCTTCCCCAGGAAGCCAGAGAACAAAGTGACCCTGCCCTCAGCCGTCAAGTATTTGCAGCCGGAGCTTGGGCTGATTAGCAGAGGATTACGCCTTGTTGCTGAACACCAGCAAAACACGGATCCCTCTCGCAGGAGTTGAATGCGATCTGTGAAGCTTGTGCTCGCCTCGCCGCAGCCATACTTACACGCGCGCAGGCTGTGTCTCTCGGGGTCGTGGGCTCCCACGGCGCGATGCCACTGCGGTGCTTGGGACACACTCCCGGCTGGCCACCTTCCCGGCAGCTGCTGCTGTCCCACCCCCGGGGCTGCGACGTGGCAGCATGGAGGAGGTTTTGCTGCCTGAAAAAGGAGCGAGCACCATCCTAGCCTCGTGCGGTGGCGGCTGCCTGCAGAGGCAGAGCGGGCAGTTCAAACCCTGCCTGCCACATCCACCCGGTGCCTTCCGCATGGTGCCCACCAGCCATCCCCCAGCCATCCCCCGGGACACACCTGGCACGGCCACCAGTGCCCCGGGAGCGTTTAAACACAGAGCTCTATCGATGTGTTAATTAAGACTCCGGATGAAAAATAAAGCCCTGCCACTGGTATAGAAGAAATGCAGCTCTTGACAAATTGGAAATAGTTGTCTCAGTGTGTGGCACGTGGTGACGTGCGGGATCATTTACAGTTTGCCCATAGAAGCCTACCATTACAGATTACCTTGCTTTTTAGCTGGTTTTCTTGCCAGCAGCTGAGATTTTGCTTATCCCTTACTTTCCAGGGCTGAAGCAGTGGGAAGCATTTTCTGAGCTGCGTGCACCCTCCACAGCCCTGTTTGGAGAAGTTTTATCCCAGGGAACACAAGAGCGAAAAAAACATTGACCCAGGTCTGCTATCACACTGTGTTTTGGTGTTCGGAGCGTTAATAAAATATTTGCTCTGTGTGTGCCTCAAATTATTCATTGTTCCTTCATGTTTAGTGAGAAGGAATTTTTTTGAGTTAAATGAAGACGTTTTCCTTCTGGACATAGATGGAGAAATTAACTGTTCACATTACAAAAGTCATGTAAAAGAATACCAGTAATGTTAATAATAAAGCTTTCAAAGCACAGTTACAGGAAGAATGGCTGTAGTTGGAAGTTTAGTTGAAAGTTTATGGAAAGAAAGATTTCATATCAACATTTAAACTTGTTCAGCTAGAACAATGAGGGTGTGGGAAGGCAATAACCGCTGCATTTTCTTCTCTCTCCATACACAGCACCATTTCCAAACGACTTTGAAGGAAGGATATCCAAAGACAAAGACCCTTGGCAAACAGCAATGCCAAAGCCATGCAGGAGGGATGAGCAGACCCACAACTGTTTTTCCATTTGAAATTGACAATCACGACTTCAAGAGGCATTTTAAGGAAAATGAAACCCCAGCTACTCTGTCAGACAGCTATGAATTGAGCCAGCTCCTCTTGGCTTGCAGTGTCCCAGCAAATGCTGGTTCTGCAGCAATGGCTCTCACATGGGCTGTGGGTGCAAGCCCTGCTGCAGCAGTGGCCGTGCAATGCTGTGCAAAGCCCTGTCCTGGCTCCATACCAGCGATAAGCACTCCTGTTCAAACATAGCTGAATAGCAAGGTCAGTGGTGGTTTCTGTTTTCCTGGTTTTCTCTGCAGTTCTGGAAATCCAGATTAATTGGCATCACCAGAGCTGTGCAAGTTGGTCAAAAGAAAATAAACTCAGTGCATCTGGTCCATGCTTTTCTCCCTCTGCCATCCACTAAATATGAATTTTCCAAGCGCCAGTTGCCATTTAAAATGAAAGCCTAAGTTTAGAGAGCCAAAAATACAGATTATATGCATCTGGTGCTTTTAAGTGCTTTATGAAAATAAAAGATGCTGCTGTTAATTTGCTTCTTTAATTTCCCCTGGAGACATATTCTGTGAGCTTTAAGCCAAATCCCAGTCGTTTCACTCTGACGTGGGCTCAGTGCTACCATGGTGCAGGGTAAATGGGGAGAGGGGATGCTGCACCACCACCTGGACCTCACTTCCCTTGCCCCCAGCCCCGTCCCTTCCCAACGGTGTCTGTATGATGCCCTGCAGATGCACCTGTGCCCAGGGCAGGGCTGCACTGAGCCAGAGGCTACGAGCCAGCAGGGAAGAGCAGGAGCCAGGCCAAGGGCTGGCATCATTCTGCAAAATGAAATCCTGCAGAGAAGCTTGTACATTGCCCCCAGGCAGATCTATGGTCTTTCTTCATTAATGTGGTTTTACACTGTTTAATATCTATGCTTAGAAAAGAAAAATCACCTCCTGTGCCATTTTACCATACGTCCTCTTATATACAGCACTGTCCTAGATGGCAGGAGGCTGAGTTATTGAAAGGAGATCCCACAAGCCTTGAGGGCATCAATATTTGGGAAATAATAGCTATTGTGCATTAAACATCTCTCTGTCATGACAGCTCAGGGGACAATTCACAGCTCTGTAGATACTTGGCCAACAGTGTTGTGGGATAATATTAAAACACAAAGCTGTGAGTAAGACGAGTCCACCCAGAAACCTGGCAAGGACCCAAGTAGTTGTCACTGGCCCCTTAGGTGAGGCAAGAGCTGGGAAAAGTCAGCATCTGCAGATTATTTCCTTCTCTGGAGTAAATCTGCAAGGGTTTTGGCTGGAGATTTATACTCTGGGAAGGAGGAGAAAGGAATTAAATGTTACAGTCTTGGGCCAAATGAATCACTACCATTTTTTCTCTCAGGGATGCTGCAAGCGCTGCAGGGAGACAGCCCTTGCTGAAGGAGGAAAGGCGCAGGGGAACATGCCCTGGCACATGCTCCCCGGGGTGGCCACCAGCCATGTCCAGCAGTAACGTGGGGTTTCCTGTACGTTGTGCTGATCCATAAGCTCCAACAGCCTCGTCAGTCCCATGGTAGAAGTGGGAATAGCAGCATAAATTTCTCCACTGAAGATATAGAAGAGCTGTGATAACTGCTTAATCAATTGATGCCTTCAGGGATGAAAGTGCAATCTAAGTTGACAAAAAAGCTGGGTGCAAGCAGGATATTGGGACTGGCTGCTGGTTACACATGATGACAGCTGTGTGATGCTGATTTTATCTTGGAAGGGATGGGAGTGCCGGAATAGACCATCCATCACGTGCACAGCTGTAGCAGCCCCCACTGGGGTGAAGATCCATCCCTTTGGAGCAGGGATTCAAGCGTGGAGTCACAGCTGAGCAACATGAGCTTGGGAACAGGCAGGGGATGGATCCCCCTGCCTTAATAAAACCTGAGAGCCCAAAGTACAATGGGTCAGATGTAGGAAACTGGATTTTCAAGAGGCAGCAAGAGTGGGAAAGGCTGGGCAGGGAAGACCTAATTTCTATCCTGTCACCAGACTTCAGAGCATCTGTGGGTGGACCAAATATCTGAGCCCAGAGATCCAGGAGTTTATTGGGCTTACCTCTGGATTTGATTTAATCACACTCAGCCAGCCTGATAAAAGCAGAAGCTAGATGTTGCTTAATGTCTAAAGAATTAGTTCTGCTGTCTTCTAATAAAGCACGCTGATGTAAGCTGGAGTTGATAACAAGATTGCTGTGCTGGGGTAACAAAATCTCATTTTGCAGGACAACCTAACTGTCAGTGCCAAAGAGCAGACAGGTTATTGCTCACGCTCCTCCAAGGTTGCCTTTATTAAAATGGAAATTTCCAAAGCTTTGCATGCACACACACGTGGCCACAGGTGCTGACATCCTCCTGGGGGGGAAAGGGGCTAGCTGCAAGGCCACAGCCACCTCCTTGCTCCTGCTGCTCATGAGCTGAAGCCCTTGCAAAGCGGGGTGCCCTGGGGGACCTCTCTGCCGCAGGTGAAGGGGTCCATGTCTTCGCAGCCCCCACCCTCACCATGCCTTTGAGGTAGCCTTGGCAGGTACAGCAGCCTCGGGTGCGTGGGATGCGCTCCCCCACGGCTGCACCCTGTGAATTGCCCATGTGATGTGGGTGAGGGTTTGCTCTCCCTCCTCAAGCCATCACCTTAAAATTGGGCCTTTCACATTTTGGGCTGCCACAGCTCTTCATGCAAGAGGGGTGCAGCACCCCAACCCCTCTCCGGCATGGCCAGACTCAAACCACTGCAGCTGGTTCATCCCTGCAGGCTTTGTCCAAATGCCTCTTAAACATTGATGATAGCAAAACCAATACAGAAATATATATATATATATATATATGTCAAAAAAAAAAAAAAAAGAGCAAAAATTAATGCCTGGCTGCATTTTCACTTTTTGTTGTCATAATACACTGAGCAACAGGCCAAACCTGAACTTGGCTACTGAGAACAATTTATTCAACAAATGTATCCTTCTATCTTCCCAAGTACATCTGAGGAACACATTTAATTTTTACAGACGTGTGCCTTAGTTACAACAATTTTGTATTTTCCCCCCTCCCTGAAGTTAATTGAAACAAAGATTGTTTGTGAAATATCTCATTACGGAGCATTCCAAACTTCTGGCTTGCAGTTAGTGAAACAAATCAGCGCTCTATTCCCAGACTGAAAAAAATAATTTTTAGAGTATTTCAATTAGTAATTTGAAACTGAAATTCTTAATGAAATCAATCTCAGAAAGAAATTCAAATTTACAAAAATATTACTAAAGGATTTCATTATTCTATCCAGGTTTGGAAGTGATAAATGATGGTACGCACCTTCACTGACTGGTACTCTGTACCAGAAAGAGCTGGTAGAAAGTGATGCTGCTAGAAATCACCCAGAGTCTACAGCTTTCATCCCGCAAAGCCACGCGGCAGTGATGGACCAGACACGAGACCCCCAGGATCTCATTGCCCCTGGGTGGTATGCAGCTCATTTTTCCCTTGGGACTTCAATCTCTGCCAAGAAACTAGTTTCTGCGCTGGAGTAGCATGAAGGACTTGGCAAAGACCTCGCTCAGGTTATTGATGTTATGGGAAAGTAGAATTATGCCAGGGAAGAGGAGCTGGGTTTTCTTTGACATTTTTGATGGTGATTTAGGTTTGCTATGCATTTTAGCAGGCAGCAATCATTCATTATAAAAAAGCAATTTTAGGGCATTTTACCCATATATGGGAATAATTATTTTCTCTTTTCAAGATGCAGTGAAATGAGGAGAGAACTGACAGAAATACCCAACTACATATAAATGAAAAATACCATCTCAGACTATTTTTTTTCAGAGACTGTTGCATGGGGTGGCCCCTGGTACCACGCTAACTTAGTGGAGCTTCAGACCCACTGATGATAAAAGCGATACAGAAGTAATGCAGCTCTTAATACCTCCTCATGTTTTAAATAATGTTCACTCGTAACAGCAATAGTCTGTTATTTGTACTGAAACAAGTATTCCTGGCTCAGAAGGTCACTGTCTTCCCAATACCGACTCAATACCTGCTTGTGATGGGCACCTTCCACGTTACTGATTTCCCCTTGCCCCCTCCTCTAGCTGCTCCCTAATGAGCTCAGGCGATGAAGAGGATCTGAAAGAGCGACATTTGAAAAGCAATCAGCTGAAATTAGAAGGGCTTTCTTCTAACCCGTCTTTGGGAAGCCATCACCCCCCCAAGCACATGGCGCCGACGTCGGCTGTCACTCCGGTCCTGACATGTCAATGCAGCGAGTGCAGTGCCTGCTGTTGCAGCATTATTTTGACAACTGAATATTCCACTTGCAGCTCCTCAGTGTGGTTCACATGCCTCCTAAATCTCTCTGCTTGAAGTGTAATATTTTCATGCCATTCATATCTCTTCCTATGGGAACTTATGATAAGCTTTGGAAATGGCTTAGACACACTCACTCCCCTCTGATGGCAGTAGCTGCGTACGACTCATACTCAAAATCTTTGCATTAAGATGACTGTAAAACCATCTATTAGGAATACTTCAGATGTTTGTAAGCCATCCTTCGTGCCAAACCCCAGCATTTAAATTACCCTGACCTAGTAAAGAGTATCCTTCTGATGAAATCTGTTGGTTTGGGGGGTGGTGACAGGTTTGCACCCAGCCCCACCATACCATCACTTGCCTTTCCCTTTCAGACTTTGCCTTTTTCCTTCCAACTCCCAAGTATTCGTCCCATCTGCCAACTTCATTACAATAATGTAATGTTCTCACAGGTTACTGGTGGAAAACTGTTTGATAACAGAGGGCCGGCGAGCATCTGGACTGCCTGCGTGGGAAGGCAGCTCAGCATCGCCAGAATTTCCCAGGGGAACTGCGTGGCCCCAGACCTCCCTTCAGCTTTGGGCACAGATGGGAGGAGAAGCTCAGCCCTGCTGTTGCTGTTTCTCCCAGGCCTAACAATGGGTCAAAGGTGGAGGAATAAGGAAAATAAAGATCAAATACTCCTGCAAGCAGCTTGGATGGACACGGAGAGCTGCTTGCTGCGTGACCTCTGCCTCTCCAGCCCTCGAGTTTCAGCAAACACACCCAGCAGAGTAAGTTTTAATGGCACCATGTAATTTATAACCACAAAACAAACTGCATCTAGGACCACAGAAACATACTGAAATTTTTGCAAAACTGACATTAGCAACGTTCTCACTTCTTTTGGAAATGCCAGATGTTATGACCAACTACTGCCACATGCAATTAGACCCATGGACACTGCTATTCAGGGTGGAAAGTGCAATGGTTTGTGACCTGCCAGGGCCTCATATTGCCATGCTGCAGCTTGGCTTTAAGTGTAGCCATGCTTTAATTGATACTACGTTTTTTACTACAGTTCAAATTATTGTATTAGTTTCAGAGCTGAGCATACCACCTACTGCCAAAAAGAGCTGCAGATGTGGAATTTCACAATGAAGTATCAGTAGGAAACCACCGCTTCCTTGCTAGCACTTACCAGTGCTAGGCACGCGGATCATGCAAAAGCCTTTGACGTAGGGTTATAACATCACTCAAGTGAAAATGTACAAGAGCTTTTCATGGATAGTGCTGTCATTTTACTGTTTTTAATTACAACTTAATCTGGAGCCAACAGGAGTTGACTGGAAAGCTCTTCCCTGCAGAGTACATTCATGAGTTAACAAGGGATGCTGAAAAGGTCGCCTTAAAACTTCCCTAGAAGTAAAAGTACTGAGGATTTTCCCCCCTCTGTGAAAAGTCATTCCCAAAGAAATGACTGTTGTTTCCTCAAGCCTTAAACTGAAGATGTACTTATCGGCACTGAAGCCAGACATGAAGAATTTTGTCTGAAAAGGAACTTTTCAGTGGGTTATGTGTGGGAACAGGGGGTGTGAGGGATCCTGCAGCTAGCCTGACTGTCAGCTCGCAGTGGGGTGGACCTGGGAGGAGGCAGCCTGGTGCTGCCCGCAGCCACTCGTGGTCCCCGTACACATCCTTGGAGGTCCTTCCCCCATCACAGCCCAAGTAATTGCCATTCCCGGCATGGTGTCCCTTGCCTTTTCACTCACCCTCCTTATCTATTGCAATGCTTCCTGCTCTCCCTTCCCTTTCTGCCCTGCAGGCCTACAACTGTTGCTTGTAATAATTTTTTTTTTAATACTGTTTCTATCTCTCACCTCAATCCAGCTGGTGCCACTGTAGGCAGTTTCCATGTGTCACTGCTTCTTTCAAGCATCATATTCTCCCGCAAGATACCGACACATTCGACTCAGCCTGCCCACTCTCTCCTTTGTGCAGGCTTTATATTGCAAGTTATTTAAACTGCCAGCTATTTTCCTGATTAAATAAACCCAGGACCAGTTACTTTAAAGGTATCAGGGTTTTATTAGAAAGCTGTATTGCCATCTTGTTATTTTGATCCCTATTCACTTCTCATCTTCCCACAGACAAAAGCCTCTGAGTTTCTTTATACATACAGGTATCCATGCTTTTATTGAGCAGGAATCCTCTGCAATCTCTGCTCTGAGATGAACCTGCTCTGCAGATCATAGTCAGTGTTTTACTTGGGTTTGATTTCGTCTCTGCTCTGACAAACCCCTAGTGAAGTTAATGGCGACAAAAGAAAAACTTCAGGATCTGCTGCTGATTTTGGTGATAGGAGTCCACCTCCTTGTCACGTTACAGATGCTTGTCTCCCTGTTGCAGCCACATCCAGATTCTAGGGGGACCAGGAAGAGTGAGGGAGGGCGGTGGGGGATATCTTTCAGGTTAGGATACACAAGGATGGGTTACAGTACATGAAAATGCAAAGCAAACTGGAATTCATTAAAGTGTAGCAGTTATGTCCAAGATAGGTAGTTGGAGAAACACGCCATCTTGCTTTAGTTACTGGATTTTACTCACCGTGCAGTTCAGAGCCTGGAGGAGGGAGAGCTGGGCCGTGGCTGTACCCCTCGGCTGTGGGCTGCTGCCTGGTGAGGGGGGGATAAAGCTTCAGCCTCCAGCCTCCAGGCAGGAAAATGTAAATACAATCTGGCTTTGGATTTCCAGAGGCAAACATCTGCACAGCCACAGGTGAATAAAAATGTGGAAACATGTAAAAACCATCAGGGTGTCTGGGGATTATTTTTTAATTTATTTCCCCCCAATATTTTAGCTTGTGAACGCCACACCCTGATCTGACATCCTCTTCCATCCCCTTTCTGTTGCACATGCTGTCTCACAGAGCTCCATCAGCACCTCAGTAAGAGCTCCACAAAAGACAGACTGTTTTGGGGGTGCCCACAAGTCCAACCCCGTCTGTCAAGTAACAAATTTAAGCAGAGCATGAACCCAAAGACTCATCCCAGCACGCTCAGAAAACCTGGCATTTTTACCACCGCAGTGCAGCTTTGTCCCCAAGGCCTGTCCCACCCTTGGGAACATGACATAGGGGCAGCTCTCATGGGTCCCTTCACTCCTGACTGGATGTGGGGGCAGCAGCTTTCACAAGAACCCCCTTGTCCAGCTGGGGCCAGACTTTGTCCCTCCACTACCTACACTTCCCTGGGCTGAGCTGGGGAAGAGCCAGAACTAGCCATGCCTGGGGCAAGAAGAGGGCACTGCAGCTGCCGTGACCAGGCGAGGAC
Organism: Falco rusticolus; assembly: GCF_015220075.1. Lineage (NCBI taxonomy): Eukaryota > Metazoa > Chordata > Aves > Falconiformes > Falconidae > Falco > Falco rusticolus. Next base: position 28,749,022 of record NC_051194.1, read on the forward strand.
GGGGTCTTGCTGTCACGGCTGTTTAATTCGTTGCTGCACCGCAGGCCCCAGCGCACCCCATGCATCTGGGTTTCCCACTGGGAATCGTGACCAAGACATTTGTAGCATCTTTCTTCGCTGCAGCCAAACCCCACAGCACCTCCCAGCTGGCACCCCAAGGACTGTTCTCCTAGGAAGGTGTCCTGGTTTCAGCTGGGATGGAGTTAATTTTCTTCTTAGTAGTTAGTACAATGCTGTGTTTTGACGCTGATGTGAGAGCAATGTTGATAGCACACTGACGTTTTCAGTTGTTGCTGATGTTTATAACTAAATCAAGGACTTTTCAGTTCCTTGGGCCCTGCCAGCCAGAGGGCTGGGGGGGCACGGGAAATTGGGAGGGGACACAGCCAGGACAGGTGACCCAAGCTAGCCAAAGGGATATTCCATACCATGGGACGTCATGCTGAGTATATAAACTGGGGGAAGAAGGAGGAAGGGCGGGGACAACTGGCATTATGGTGTTTGTCTTCCTGAGTAACTGTTACATGTGACAGAGCCCTGCATCCCTAGGGATGGCCGAACACCTGCCTGCCCATGGAAAGTGGTGGATGAATTCCTCACTTTGCTTTGCTTGCGCACGTGGCTTTTGCTTTACCTATTAAATTGTTCTTATCTCAATCCTTGAGTTTTACATTGCTTTCCGATTCTCTTCCCCAACGCTTTTGGAGAGGGGGAGTGAGCACGCAGCTGCATGGTGCTGGGTTGCCGGCCGGGGTTAAACCTCTTGCCCAGGCTGGAGGCAGTTCCCCATCCCAGTTCAGGGCTGGCAGAGGAGTCTGAGGGCTGCTGGGGTCACTGACACTGGGGATGGCAGGGGAGGAATGAGTGGGGCAGGCACCCTGCTGCCAGCCAAGCATCCCAGGGAAGAGCCGGGGTAAAGGGGCAGAAAGGGCAGCTGCGGCTGCTGGGGGCCAAGCAAAGGCTCTCCCACCCCTGCTCTGAGCTTGGCCTCCTTTGTGCACCAGCACCCAGTGCTCCCACAGCCCCCCAGCTGCTGCTGCTTCTGAGGTCACGCTCAGGATTTTGGGAGGACTCGGCAGGCCGTGGAGAGCCAACCTGGAGTAAGCTTGGATGCTCAGACCCACACCCGTCAAGAACTTCCCCAGCGCTCTTAAAAGCTGCATCTACCATACACAGTGGCTTCAAAATGAGCTTAATATAAAACTTTGGAGCCACCTTTTTTCAGACAGAGTTTTACAGCATGGGAACAAGGCAGAACAGTTGATAATAATAATAATAATAACAACAACAACAACAACAATAATATCATCATGATCATAATTGTCATCATCATCACTGTTCCAATTATGATTATGATTATGATTACGATTACTATTACTATAAAATTAATTCTTAATTATTTGTTTGTGTGTTTTTCCTCAGTGTTTATTGCCATTTGCCTCAAGGATTTTCTCAGTCTGGAGCAAGGGAGTGGGATCTTTGGCTATCACTCAAAGCTGGGAGCACACCTCTCTCTCAGCCCCTCTCAGCTCGGGTCAGTTCCACAAAGACGAGGAGCCCCTTCCGCAGCCGGGGAGACGCAACTGTGCCATACAGAACACATACTGAGATGCTGGGTGTTGTAGCAACATGCTAACGCCATAAAAAGCCTTGATAAAAATATGCCTTATTCTTCTATTGATCCTCTCTGTTTAAGCTGGATGTGCCAAGTTTACTGAGTAACCTGTCAGACGCCCCAATAGTGGCTGTTTAATTTTTCTAAAGTTAATGGAGATAGCGCCCATAATTACATGTGGCCTTCTCTAACTTTTCAGCTTTGGTGATGAAGTAGGAGACAGCACTATGGCGCTTACAGCTATTGATTATTTAAAACTAATGGACTGAGACTGATTGAATCTATTGCCACAGCCCAGGGATTCTGCGTGGCATTTCTTTTATGAACTCAGTGGAAACTGCAGGGTGGAGAGGTGGGGGGACCAGTGAGGACCCAGGTCCAGCTGTCCCAACCACAGCATTGGGGTGCAAGAAGTGGGTTCTTCACCTCAATGTGGCACTGCAACCCAATGTCTGGAGACCAAAGTTGCTGTGTTTATCCCTGTCCCACTGGTATACTTCTCATTTGTGGTCTAATGTAGGTTGTTCAGGGGTCTGTCTGGCTAAATTGCATTGAAGTGCAAGAGATGGAAAATTTCAGAGAACTCAGAAATGTATGAGATAGAGTAAATGTCTGAGGGGTGCTGAGGGAATGGCAATAAGAGTTTGTTCATTTAGCAGCCTTCCGTGCTAGGCTCCCTAGATAGCTTGCCCAGACCAGTCCAACGAAGTCTGTCATATCACACGCGTTTCTGAGGTAATTTCATGTTGAGCTTCAGCTGGGTAGCTAGTGCTGGAGGCCAAGCTCACCAGGCTTACCACTACGCCTAAATTTCCTTGTCGTTACTAAGGTACACCAAACCCAACCTTCAAATTATTTCTTTCTGTCAGGTATTTAGCCCAAATTTAGTTCCTTTTGTACCTCCTGGAGGACAAGGGGAAAGATACAGAGCTGTTGAGTTCTGCCATTTCCCTCAAGCTGGGCCAAAGGCTGGCCAGCACCTTGGCCATCCATGCACTGCCCAGACACCTGGAGCCAGGAAAGCCACTTTGCTTTGCACAGGTGACAATACAGTCCCTACGGGCCATTCAGGCTCCTGGGAAGAGCTTTGTGCTGTGCCACTTCCCTGCTTCTAAAGGAGATGCACAACGAGCACGAGTGCATGTCTGATGGAAACTACTTCTGTCAAGAACCTGTGGGGCTAATTATGAGATTATGATTTTGGCTGATGAATGTAACAACACTGAGGTGACTGATTTGACTTCTACAGCCACTGGCTTGGTGATGTGTAATATTTTGGCTATGCACCAAGAGCGATATACCATAAGCATGGTGCAGAACATATGGATTGAAAACTTCCTGGCTGAATCACTCAAAATGTAGCTGAAGAAACAAAGACTTCAAAATAAAAACTTCTAATTAGAAAGATGAATTTCCTAGCTCAGGAAAAAAATAAATTAGGGACATAGGACAGTAATTGGATGGACATCTACCTGATGGATGGGCTGCCTGGTGCCAGGCTGATGGCTCTGAAAATTGGTGTTACATGTTTAATAATAACTTCTGTAGTGCTACATTTATAAGGGAGAAATCTGCCACGGGCAAAAGCAGGCAGCAGGAAAGGGATAGCTGAACAACCTGGTGTTCATGTACACAGAGCACTGTCCCTGTGCTAAAGGCACAGGCCGCTGAGGAAAATGGTTAAGAACTTTTGAAGATATAATTTAGTCGGGATAAAAAAGGAAAATCGGCTAAAGTTTCAGTAAGCAGTCACCAGCTGTGGTCTATATTGGTACCTTGCAAATGTTATGGGTCTTTGTGTATTCTTGACCAGATACAACTTTAATGACCGCCAAGCTTAAACACAGTATTTCTGTGTTACAAGCCCCAAGTGGCTCGTGTGTTTCAAAGCTCTTAGAAATCAGACATTCAAACAGCACAGGTTCCCACCACTTACTGCCCAGTGTTGGCTCGACACACAGAGATTTTTTAGCATTGGAAGCGTGAATTAATCATGTGGCACAAGTGACATGCGTGCACCACACGACGTGTTTAGGCCCATGAAGATTTGCTGCCCCCTCTGCCCCCTGCTTCAGACCAAGGCTTGTCTACCAGCCAGCTCAGCCCCAAACCGGGAGGCTCGTGCCCTTCTCCCCAGGCCAGGCCAGCACCCTCCATGGCTGACTCCCCCTGTGGGCACCGCTTTGGAGGGTTTCAAGGCCTTGAATTGCTCCCCTGAATATCTGCTCACATCTCTATTTCCTTTCCTGGTCCACTTTATGTCAACGGTACATTTATAAAGAACGAGCAATTATTTAATGGACTAACTAGACTCCAAGAAGTTGTTTGAAATGTTATAATTATCTATATACAGTGGCAGTTGGGTAAGTCACATGCTTGTAGTATCACTTTGCCATTTAACAAGGTGTAAATCAGGCAAAATACAGTCCTGGTACGAATAGGACTGGGGAAACATCCCCGGCATGGCCAAGACCCCCAGGCTCCATTGCCTGCCCACGACTGGGGATGTTTGCCATGCTGGGGGTACCAGCCTCTCTGCTGCTCCTACTTTAGATGGACATAGGTGTCCCGCAGGTCTCATGGCAGCAGCCTGAGGACATCTCAGCTGTTTCTCAGCATCTTGAATATCCCCAACACATGCGAGGCCAGCTCACAGCCCACCTTGCCACCTCCTTTGCATGCACAGCAGGCAGCTTGGTCACTTGGCCCTTAAGGAGCTGCTGTAGCTCAAAGACACAATTCGTGCCCATTTCATCACCATAAAAGAACAAGGAATAATAAAAAAATAATCTTTGTGATGTTTTGCTGTTCTCTGCAGGTAGAAGTTTGGTTGCCCATCAGCAGGGCAATGCTGACCTCTGCTGCCAGAAACCAAAATTATGAAAAACTACCTGCAGCAGCAGCATCTTGGCCAGATGGCTTTGATGGAGTGACCACAACACCACCCAGGTGTAATGACTTCCACATCACCTAAGCTGAGTGAGCACAGGTTTGTAACTTCAGACCCAAGGCCAGCCCTGGAGGCAGAGGATATAAAAGCCAACTAGGTTACAAGTGGGGGGTCAGACCTTTTCCTGATGGTGATGCTGAGGGCTTGGTTGTGTCCCATGGCAGGGAGAGCTGGGGTTGATGTGCCCACCCCATCCAGCATGGTGAGTTTACAGAAGCCACAGTGAGTAGGCACACAGCCAGCTTCTGGCTTGGCCACCTCCACCAATTTCTTCAGTGGCTTGCTCTGTTGGCTGGGAAACTGAGGGAGAGGGTACCATGGGGTCAGAAGTGGTATTTTGGCTGCTCAGTCAGGAATGTGCATTTTCATATTTATTCATGTTTAGAAAATATTAGCTTGTCAAAAAATAACTCTAACAATACAGGCTATCCCTCTTAAGTATGCTTGGGCTCCAGCAATGAATGATGCTGACAGGGGCACCAGACCCAGAGGCATTTTCTGGGTTCTTTCTCAAGGGTCAGTCATGCTGCTTAATATTGCCATTAATGATCTTGGCAGAAAATGAAGTGTGTGATGATAAAAGTGTGCTGATGCCACAAACCCGGGGGACACTGTCAGTATAGAGGAGGATTTGGAAATCATGCTGAGAGGAACAGATACCTTAGAAAGCTGGAAATACAATCTGGGGTGGCACAAGATGGCAAACAAGGGACTGCTCTGCTGCAGAGTGAGATGGATCTGTGGTGGCTCAGGAATACAGCCAGGTGAAAAAGAAAAGTGAAATTCTAACGTATTGGTAGATGTACTTTCCATGGAGACACAGAAGCAAAGTAGTAATTCTGGAGTTATTTGAAGGCTGCTGTTTAATCAGCCTGGGTTACAGAGGCACTTTGCTGCAGATGCTGAGGCACCAGCATGACCCCCCAGACAGGCCGTGTTTGCTGCCCCAGGCACTGTGTGATGTGTAGGGCCATGTGTCACCCCCAGAAACCATTCCCAAAGCAGATTCAGGTCTCCTCATTCTAGTTGTCCCTCCTGCACTCCTGCAGGTCTCCCCTGAGCTTATTATGATGAATGCAGTGTAGAGGCTTGAGTCCATAATGTCTGTGCTGCAAGCTCTTTTGTAAGGGCTCAGAGGCAGAAAGGCAATGGAAGCAGTTCACTCCTGCTGCCTTTCCAGGGAAAATCAAGAGCAGCTCTGCAGCCTCCCAGGCACTTGCCTTCCCTGGGGACCTGGAGATCCATCCTGCATCCCTCAGCTATAGGCACTCTTTCTGGTTAAAGAATAAGGGAGTAACATGGAGTAGATGTTTCTGGCTTCAGATCCACCAAATCTGGCAACTCTTGGAGAAGGAAGAGAGAAGCAAAAGGTTTGGGGGAAGTAAAGCTTGAACAATTGCATTACAGACTGATGGCAAACCTGCTGAGCTCTCTTTGGCATCCGCCACACACTGATTACAGCTGCAATGAGAACCACTGAAGGCTTTTTGCTGGAAAAGCTCTTTGTATTCATGTACACCACAGAAACCTTTCAGCTTGTTTTTTTCACCCGGTGTACAGGTGATACAGAAGAGGAGCAAGGCACGTGTTGTTCCTGGGCAGGCAGCAAGTAAAGGGAAAGCTGATGTGTTAATGCAACACTCTTGGGGAAGTTTTGCCAGCAGTTTTGTCTTCTGATATCTGCATAAGGTGCTTTAGTACTGCTGCTAACCTGCAGCTGGGCAAACAGACACAGAGGAGTTGAGTGACAGTCATGCAGGGAAAAGGAAGAGTCAGGGGCTCGGCAAATGCTTGCCAAGTCCTTGGCACAGGGACAAACCCAACAGCACTCCACCCTGAGAGCTCTGGCTGAAGGATGTGCCACGGAACTCTCTGCCCCTCCTAATCAGAGGGAGAATTATGTGTGTTTGTGGTCAAGGTGGTCTATCCTAAGATGTGTACTTCTTAGTCATTGTCACGAGGGCTAATTTATCTTTGGTAATTAGTTTCTGTGCCTTGAGGCAGTCAAGTGCAAATAAGCATTTAACATTGATCTATTGCAGCACTTCCCTGGGTAAATAGATGGCTCTGGTGTTGGCTGATGCATCAGTGTCTTTTATGATCAGAGGAATCACTCAAGCATCAGCTCAGCCACAAGCCAAAAAACATGTCTAAGCTTTTAAAACCAAACCCAAGGAACAAATCTTCTCTGACCTGCTTCTTCTCTGGAAGACAACAGCCTTTCCCTCCTCCTGCCCCAAGGCACAAGCCCGAAGTGTTCCTAGAGGGAGGATCATATCAAAGAGAAACAATGAGGGCCAGCAGCAGTGTCCTTTGCTTTTTTGAACCTCATCATTGCTTAGGTTCAGGTTTTACAGCTACTACACTACTTGCATGGCCAGCTCAGGGCCATAGTCTGCCCTAATTAGCCCGTTGCCAGCTTTCAAGCAATTACGTGTGGTTATATGTGTTTTCTTTTTAGATGCAAGAATGTAATGTCACAAGTCTAGGGGAAAGGGTCTGTAACAAATCTGTCAAGTCAGGAGTACGGTGATGGGGCTGCAGCCTGAAAAATCTGATGCAGGAGCCCAGACAGCCTGGCCTCAGTGGTGGGGCTGGCTTTGGTACAAAGGCTGGAAGAAACTAAATGAAGAGGTTAAAATAGGGTGTAATGCACACACAGCTCCTCAGACACGGCACAGGTAATGCTGGGTGAGCTCTTCTTTGGGAAGATTATTTACTGATTTGCTTAGACTGAAAAAGTGCCATGGTTCTGATCTTTCCTGTCTTTAGATAAGATTGGATAAAGTGACATGTGGGGTGTAATTAGTTCAACAGGAGAGCCATCTGGAAGTGATGAAGTGGGTGAGGAAATAGCTAAAAGGGAGGCACTAGATGGTGTTCTGAAAATGCAACTGTCAGACCAAAGAAAATTTACTGTGGAATGTCTATGGACTAATCACAGATAGTAATTTCATTAAAAATCTTTGCAGAAATGACAGAAATGTGAAATTTTTTTGATGAAAAGCTGGAGGCTATCACCAGTACCAACAGGAATAGGGATGCTGGGGGTGGGGGGGATGACACACCAACCCAAACAGCTGACTTTGAAGACTTTGGTAACAGAATCCACCTGCCATTCATTGCAGCAGTGGTGATGGCCCCCAAGAGGAGCACCCACTCTAACTTGAGCATGTCATGGGACCACCAGAGAAAGAAAGGAGCCTATATGCTGGTTTGGACCCAGCATATAAAACAGATGCAGATGTACAATGTCTGGCAAAAATGAGCAAAGGAAACAGATTTTCATTAGAAGGAAACTTTACTAAGACATTCATTGGAAAGAATGGATGTAATAGTTTCTAAACTATATGGAACAGAAGCAGAAATAATAATCAAAAAAGCATTATATACTAAGTAGGGTGTACTATAAAATACCCATTAATCTAGAAATTATAGACACTAAAATCTTACAGCTAGTATAGTTTTTCACTTAATTAAATGTGGTGTTATTGTGATTTTGTAGGGAAGCGTTTTATTCTGTGATACCTAATTATTTCTTTGAAAAGGTTGCATGTTTATCTTTATAGCTGTGAAATTAAAAACCAGCCATAAAGTCTCACTTTGATTGAAAGACTCTTCCAGAATATGGAAAGAAAAATTAATTCGGTGCCCATCACCTGGATATACTAGCCTGGATACACTGGCTCTTCCACAACCATATTTAACAAAGTGCAATTTAAAAACTGTTCCTTCTTGCCACAGGGGCTGAGATGTATAAGCCACTTGCAGTGCCCAAAAATGGTCCCAGTTCTTCATCTGAGGTGTGAAACTGGGCTGCACAAATTCAAAGTGGCTAATTTAATCACAGCCCCCCCCCCCAAAATGTGTAGCAGTTGGAAAATAATTTCTTCCCAGCTATTAGCTTCATTGTCTCCATTAAATATCTTTCATTTTGCTGGTTGGACTGGAGATGGAGCAAACTTACAGTTCCTGTCCATGATCACACTACTGAATCGTTCTACAGCAGAGGACAAGTTGCAGTGGCCAACATTTAAAATTGTGCCCTAATCTTCAGGCACATTTTCTTTTTTCAAGGCTGCAAAAATATTCACTGGTATCTGTGACTATCAGCTCACTGGTATGAGTTCCTAAAATAGAAGTAGGAACTAGGTAGCTAATTTCAGGTGCCCTCATTTGGAGGTAACCTCATGCTTTTGACTACCTAAAACCAGTTCTAATTGTAGTTTGATAGGAGCTCCTGTTTTTTGTAAAAAAAGACATCATAAATATATGATTAAAAAATAATCTTACCAATTTTTCTGACTTTTTTCTTCCCCCTGCATTTGTTTTAGTCTGACACCCTCTGCTTTGTTTGAACTTTCACACTTCCCCCGCCCCAATTCTCTGGCACTTTCTCGAGATCTCCAAAGCACAGGGAAAAGCAGCAAAAAACCATCACAGTTGGACTTCCAAGCCTATGTGCTATAAAGAGAGTCACAATTAGACAAAACCAATTGAGGGTCTGGTGAACTGATGAATAAAACATGCTTTGATAAAAGAATCTGCCTAAGTGCAAAGTATCATTATAAAGTACCTTGGGTGGAAAAAAAGCTTCTTTCCCCAGTTGAAATTTCTCAGAGCCAGAAGAGCATTGTCAGACTACTATTACTGAAATAACCATCAAGGTGTTCAACAAAGTAGTTATCCACCTCAAAAATACAGGTTATCAAATAAAACTCTATTTCCAAGTATTTTAAACATGGGATTTTCTCAGCTGCAAATTCAAAGGGAAGTGGCTGCCTAGGAGCCTTATTATCATTTGAGGAGTTATTAAAGAATAGAAATCATCAAGAGAGCACGACAGCAGATCAGGTTGAAAAGTACAAACCACTTTTCTTCCTGACAAGTCAAATATCAAAATAAATTCACTTCAGGCACATTCACATCAGTTTTCATCAGCTTTCTCACAAGACTTTTATTGGCACAAATGATCACAGGAAGCAAACTTCACGCTGAAAGTGCTCTACCCACCTCCGAAGGGTAAGTTCATTAGGAAGGATTAATTGGGTGAAGGCATTATCTCCTTTGAGAGGTCTTTTTCATGTCAGCACTTAATAATGTTCGCTCCATTCAAGCTAACTCGGGAGTGCAACTTTCCACTGTCGTTCTGAATAGGCAAAACACCACTCTCTTGTGTCAACTATTTTTATTTCCATTGTAATGAAACAATCGCCCTTCACTCAATGATCAAAGGAAGACAGATGCCACAGTAGAGGACAGAAAATGAGGTACCGGAGGTTCAAAGGACACATTCTATCTGCCGATGCGACCTGCTTTTGCTTAGTGAACTTATCTACGAGCATCTTGGCTCAGCTGCACAGGGTAGGCTACAGCCCTGTGTGATGCTTTGTGCCAGAGCCCTGCAGCAGCTGAGACCAACTTCTGCCTTTAACAAAGAGCTTTAGTCGCTTTTTGGGCGTTGTGAAGGCCCTCTGCACATCCATCACTGAATAACAGCCTGCAGGAGAGATGCACGGAAGCACATTTTTTTATAAGCATCTAAAAGCATTGCCTCCTCTTGAAGTCATCTGACACCATCTCTACTTAGAACTGAGAAGATTTAGAGCATTTGCATTTGTTGTGAAAGGAAAAAGAAAATAAAGTTTCTAACTCCTTAGAAAAGGAAGGGTCTGATGCCATTTCTCTGCTTGTCGTACAACTGGTCCTATGAAATTCAGAATTTGCTGAGGATTGGGTCTTACCACTTTTAATATGAATGACATTGGGAAGTGATTGGTTTGTATTTGTCTAAGCATTCAAGCAGGATGGTTCTCCTGTAGCATGATGGCAGCATGAGCTAAGGTTTTCTAGGTGTTGTAATTTCCTTCTTTTTTGAATAAGATTTAACTGATGTGAGAAATATTTTAGGAAGAAAATATAATAGTTTTAAAGAACTCAGGATTTTCTATTGCTATTTAGCAGGATGTATGTTGTACATCTTATACAATTATAACAAGAGAAGCTTGCCACCTTTAAAGTTTTCTTGCTGTTCCTATTCTAAATCTCAGTTTTCTGTGTTTAAGAACTTCCCCCAGATTCTCATTCCTCAAGGCAAAATTTTTCAAGCTCGGTTTCATCCTGACAGTACATGTCCCTGGAATGCAGGAAAACAAAGAGCATAATGAGAATGGCTTTACACTTAATCTTTTACCAGCAAAAATACCCTGCACAAATACTTCCAGAACTTTCAATTACCTGGCAAAAATAACGAGAAGTGATGGTTGTCACTGAGGGAATGGGTTTTTCCTTGTTCTGTGAGAGGATGATGTTGAGTGATGGAGTTATAGAAACCTTTGCAGATAAAGCAAAGCCAAATTTGTGTTTTTCATCCCAGTTGAGGAAGACAGTCCCTTTGCAAGGTGTCACCAGAAGAGTACCCTTTGCTTGAAGAGCTGAAAGAAGCCTGAGGTCTGGCAAGTGGCTCTGCTGCTCTGCCTGGTGGGGAAGGATGGTGCAGGAGCCCTTGGGAGAAGTAATGGTAAGCTGGCACATGGGACATTTGGGGAAAAGTTGTGTTCTTTGCACCAAAAGGAGGATGTGTGTCTTGCTCCTGCAGGGTTTGCTTTTGTAGATCTTTCTATGCAGCATTTAAATATGATTTGTTTATCCTTGGGTACCTGTTAGCTAAAGGGCAGGTTTCCACCTTTAGGGGCTGCAAGAGGCCGAGGAGCCATGTGCTTACAGGGGTGACACTTGCAGCGCATAGAGGTGGCGGCTGAGGGCAGATTAAAGGTGCTTTGAGGTGGCACCAGGGCTGTGATGCTGAAGTCCTGGGCTGCTGTTATGGGCAGGTATTTCAGAAGGACCCCCGGGGGAATTGATGTGGAAAGCCTCCTTTGCCTGCGTACCCTGGCAGGATGCTCTCGGGAAGCCTTTCACTTCACTGAGCCATACCCACTAGTGAAACGGGGCTGAAACAAATGTTGCTGGGAAATAGGAAGTGACTCTGAAAACACACAGATGGAAAAACTTACAGGATCAAGCAAGACCTCCCCTGCCTCTCGGAGGGGTTTCCCTCCACCTTTGCACCTCGGCAGGGTCATCTGTACACAATGAGAGTGATGGGGACTTGCACAGGTAGGGGGGTTCTTGGCGGTTTCATTTTCCTGAAATGTCTCACCGAGGACATTTCAGCTGGAAAAAAAAAAAAAAAAAAGGCATTTCTTTCCAATATGAGCAAGAGAAAAACCTTCAGTCTGTTCTGCATTCAGTCCCAGTCCACACACACTGCAAGCGCTCGAAATGTAATTAATAATGTCAGACCTTTTTACACTTTTAGAGAAGTTATTTATTATTACTATTGTATTGGCATGACACCTATCACCTCAGTAATAAAGCCTCTCACTTACAGTAATGGATACAGCCTCATGACCTGCCTGCAAGGGAAGGAAGATTTTAAAGGTGGGAAAGTGGGGCCTGGGAAGATGAAGTGATTCTGGCCAGACTGGGGAAGCCCACGGCAGTGCCCTGTGCAGAAGGCAGCTCTCCTGGGAACAGGGACGGCCCTTAATTACAAAAATGATCTTCCACTTGCATGCTTGGGTTTAAATGTGTCTGTTAAATAGACAAATGAGATGTTTTTAACAGCAGGGTACTCCCTGATGCGATTTCTAGCCTGATTTTGGAAGCAGAAGAAGGACCATGTTGCAGTTGGGGTGTACATGGCAGATCGAGGAGTGGAGAAGCACGACAGGAGTCACAACCAGCCTGGACAAACCTGGCATACGGGCTTTCGAAGGAGGCTGGGATCCCCTAGGACAGAGGCAGCATCCTGCCCACACCCAGCCCACCAAAACACAGCATCCTGCACCACAGGGCTGGTGCTCTGCCTTCAGATCACTGCCGCCTGGCAAGAAATGATGATACCTGCTGGGAAAGATGTTGTGAGCAGCCACTGACACCCAGAGACAATCCAACAGTTCTGCTTTGCCAGCTGTTAACTGGCAGCTGGGAACATGCTCAGCATTACCAGGATGAGCTCGTGTTTCTCCCCAGAGAACTGAAATGTGTGATGGAAAAACTTTTCCTCCATTTCTTCCCCTTGTTGGGGAGCATCTCCTGGCTGGCCCCAGGTGCCCACCTCACCGCCAGACTGTCAGCACTGGGGTAGGTAAGGGTTGTTTCTCCTCTTTGCTGGTTTCCTTCTTCACCCTGCTCTTCCTCCCTCGTGACACTATGGGGGTGGTGACTCCATGGTGAAGCAGGTGCCACCCAGCCCATAGCAGCCCTGAAACAAAGACCAGAGCTGAGCTCTCCTGTTTGTGGAGGTTGGGTGGTCCTCACGTTAGAGGAGATTTTTTTAGTAAGAGATGTCTTTCACAGAGATAAAAAGTGACTGTGGAGAGGCACTTAAAATGGGTTTGTTGCCCATCTTTGCAAAACATGTGGAAAGAGATTAGGTAAATTAATGAGGAAAGGCAAGGAGGAGGTATGATCACCTGGGTGCAGCCTTCAGTGCAGGAGGTCCCTGACTGACAGGTTGCAAAGGCAGGGGAGGATGGGGGAAGAAAAAGAAAGATGTCATAGAAGAATGATTATTTTCTATATTCCCTACTTGCCATCCCTCCCTAGGCAGGGCAGAATTCTGGTCCAGGTGGAGTTTTTATCTGAGCCTGAGTGAAATTTTATATATTTTTATATTTTCCAGGGACTGTTTGGGTGCATAAATAAACAAGACTCCAGTACCAGTATAAATGCTAATTATGTTCAGAAGCAATTTGTTGCTGAATGATGAAATTGGAAGATTTATTTAAATTCCCACCAGAATAAGAATTATTTTGGGGTCTGTATTTGCTGGGGTGGGGGTCCCCTACATGTACGGGGACCCGAAACACAGCTCGCCAACACAGAAGAGAAAGCAAGAAGTTTACTCTCCCGTTAATACCTTTACCTGGCTTTGTACATATGGTTTATAGATAAAAAATAATAATATGGGTTATATTAATGTCCTTAGTTTAAAATTTCTGAAGCATCTGAAATATTAATAAACATTAAGCAGCGGCTCAGGAATAATTTATGCAAAGGGCAATGAAGGTAGGCTCTGGCAGCGCATGTTGTTTTAAGGCATTTGTAATCGGGTGACACACTCCTAGTAAAACACCCACATGAGCGTGTGTCATTTGTTTTGTGTCACCTTAGGCTCTGAAGCAAAAAAACTGCATTAATTTTTGGCAGGAATTGCAAGTGAGTGGCGGTGGAGGTTGGCTGTGACCCTGGGTCACCTGCGCACAGGAGGAAAGTTTTCCTTTGGCTGCCTTGAGGTAAGGCCATGGAGAGGGGGGTGCAGCCAGAAGAACTGAATAAGCTCAGGAAGGACGTCTAGGCTGAAATTTGTATTTTTGTCGTGGTTATTTTTAAGCATGGATAAAAAAAAGTCCCAGCATGAGGGGGTATGTTCGGGTGAATAATTTTTAGACTGAAGGTTATTCACAGTTGAGTTGTTTGATTCTCCAGCATTAATTAGTTCTGCTTTGCGGTGGATCGTATGAGTCACAGGGATTTCTCTGCAACCCAAAGTGGATAAGCAATATGTAATATTATATTATATCATATAATATGTATATAATATTATATGAATAATCTGTAGATGATCGTAAATAATGGAGAAGGTCTGTGAGTTAAATGTATTAAATCTGGAAAACTTCTATCTGAATTTCCTCCAATATCATCCCCTATTCCCAAATAACAAACGAGATGATCTGCACCAGCACAACAGACCAAAGTCAACATTTATCTGTGTGAAAACATCTGCAAATCAAGATCTTGTGGAGTGTTTGTTCAGCACTAGAAGTATTTTAGCCCTTCTTCCAGGAATAATAGAACCAAAATGTTTACCTTCTGGACGATCATTTAGGTACCTTATAAACTAAAACCACTCTGGGTCTGGAAAGCATTACAGAGTGTCCATAAAAGCAAAGGGCTCAGTCTTGTCATCGTGAAGTCAATGGCAAAGTGCCCGTAGAGTTAAATCCTAAAGAAAACAGCCACTGGAGCAATGAGCTGTAATCTTCCTTAATCCATAATATCAGCTGTTGACAGATACATACAGAGTGATTAATAGGATGCTAAAAAATGTTAACAAAGCAGTAGGGACTTAGAGACTGCTCTGAAAATTTCTTTATCGCATTTCTAAATTCACCAGAGGTACCGTCATTACAATGCACAACAAAACATGTTTTTCTGTGAACTTACTGGCAGGTCTAACCAAAGTGTCATCAGACTATCAGGAAGTGACGAGTGGGAATGAAATTCTTGTTCTGCTTTTCCCTTTTCCTTCTCAGAGATGAGAAGAAAAGCCCCGCTGAGATCTGACCATCTCACGTGTTCTGCAAACCCTCTTCAGATCCGAGATCTTTCCAGCTGTAGCTTGTGTGCCAAACATTTACCTTGGAAGGATTTTTTTATTATTTTTTATTTTTAACAAGAAATTAATAGGGGAATGGGGGACAAACAACAGGTTACCTGCATTTTGTAGCAGCTGCTGGTTTAGCTAAAACCAGTGGCCTTAAATAACATGGTGCAGGAAGGCTGGTCCACAAACTCCTCCAGGTGTGCAGGCTGCAGCCCCAGCTCCCATACCAGGCTATTCACATGAACCTATTTGTGTTGGAGGGAGAAGCTGCCAGTTTATTCCTTTTTGTGTTTTAGGACTGATTGTGAGGAACATTTGCATTGATAAGGGTGTTCTTAGAGGCAAAGGGACTTAATACCGGTGGCAGAAGGAGATCTTGGTTTGCTTTGTGATTTTTAAGGGGGGGTGCATCTGGATGTCGGCACTTCCCAGTGGAACTGGGCTGGTTGACAAATGGAGCAGAAGCGAGGGACACCGGTGTTACCAGGGGTGTCTGTCCAGAGCCTGAGCACTCACCCCCAGCCAGGAGTTGGGGTGAAGCCCCTGGGTGAGAAGGAGCCAGGAGTCTCCTCAAGGTGGCTGTCTCTCCCCAGCCAGCCTGCTTGGACAGGACAAGTGCACCCATGCTGCTGCCAGCATGTTTGGTAGTGCCATCACCCCACTGTGTCCGTACCAAAACAAGGGGATTCCATCCCAGGCTTTTGCTGTCTGGTGTCCTGGCAGCTTGGTATGCAGCAGGGTGACCGTGCACTGGTCCATAGGTGTCTTGAGAGACCTAACCAGGACTCTCGCCATCGAGCAAGATTTAAGTTTCCATTGATATTTAAGTACTGGAGTTCAGTGACTCCAAAGAGCAATGGTTAAAAACAAAGATATATTAGAGTTCGTTTCGGTATCTGTTCTCAGTCTGGAGGATATGACCTTCAAAAAACATGTACTTTAAAAAGGAGGGCGATAAACACCTGCTTAGAGTTATGGCCTGAGCCCGAGGGTTATTATTCCTATGAAGGCCTTTGTAAGCTCCAGGAAGGTTAGTACGATCCTGCCACCAGTACTTGGAGGTGCAAAGGGCAGCTTCAGGGAGATTTATCTGGCCTTTTCTGCCTTCTCTGCCAGACATGGAGCATGTGGAGATGGTTCATGTTTTGGGTCATCAGGATGACGTCCCATCAAAAGACGAAAGAGCATGCTGAGCTTGCCGTTACTCCTGTGCTTCTCATCATAAAGCTCTTTGAAAACAGCCTGTCCCTCAGGAAACCTGGATTCTGTGCCTGATAAGGACTACCCCACAGCATTTCCAAGGAAGCATTTCTGAACCATGTGTGTTTTTGGAGCAGCTGGAAGACCATTTTCTGGGCATAAGCATGCCCTGAGTTTTCCTGGGATTTCCTAAGTACAGCCTTGTGGTGATCTCTCTGCCACGTCTACATCCTGCCTCAGATTTCTTCACCCAAGGGACCGCGAACTAGCATCCCAAATCTGAAGACTGCAGGACAAACCCTGGTGGATCAATGAAATCCATTAACACATATATTGTACAGCTCGTGACTATTGGAGATCTCACCTGACAGCCATGCGTTTATTTGATGTATTTATTTGTGAAGAATGCATGGGGGTACCCAAAGATTTTCTACATCCTCAGTATAAGCCTCAGCAGATATCTGTGGGCATACATTGAAAGGTGGGAAAGAAAAAGTTTAGCAACTGTATATTTATGTTTTACTCACTGATTGAGATTAGTTTTAATCTTTTCCATATATGTTCCAGTATTTTACTGAGCTTGTCTTTTAATGGGATTATTCAGAAAACAAGCTGTTAGATTTTCCAGTTCCTATGCTACCTTCCTGTGCTACCTATTACCCTGGTAATGTTCATGGGTAGAGAAGCCTTAACATCCATTACAAAAGCAAATTATTCAGCCCTTAAGACTGAATACAGGGCCAGTAAAAAGCAAATTATCCTTCCTTGATATTATAAAGAGCTGCTTTCTGAAGCTCCTTTTCAGGAGGCTGTAACTCGGCAGTCAGAACATTGCCATGCCATTGAAGTGGGCATCTTATTGACTTGAAATAAGGGTAGAAGCTTTTTTTTAAATTGCTCAGTTTAAAAAAACATAATTAATTGCAGTTTGGGTTTTGTCGGCATTACTTCTACTCCAGAGTGAGTACACAGGGCAGCTTAGTACACAGTTACCCATAAAGGCATCTGCTCTGGGCTGGAACAAGCTGTGGCACTGCCCGAGCAGCACAGCTCCCTCGGGGGGCACGGACCTGCTCCTCTCTAACTGGGAGCTGCCGTGAACCCCTTGTGGAGTGGGGCTCCTCCTGGGCTGAGGGCAGCAACGTTAATTCAGCTCAAAGCTAAACCAGAAGCAAGCTTCTAGTCCTGACATCCCCTTCCTTGTGTTTTCCTCCTGCTGTTTAGCCGCAGCGCTGCAGTTCGCTGTCTGCAGACCTGTGCTTGAGAGGCAGCCAAGCTGCAGCACTTCAGCCATTGGTGGGAAAAAAAATCCCCAGTCCTAGAGCAAATTTTGTGCAGCCCTCGTTGGCACCCGTGCTGTGCCATCATGACTTTTCTATAAGTCGGAGCCTGGCATCAAGAACATGACTGCAGTAGAAAAAAGCACGGTGCCCAACAGCTGGACTCAGGATGCAATGACCCAGCAAAGAAAGCTGAGCTGCAGCAGCACTCCATTCCCCTACCTGATTCCTTGGCTCTGCTCCTTCAGCTCAGCATCCCAAGCATTTTGGGAGGCAGATTGAATCCGCTGGCTGCTGCAGCCCTCTCGCGGTCACACGGGCCCAACCGTGCCCCAGCTGCTGGGGCAGCACAGACCGAAACCCCATCGGGAGGAGAACATAATTTAAAAAGCACAACAAATAGTTATTAAATAGCATATTCACCCAAGAATAAATATTTAAATAAAAGGAACAGACACTTAAGGTAGTATTTTTTCCAGGTGTACAAGCAGAGTCGTCGTTAAATTACTTGCTTGTCAAGAACCAAAAGAAAAATTACAGATAAAGCATTAAGCACTCAAGTTTTTGATGGGGTGCCCCCTGTTTCATCTCCCCAGGCTGTCACTAAGCAGTTTGCTTTGAAGTGCTCCTTTTCTTTTGAGCCTTAGCACATTGATTTACAATGGTGTGGGTACACTTTGTGCTCGCAGGTCTTGCTGAGTATCTGCTTATTGGAAACGTCTATCGTGCTAAGGAAACTTCAAGGAGGGGTGAAAACTTCTTGGGTTGGGGAAGATCTGGGAGAACTTGGACTGTTCCAAGTTTCTGCAAAGACTAACAGGTAGGTGGCTCTTTGGAGCTTGAAAAGCAAACCTGAGTTTTGGTATATTTTGTTTTCCCTTTTAGTCTACTGGAGAGACAGAGACATCACTAACACTTGGAAATAAACCATGGGAATTAATAGTGGGAGCAGTGCTGAGAGCCTGTCTGACAGCCCAGCCCTACACTCCCTGTTCAGAGCTGTGAACGAGTGCAAGCAAAAGAGGTACCTATAGAATAAAACCCAAAATGGATCAAAATTAAAATCTTGTGCACATGTATGGGGTACTCTGGGGGAGGCTGTCCAGTTTTGATTGATGTTTCTAGACTGGCAGCAACAGTACTTACAGATCAGAGCGCCACAGTCCTGCCAGAGAGATGATGTTAAGCTATTTTCCCATTGCTTTCCTCTTTTCCTTCCTTACAGTAGTTTCAGGAGAAAAGGCTGCATCTCAAAAAAATCCCCCCAAAAGCAAAAACCAAACCAAAAAAACCAAACAAAAATGGACACACACACCACCCCCCCCCCCCCAACAGACCAAAACCCCCAAAACAACCCCAAAGGACAAAGCTGAGCCACGCTGACCCTATGGCTGACATTACGTTTCCAAACGGGAGCTCTGCTGCCTCTGGGCAGAGAGATGGGTGTGGGCTGGGGGAAGTTTAGCAGGATCAGCAGGACTCTGGGTGACAATGACAGCTAATATTTTGCAAGCCAATGTGCCAACACATCTGTTTGTGATGCTAGAAAAAGCCTTTTGATAATACCAGTATGCTGGTTTTGGCCGGGATAGAGTTAATTTTCTTCCCAGTGGCTGGCACAGGCTGTGTTTGGGTTTGGGATGGGGATAACACCACGCTGGGTTGTAGCTGTTGCTGAGCGGTGCTCACCCTGAGTCAAGGACTTTCAGTGTCCCACCTCTGCCAGCCAGGAGGGGCACGAGAAGCCGGGAGGGAGCGTGGCCAGGACAGCTGCCCCGACCCAGCCAGAGGGATGTTCCATCCCACAGACCGTCATGGCCAGGGTATGAACTGGGGGGGTTGGCTGGGGGCTGCCAGCTCGGGGACTGGCTGGGCATCGGTCAGCGGGCAGTGAGCAACTGCACTGTGCATCACTCCTCTTCCTTAGGTTTTATTTCTCTCTTTTCGTTATTTCCTATTTATTATTATTATTACCTTTATCTCAGTTATTAAACAGTTCTTACCTCACCCCACAGGTTTCACTGTTTCCTGATTCTCCTCCCCACCCCACCAGGGAGCGGGGGGAGCAAGCAAGCAGCCGAGTGGTACTTACCTGCTGGCTGGGGTTAAACCGTAAACCGTGACAACCAGGCATCAGTAAGGCAGCGGTCCGGAGCCCCTTCAGGTGCACACAGGCATATGTTTTCTGGCTTAAGCACAGCAAAATCGGTCATAGAGGTGGACTCTGTGCCTGCAGGTATTTTCCATCTGAGCTGGTGCTTCCTGCCCTGAGAGCTGTTTGCGATGAGGCCGGAGGGACTGCAGGCATCTTTTCCCCCACATACCCAGTCCAAGGTGTGAGCAGCACCATGGTTGTAAATGCAGTGCCAAACCCCACTAGCACCCTGTGCGGCGTCTCAGAGCCAGTTGCCCTGGCAGCACCTCCTTCAGCCCTTTGACCAACTCAGGACCCTGTGGAAGTAGTCTTAACTTACCTATATTAACACCTTAATCACATACATTATATTTAAGTAACAGAGGTGCTGATTCTCTGCTTCTGCGATGCTTTGAGCGAGCCAGGCTGCCTCCCGTGGCTGAAGCGCAAGGACAAGCTGCAGCTCGCTCCCAGCTCTCCCATATCCTCAGGTTCATCTTTCTCACTTACCAGAAATCCTTAACGCTTCCATAAAATGGTGGTTTGCTTTTTTTGTTGTTGTTTTTAACTAAATAATCTTTTCGCTCATTTTCTGTAAGCCCACATGTGCAGAACAAGATGTCACTTTTTCTGTTTAAGATTGCTTTTATTTTATATGGAGAAAAACAGCGGTAAGAAAGTAACAAAATTAGTATCTTCCTGATAGAGCATAGGGCAAGTCAGATTCAGAGCAAGTATCATCCTGGGATCCAAAAATTTCTCCAAACAAAAAGGCTGATAGGTTTTTAAGGCATGTCTATATTGCGAGATGCTGAGCCTTTTGGGGCAGTAAATACTTCTGCTGATAAAACCATGTGAAATCGCCTAGTGCAGAGCAACTTACAGCTGCGGTCGGTGCAGCGAGGCTCATGACTTGAGTGCAGAGCAGAAGGGACTCCCTGCTGGTCTTGTCCTGGCACAGCTGGAAGCCAGGGGTCTGTATGTAGCCAGCACAGGGGCTGCAGCCTTCTCTCGCATGCAAAGCAGCACCTGGTCATATAGACAGGTCTTTAGGTATGTAAACATGCTAGCTGTATAGAAAAGTGGAAATGCCAGTGTCAAAAGCGCAGACAGGATGCATACTGTTAAAAAACAAGTCTATGTAGTTTTTTAGTGGGATGGAGCTCTTTACTTTCTGGAAAATGTTCTCCTAGGGCTGGACTAAATAGCCAGGGTGAAATCTTGGCCCTGTTGATCTCAGCGGGACAAACAGCTCATCCTGGTGGTGCAGGCAGCTCCCCAGACCCTGCCTGAAGCTAAGCCCCACTGTCTTGCCCTCTTGCCTGCAAGTTGCCTTCATTCTGTACTACGCTTTCCTGCGACTGCATCGCTCCCATACCCTCCCTAACTGGGCTTCTGCAGCTGGTCCCGACTCCAGGATTCAACCACAATCATACTCAAGTTGTTGCTAAAGATGATCCTCCCGTCCTTTTTGCTGCTGCACTCAGGCTGGCAGAGAGCCTCCTGCAGCTGCCGCCGCAGACCCAGTGGAGCTGTGCCCAAGAAATTTTTTGTCCCCGTCAGGAAATCCATCATGCAGCCTCCAGCAGGGTCCCCCTCGATAAAGCACTCTGTGATATCCCAGCCCGATGGGAATTCATAAACGTGGTATTCAACACCAAGTCTCTCCAAAACGTCCGTGATGCCACTGGAGGTGATGTAGTGGCCGCTGTCCGTGGAAGGCAAGCAGTGTCTGTACTTCTTCCACAAGCTGGCCCATCCGCTACTGTCTGCCAGAGCAGGAGGGAAGGTTACTTTTGCAAATCCAAGGCAGTCAAACACCAGCTAATGCAACTGCTAAATGAGTTTGAAATGCTCCCTCGCTGCTGGCCCAGACCTTGCCAGGAGAAGAAGAGCTTTCCCCTTACTTGAGTCCACTTATCCATGCCTGGAGAGGAGTAAAACTGTGATCTTCCTCCTAAAACCCTCCTGTGTAAAGGAAACTCCTACGAGATGGTCTCCGACACTGGATTTGCCCAGAGGGAGGCATGCACACAGTGGTACCAATGCACTGAGCCTGCACATCCATGCTACCTGTTAAGTGCCCCTTTGCTAGAATAGTGCAGATGTTTTTATACATTGAACCTCAATTTTAAGTGCATGTCACAGAATACATACCTGGAAAAGCCAGTCCCAGCTCTAGCAAGGAAAACAGCCTACAGCAATGCGAGAGGGAGTTCTAATGGCAAACGTGGGGAAGTGTGCTTTATCCACAGCACCATGAGCCAGGGATTCATGAATGGCACACTGAGAAACAAACCGCTTCCTTTTTTTTTTTTTTTTAGCCATGATGTTGTGATGCCTCTTTTTCCTATCCTGCCATAAAGCCTACAGCTCTTGGCAAAGCCTGTTGTCCTGCTGAGGTCTGGGCCATCGCTGTGTGCAGGGAAAAGCCCCAAAGATGGGTCCTCCCAGAGATTAGGTTGTGGTTTTGCAGTGCTGATTTCACCCTGAAGAAGGATTGACCCTTATTCACGAATAGCCACACTCCTCTCCAGCCAGTAATTTCACAGCAGGAGGTCTCTCTGAGGTACAGAGCAATTTATCTACTTCATAAGCAGGGAAGCAAGAGCACAAGGGCTATGCCTAAGTGGTTCCTTCAGGCACTGGGGTCCAAGAGGCTAAGCCTAAGGCTGCACGTGCCCTATGAAATACAGTGCTTGTTTTATTTAATTACTATAAAATAAGTGCTACTGAAATCCCAAGACAATTTTTTTGTGACTCTCAGGCTTCAGAGCTCTTCAAAACACCAGCAAGGAAGCAAAAAATAAAAGGTCCCTCTTACCTGATAAAATTATGATCAAGAGTTTACCATGATGGTCGAGGCAGCTGTGGTAAAACTTTATAGTATTGGGAATATCCTCCACACGGTACAGCATCTAGAAGTGACAGGGTTACAGGCAGCCGTTATTCCTCCTCCACAGTGCAACGGCCCTTCAAAGGCTCAAATCCTTTCTCTGTACAGTTGTTTTAAATTATTTCCCAGTTGCTTCCCAGCCTGTCCTGACGCAGCACTCACGTTTAGGGATGCCACACAGAACTGAGCATCACCAGCTCTCCCCTGGCACCAAGAGCCTGGGGTCAGACCCAGGGACCCTCTGCTCAGCCTCAGCCACCAGCCAGATGCTGACCTGCCCATCGCTGCCCTTCAAGCCCAGGGCAGTTTTGTGGTTGGAAAATATGTGCAAAGGGGGTCCCCTGGTTTCTGTGGATGGTTCTTATCACCAGGGGCATTTCTCAGCCATGCCTGGGCTGTGAGCAGGCTGGATCTCTTCCAGACACTGGGGAACTTGCATGAGGACAAGGCAGGGCTCATCTCAAACGCTGCCCTTGGGGCTAGTAGCTTAGTCCTTGACCCAGCCATCAAACCCCTGAAACACTTTCTGGTTGTGAAATCAGCCCTTATGAAACGAAAGCAAGATGAAATAAAAGGCACAAAAGCAAGAGAATGACAGATCTTTTTACAAAATACAATTGGCACATACAACATCAGTGTCATCAGTATCAGAGACACAGCAGCATAATTTCTGACCCAAAACCTGGCGCAGGTGTTCGTTCACTAACCTTTCCCTTCAGTGCCATCCAAACTATGCTGATAAAGCAAAAAATTCAAAGTTTTTGCAGCAGCAAAGCATAATTTTTGGTCTCTGTGTGACGGCCTGAGACTTGTCCTGTTTTATTACCTAACATACACAGCTGAACCAGTACAAACCAGAGATCAAACCCAGGGTGGATAGGGAATGAGGTTTGGTGCTGGTAGAGCTGCTGCAGAAGTAATTTCTCATGGGAGAACCATGCTCGGCTCTGGTTCCCCTAACTTCAGGCATACAGCAGAAATTAAGGGGGTAGTTAAAGCCAATACTGCTACACTACTGCAACACTCCATTACCTGGATCATATGGATGAAGTCAAATTTCTTCTGAATGCCTTCCTCTTTCACCTTTTGTTCGTACTCTGAGGAAGTGAGCTGGTGCCAAATAAAAGAGACGTTCTGCAGGTCTGGAGCTTGATTCACCAGTTCTGTTTTAAAAAGTAGAAGAAAATCAGGAATTTCACAAAACAGCAGAAAAACTCATAATTCAAATCAACAATCCTCAATATACCCCAGGCAGCAGGTATAGCCCTACCTTTGTAAGCTGCCACATGCTGTGGGTTGGGCTCTATGATCTCGTTATCAATAAGGACCCCTGGGTGCGCAGCCTGCAGTATCCTGATCATTTTCAAATCCTGTTCACCTATTCAATAAACACAACTTCATTACTTTAAATAGTATGTTAATGTGCTGAAAGGATGCTTGTGCACGTGCCACCTCTGTGGCCAGGAAATTCCCCAAGCAGAAAAGAGGCACTTTCTACTTTGGAGTTTGCTTGCATGGTGGCATCTAACTCAGTGACAGTTTTACCATGGTATCTTACTGTTGGAGGTGGCACGTAGTCGTAGATAAAACTAAGAACAAGAAGGAGATAAGCAACAGCCCAGAAACCTGCTACTGGCAAAACTCTGGGTCACGGGACAAACAGGTCAAAATAATCAAAGATCAATGGTTAAAAAAAAACGCCAGGAAGCATCAGTGTTCAACAAAACCACAAAGTCTGAGTGGGTGTGAGGCAGCCAGCACACCTCTGTAACTTCAGCGTGGCACAGGGTGGTCCGTGCCCTTGGCCTTGCCACAGGGAGGTGGTGGCTGCTCTGCCACTGGTGTGACACATCGCTGAGACCTGGGTAACTGCGCGGCAAGAGGAAAGGCCCATTGGCATGCGGTACCCTGGATCTTCCCTCTCTGGGGACCAGCCACATGGTCTCAGCTGTGGCCATTGACCAACTAGTTGTTCCCTTCAAGTTACAAGTAGAGACTCACATATCTGTGTGTAGGTGCCCTGCAAATTTCGCTATTGGTGCTCCTCTGTTGCTGCCTAAGCTCTGCAGGAGCAAGCAGCAGTCTGTTCTTCTGTCCTAGGAAATTTCCAGCCTCTTTTGAGGTGATGCAGGTCATTCTTATTTCCTCCCAGAAAGGCCATGATACACCAAGTGTGCAAAGTCCATCTGGTTCATCTGGGATGATGGAAATAAACAGCAGAGGTGACCACCTTGAGTGGACCTCTGCAAGAATCTTGCCTGTAGCTGATGGTAGAGCCTAAAAATAGCCCTGTCCTTGCAAATGTCACACACAAAGGTCTTGGTACGAGATATGGCACCTTCCCTAGCCTTTCAGCTGATGTACCTACCAGCTGTGAGAAAAGTTGTCATCTTTGGCAGGTGATGCAGTAAATGGAATTCAAGGAGGGCAATATCAGCCACGCCAGCACTACAGCGACATCCAAGGAAGGGCGAGACTTTTGAAATTGGAGAAAAAATGCCAAAGACCCCTGAGGAATGCAGTGGCGGTGGTGCAGGGCTGGCTGGAGGCACAAGGAAAGAGGTTGTGGCTGCATCTATTGAAAGTGGGTGCATGGACCAATATTGCTGACAGGAAGGGAGATGCCTATAGCAAGCAGCTGAATCATTTTAGACAGCCCAAAATGCCAGTTAGCATGTGCCTGGGGTGGGGAGCACCCGCATCACAGCTGCTGACGTGGACTCCCTGCAGGATCAGGGCAGGGGGCAGGCAGAGCATCACTGCCCCCTGCCCTGCAGCTATTGATGATGACAAATAGGTATATCAACTGCAAATAGGTATCTTAAAACCTATTTGGGTTTTGTTGGTTTTGGGTTTTGTTTGTTGCTTTTTTTTTTTTTACTCCATCTCTGCAAAATGCCCTAATGCAGTCTTTGCAAGAGCAGGTAGTAACATCCTCAGCTAGGGCATCTTCAGAAACAAGCAGTAAAATACAAGTGCTTCAGAGCAGAAATTTCTCTGCTCCAGCTTGCCCTTCCAGCAACAATCCTTCAGCACTAGACACAGCAGGGCTGGTAGGGGGGTGAGCCCCCGGTGGCAGCAGCAGCCCCCGCTGGCACCGGCTGGGGGGTTCCAGCCAGGAGAGTTAACCCAGCCGTGGGAACACGTGGGGCAAATGACAAAATGTGATCCGGTCCGGACAACGGTCTTTTAGGATGAGGAATTGGTCACTAATCCCCATTGATATTTTCATCAACCAAACTAATTCTGGGGGCTCTGTGAAATCAGAGTCCAAGCCTGGAAAGGTCAGGGATCAGATGTAACCTTTCGCTCCGTGCCATCCTGGCTCGCTCCCTGGCCAGCCACAGAAGCTCAGCTCTTGCAGCCGTGGGCAAGCTGAGGGGGTGCCAGTCTGCACCCCTGCCCTGTCATCTGGGAGGGGCACTTACCCAGGATACCCTGGAAATTTTAGGGTTTGTTACTTTTCCATTAAAACATCTCTTGCAGAGGAATTAAGGAAAAATGAGGATGGTGCAAAAAAAGTTATCTTTTTTTTTTTTTTTTTCCCCTTGTGTTTTCTTGGAGTTAGAATTTTGGTTTTATATTACTTAATGAAAACAGAGTGTAACTGAGAACGGAATGATTTCTTCCTGCTTACTTTCTCATATGCTCCAACATATTCCCAACTGGGGAAAACAATTCAATGCTGGTTTTCTCTTATTTAGGAAAACAAGAAAAAAAAAAAAGTGCTAACACCTAAAATTCAGCTGAAAATACTTTTAAAGCAAAAGCAAACTCTGACAAATCAAACTGCCAGTTATTTTCTCTACTTTGTATTTTCTGCCAGTTTCCCTAGAAGCAAAGTTGGATGTTTCACCAGTTGGTTTGGGTTTTTTTTTAAACACAAATGCATTTAGAATAGCTTTAAAGCTATTTCTCAAAAAAGTGGGTTTCTCTCTCGGGAGAGAGATCATTTGCAGTTAAACCCCACTTATCACTGGATAAAAGCACAGCAGTAACAAAGCAATGTGTCTTGAAAGAGCGGATGCAGCCCCGTGCTAGTGGCTGTGGCCGGCTGGTTTTGCAGCACCTGGAGCAGAGCGTTGCCCAGCCGTGGCCTCCACGATCCCTAAAAGCAAAGCAAAAAAAGGTATCCTTCCAGGTGCCGTGCTCTTAGACAAGACTTTGTGTGGAAGGAACCTCTTGGATGTCTCTCTCTCTGAGGAGGTCTGAAGATGCTCTCATACCTAATGTGGAGCAGGAGTCCTTGCTTTGAGACATATGAAGTCTGGTGAGAGTCATCAAGAGGCAGAGACTAAAATCATGACACTGCCCTCACTTCTCAGAAGGCTTTGAGCAGCAGCATTTCAGGAGGGAGATGGGAAAGGAAGGGAGGACGCATCGCTCTCCTCCAGGCTCCACACCCCATTGTGCCGTTCTGTGCTTCAATGAGAAGCACAGTTATTGGTACTCCATTGCTAAAATGTCAGTATCACTTTCTGCCCCCCCAGAGGGACCCCCTGTCCCCCAGCATCAGTGGTGCTGCTACGCTCCTTACCTGTGCCGCTGCCGACTCCCAGAACATTTACCGTTGATTTTCCATTGCCGAGACTGAAATTATAAGTACACGTTACTCAACTGTGCTGTGTCACACGACTTCAGGTTTTAATTCTAATATCTTGGGTGCCACACTGGCCCAGAAATGTTCATGTTTTGCCACATGACGTGGGATAGAAATCTGAGTATCCTTTTGGAGCCCAGCTATAATGAGCTGTGTGGCAGGAGCCAGCCCAATATTAGCAAGCTCCAATTTCAAAGTACAGTAGGTATTAGGAGATAGTGTTTCTCTTCCTTTGCCAGAGAGTTCTCTTCAAGCTGTGGCTGGCACCACACAGAAAGGCCTTGGGGAACCCCAGAGAGAGTGGATCCCTTTGCGGGTAGCAGGGCTGTGCCTGGCTGGGATGGGCACCGCTGCGGATGCAGGGACAGGGTGATCCGGGGTGAAACCCCTGCACCCTCAGCAGACAAGTTGGGTTTTCCAATATGGGCTATAAATACCCAGAAAAAGTATAAAGTTAGGCTAGCTAGGTGGCTGGAAATCCTCTCTTTTCAACATTAAACTTGGTTTGGAATTGGGAGGGAAGGTCAGAATCTTCAATGATTTTTATCTTAGAAAAATTACTTTTCAAAAGACCTTCCAAAAAAACCAATCATGTGGTTCCTGGCAGAATAATTAATAACAGCCTGGCTCAAGGGTGAGGAGCCTGGGCTTCAAGTGTCTCACTGCTCTGACTGGCTTTATGGCCGCCTTTTGCTCTTGGGCATGGACTGTGCAGGGGGTTGCTCCCATACACAGTTTCAGGACACATCACAGCAATGATGCAACACGAGGGGAATGAGCAGTAAAACCTGGAGGGTGTGAGCTAGTCAAGAAGCCTTAGCCCTAATGAGGGTCAAGACCCTCATAGGAAGCCGCAATATTTAGCATCATTTAAAATTCACGCCAGTAAATTTTACAATTAAAATTTCCCAATACAAATTAATTTTTACTTACTATTTTATTGCTTTTTATATAGCTATAGATCTGTTCTGGAGAATAAAAGTTTGCCTGCTTAAGTTTTTTTCTTACTGCAGAAGACAGTTTCTATAACCTCCAAAAACTACCCAAACTTGAAAGGGCTTTCTTGTGGTTTGGATCTAAGCTGTTCCAAAACTATCTGCAGTCATCCAGTCTTAATATATTATATCAATACTTCGCAAAACTGATTATCATTTGGTACTTAAGCAATGCAAATCGACTTAGGATAGAAATAAGGAGGTCTTAGGGGATTGAGAAAATGAAGAATTAGTCACTAGAAGAGAATTAGAGATGTGTTTCTGTTTGGACTGATGTGTGATGAAGTCCCCAAAGCAGGGAGAGAGTACAAGAGAGTTTTCTTTTGAAAAAAGCAAACAACAACAACAAAAAAACCCCTTTAATCCTTGGGAAATCAGCTAATGAAAAGAGATGGACATGAAAATGAGGTCTAGATTCTTTCCTTAACATAAGCTGAGAGGCAGCACAGTGTATTAATTGAAATAGCCTGTATTCTGGAGTCATTAAACAGAATAATCTAAAGACTGCTATTAAGGAACTTAAAACTGAAATGCATTAAAAGTTCACAACTGACCCAGAAAATTCTTAACACGTTTGCTGACCCTTGTGTGCAGGTTGCCCTCCCAGGATAACAGCGAGCTTTCCCACCTCAGTGGTAGCGAACGCTCCTTACCCAGCCATGATGTTGGGCATTTCTTCCATGTTGAACTTGTCCATGCACTGGTGCTCTGTTGAATGTGCCAAAAATGAATTAAAGGCCTCTACATACTCCTCAGCCGTGAGACTTCTCATGGAAGGGATCATATATAGCTCTTGAGAAACAAAAACAAGTTGTGTCTTAGTGGTTTCAAGGCAAGTGAAGGATCAAAGCACTTACCTCATCAAAGGAACCCAACACAACCCAACAGAAGCCAGAGATTTGGGAAGACGGTATGGAGGATGCATGGCCCAGGAGCCATCCGTGCCAGTGGGCTCATGCAAATGCTTTCCAACCTGTTGACACTCAGGGTCTGAAAATTAATCTTAGGAGCCCTTTGACATCAGCATATCATTAAGTGCCTCATTACTACCTGTCAGCCGGAGGAAAATGTCTCTAAAATGCTCAGCCATATATGGGGCACTCGGTTTGCAGAAAGGGAGGTAACTGGAGTGGGTTTCTGGAGGACTCGAGGCAAGAAGGTGAAAGGCATTGCACAGCAGCTCCAAACCTGGAGGGGCTGCTGCTCGTACAGGTGCTGGACAGTGTAACTGAAATCACCAGCTGTTGGCACACTTGGGGTGGTGCAGCACAAAACCCACCACCAGCAGCTGAAGCAAAAATAGTGAACCCTGTGCACCTTATTTCCAACTCATGACAGCACGGGACTATAATGTGCTGCCAGAGGTGAATTCTCTACTGGGAACTGCAGCTCATGGCCAGGAGGGCAACTGGCAGCAAAACCATTTCACATGAGCAGGCTCATGCTCAGATGTGGGTGGCTGAGACCAAGATTTCCCGCTCTGTATCAACACCCAGGGGTACTCAAGGGGTTGCAAGCAATTATTGCAAAAATTCACTTTCCTGCTATCTCACCCTAATGCCAGCACTGCTGCCAGGACACAAGACCAAGGTTTGAGGCTCAGGAGAAGATGCCACACAGCTCAGTACTGCCTCTGCGGTCTGTCATCTCAGAGGGGGCTGCAGTAGAAGGCAGCCAGTGCCAGCCTCAGCGTGCGAGATCAGCGTTGGAAAGGTGGCGTTCACCAGGAAAAATACCAGCTTTTCCTCCTGAATGAAATGAGGGTGAAGGACAGGACTCAGCGGAACACCTTCATCCTCATTTTTGCCTTTTGAGAAGCTGCTTATTTATCATCTGATTTTAGTTGCCACTAGTAAGAAAACTACGTCTAATACAGGACTGTGCAATCTTAAATTGAATGCCTGTGCTGCCTCCAAAGCCACATGTCATTGGCAGCTGTGTGTCTGGTAGGTATGCATGGGGACCCTGTGTCCAGCCCCTATTGGAGGTAAAGATATCAACATCTATCCTCAACACTTTGAACTATACCCCAACACAAACCTGAAACCCCCTGAACTGCAGCCAGTTTAGAATCCTGCGCTTTTTTTTCTTTTTTTTTTTTTTTGAAACAATCTCTAACTCCAAAAGAATTAAAACATGTTTGTAGTGACAGCAAGCTGAGTGGGCATTTTACTTTAATCTCCGTTTTTTTTTTTTTTTTCCTTTTTTTTTTTTTTTTTTTTCTCTCCCAAATACCTGAATTATCGTGTGGAGCTGTCAGAATCTCTGCTTCAAAGTTCATGCTGGGGAACCTAGTCCTGTAAGGAAAGTATAGCACTTCAGTTATATGAAGAACCTGTATGCTTTTTTTGAAGCTGCATTGAAAATGCAGAACAGAAGGAAGATGCTCCAGGACAAATTTTCCTTGCCTGATAATCAATGCTTTTTTGTTCTCTTTTACTAGACTAAAGAAAGTCAAACCCTCTCGGTTAGCTGATCACCCGTGAGTATCAGCGACAGACTGGCCACCTGCACCAGTGCTGGTCTGGAAGTGTGCTGGGGAAGCTTTTCCTGCCTCTGGAGAATCGATATCCAGTCAATACGGTGGAAGGCATCAGACTAACATACTGCACACTCCGTAACACCTCTAGTCATGAATGGGGTAGAAGAGATAGCAATGAACCTATAGGAAAAGGCTACAGTGAGCTTCAGCATCTGAAGGGCTAAAAGATCTGCTTGGCCCAAAGTTTAAGGGGACCTTTTTGGTTTGCTTTTTTCCCCTTAACTTCAGATTTTCCTGGCTGCAAAAATTACGTTGGGGAACTTGTAAAAGGTACAGGACTCAAAGGGCAAAAGTCAAAGAGGTCATTTGGCCATAAATGTTTTAATTCAGTCCCATTTTCATTCCCGGTTGATGTTTTTTTGGTGAAGATTTCCAGCAATGCAGTCACATCTTCATTTTCCTTTGACAAAGCGCCTCACCTATAAAACAGGGGAGGGGTGCCACTAGCAAAAGAAAGGGATGAAATTCAACTGGATCGAGGACCTCATTTCTGCAAAGACAGTGTTGGGGTGAGGCTGTTTATACAAGGGGAATCGTCATCTAGGTAACTGCATTTCAGTACCGAGATGCGCAGCCAGTCTTCGGGGTGATCTTGCTGTACAACCTGGGTTTAGACACGTTGCTGCTCCCAAAGTTTTGTTATTAGAGAAAGCTTCACCACAAGCATTTTCAGTAATATCTGTAACATCAGTAAGCAGCCCCAAGCCCCCTCTGCCAGGGAAAAAACTCCCACACAAATAAGAAACAAGCCAGGAGGTGGAAAAAGAAAGAAGTCAGCCTTGCAGTGGGGCTTTGAGATAAAGATATGTAGTGACCGTGCTAGCAGGTGGCAAGAAAGAGGCCACATGTGCAAATAACGCACTGCTTTGGTTGATGAAGGCAAGAAAAGACGAAGGTGTCCCAGAAGTCTCGGAGCCTCTGGGGTGCTGCCTAAGCAAGACCAGTTGACTTCATATGAGTTCACCACCAAAGTCACACACCCGGCTCCCACAAGTTATGTCAAAGGTCTCCGCTCCACCACCCTGACCTCACCTCTCCCCAGAAAAGAGCTCACGGAAGTTCAGTGGTCACAAGCCTGAGCTCAGTCCACCCTCCATAAGCTCCAGTTTGGCTACAGGCCAGTTCCCTCCAGTTCTTACCCTACCCTCTGACCTCTTCCACCTCTGCCTGTCGCAGCAGAGCACTATTTTGTCCTCTCAACTGGCTGAACCAAGCAAGATGGTTTTCAGAATAAGCCTCCCACTAAAATGCCGAGGGGTATCATGGCTTCCCCTGCGCAGAGAGGAACAACTCGTGGGGTCCCGGGACACGTACTCCATTTCTGACCGGTCAAACGTTTCCAGCCACCCCAGGAGACCTGCCAGGTGACCCGGACAGACTGCAACACAAGCATTCACCGTGACAGATGATGCCAAGATAGCTCTTCCACTCAGACTTTTGCCATTTCTCTCCAGGCAGGGTTCCTAAGATTGGTAAAGGCTTGTTGCTGGGAAGGTGAAACAGGCTTAATTATTGCTGGGAACAACGGAATCCCTCTAAAATCTGGTTGAAAATCTAGCCCAGATCTGAAACCAGAGTGCAATGCTTTGGGCTGGTGCTGCCCATCCCAGGAGCCCGATACCCAGCACAGGACCGGAGCGGTGGCTGCCAGGGAGCGGGATGCTCGTGGGCAGCTGCTCCTGCCCCAGCTCCTGGCTAAGCCAGGGCTCGCCGCTAGCCAGGGTAAACCCCCTCCCCTCCCTGAGCTGAGCAGGTGGCATCACCGGCTGCAGGTGCAGTGATGTTCACAGTGTCACTTTAAGTGATGCAGCACCTTTAATCTAAAAAAGTCAGGAAATTCAGGATGTTTCTTGCAACACAAATTGCAGGAACATCTTGCTAACTCATAATCTCATTACACCTAAACTTAGGCTGGTAAGGGGCTAAGGGTCTCCTCACAGAGGGTGGCTTAGCCCCCATCCCTCCCAGGACAGAGGCACTTCTGCTGTTACTCCCAGCTCACACACATCTGTCGGTGACACGGGGACAGTGGGGGTGGCTCTGCCACCCAGCTGGACGGTGGGGAAAGGCGCACCCTCACTCCCTTCCAAAATCCACGTACCTCTTCATCTCCGGGGCTGGGTCCATGGTGGGGGCAGGTGCCCTGCTGGGACACGGCGGCTGGGCACAGGGCTGGGGGTTAGCCAGGCACCTGGCCCCTACGTGAGCATGTCCACCTGCCGCCCCGCTGCGCACCGGCCACTCAGCCCACTGCTGCCAGCCGTGACCCGGCGAGTGGCCGCGCTCCGCCAGCGCCCGCCAGGACTGGAGTCACTGGAGCCAGACGGGGAAACCCGAGCCCCACTGGGCAGGAGCCAGGGGCCGGGGCGCACGAGGCGCAAGGCCTGACGTCTGCGCCACCGACATGGCGTGGGAGCCACGCTGCTTGCAAGGCGAGAAACAAACACAAAACAGAACAAAAGAGACAGGTTGAGACTTTCAGATCTTGAAAACCTGAGTGCGATTGGCTGAGGGGTGGCAGCCGGCTCTGGGCAGAGCCAGAGCCATTTCCATCCACTTTTTACATCGCTTTGGACCCTGCCTCTCCTTCATGCTCGCTGCCCTGGGCAGGAAGAGATGATTTCCTGCATCCTTGCTGCACTGCTGCCTGATGGACGGACGTATTGAGGATATACTGAGAGACTCCGGCTTTCTCCAGAGAGAAGAGGGGCTTGCTGGCTGCCCAGAGACCTCAGCAGGTCATTTTCCCATCTCTGATTCAGGGAAAATTGAGGCATAATAGCAGTACCTGCCAGCAGGTTCTGCAGCCCCTGGGCAGCCTGGCACCCCTGTCCCTGCCCCATGAAGGGGACGGCAGGGATGGGCAGGAGGGGTAAGCCCAGCCTGCTCCCACCCTGCTTGCTAAATCATAGGGATTAGAAAGCAAGGAAAGACTCTGTGGGGAGAGCTGTCCTAGCCAGAGCTGGCTGGAGGTCACCCAGGATGGGGTGGCACAGCGGGAGCTGCAGTGCTCACTATTACAAATACAGAAAATCCTGGGTACTCCCTGCACAGGGATTCAGCCTTTTCTCCTGCCAGCATCCACCAGACTGATGCTCCTCTTGACTAAAATCTAATAACACAAATGAAAAAAAAAAAAAAAGAGAAAGGATTTAGAGACTTTATGCTTCCAAGTGAGGTCCAGTAGTGGAAAGCACAGCATTAGGATCATCTCCGCTCCCTTTCCCCAAAGGCAACGGGCATAACACATTTAGCAGGTGACAAATAAAACCTCCTCCCTCACTGAGATCCCTCTCCCAAAACACCTCCTGCCCCACATAGCTCACTGAGGCCAGGAATCACGTTCTCAGTTGGAGATCCTTCACCATCAGGAGATTTGTTTTGGTTTACACTAGATTTAGCTTCCAAATGGATTTGAATTATCTCCACCCCAAGGCAGGTCCACAGCAGCATGTTAAGCTAGAAACAGCCACATCGCTGCTCTTAACCAAAATCGCCAAATCAAAGCTGAGGAAAGACCCAAACCTCTTTGCTAGCTCTAAAATGCAGATTTGGCTCCTGGTGCTGTTTGACCACCCAGGCAGTGATTGCACCTCAGCCATTTCAATCCCTAATTATTTCCACCAGAGACACCAGGCTCCGGACAGCACCCGTGCAGCAGTGGATAGCACCTGGCGTTTCTCAGCCGAGCCCCACACACCGCAGCCACAGCCACTTCGTGTCCCGCTGCCGCCTCCACCTTGTCCCAGCTAAGCCCCACCACCCACTCAGGCCCTGGCACCCC
This sequence comes from Falco rusticolus, assembly GCF_015220075.1. Classification (NCBI taxonomy): domain Eukaryota; kingdom Metazoa; phylum Chordata; class Aves; order Falconiformes; family Falconidae; genus Falco; species Falco rusticolus. The sequence continues at coordinate 28,783,411 of NC_051194.1, forward strand.
TCCATGCCACCGCCAGGGATGGACAACCCGCCGCTCCCAGCAGAAAGCCATACCTCCCTGGAGTAACAGGAGCTGGAGAGAAACCTCCAGCATCCAGGAGCTGCACGGCCCTTGGAAGCCTCTACATCCACCGGGGGCTGATACCCCTCCCTGCCCCCCCCGTGCGTCCCCCCCTAGCTCCAAAAGCCCACGTAGGCGCATGCCACAACTGAGCCGGCATTAGCCTACAACAACAGCCTTTGTTCCCCTGGTGCTGGAAACAACAGCACTTTGTGGGCAGCTGCCCGCGCCGGCAGGGTGGCTTTGGAGGATGTACCCTAAGCACGCTGTGCTTTCGGCTGTTCTGGCAAGCTCGTGACTAAATCTGTTCTAAAGTGTGTTTTTCATGTGAATTGAAAAGGCTAGGGGTTTTTTTGGTTGGGTTTTTTTTGGGTTTTTTTTGTTTTTCTCATTGAGATGATGGCTAAAGTCAGAGCCGGGCTGCAGTTTGAGAAAAACAAAGCGACAGTGTTTTTCCCCACAGGCTGCGGCTGGGGAGGTCAGTTTTGGGCTGATCCTGCAGAAATAGGTCATCCCCTTTCCCCAGGGGTGAGCCTGCCAAGGGTGCCAAGCCCCCTCGGTGCTCCATCTCCATCAGCCCACCACGGCAAGCCTTGGACCTGCGCCTCCAGGCAGGAAACTCTGGGTATTGGGAAATCAAATTTCAATGAATTTATCTTCTAAGTCATGATCCACTCTTAGGTGGATGAATGTCAGGAAGGTCCTTGGCATTTTTACAGAGTTCCTCAGGGCATTCATAGTTTATTTTTTGACATCCTCCAAGCTCCACCTAGAACAACTGATGAAGGCCCATGTAATGTAACTTTGATTTTTCTTGTGAGCAGATCTCCCTTCTTCTGCAGCAGTGTTCCCTTTTCTAATGAAATTGTTTTCATCAGTTAGATCTTTTCAGTTTCCTAGACAGATCTTCTAAGGTATAGCCAGCAGATTCTGTACACTCCTAAGTGAAATATTTGGTGCAAAGATGTTATTCTGCATTTAGGCAAGTTCTGGTAGGGAGGAAGATAGCCAACAATTTTGTAGCACCTAGTTTCCTGATAGTTAAAGACAAGATTTCTCCTTAAAGAAAGAAATTTTGTTTTGCATTAATCCTCTAAGTATTTGACTACTCCTGGGCAGCATTAGATCTTGGAATTTGAGCAACATATTTGGTTTTGTATGTGTATACAGGTGGGTTTTTTTTTCCTATAGGAAAAATAATATGACTTCTGATAAATAGTGAAAAAGATGACTTTGGAGAAGGAGAACCCATCCCTTCCCAGGGGCAGCAACACTCACTGCTGGGGTCCCAGCCACTCTGGCCACATTTCAATTCAACCTCCCCAAAACCACCAAAGCATCTAGGTCTGAAAATCAATTATTTTTTTAACACAGCCCTTCCTGCCTTTTTATTAAAGCCTGGCTGTTGGTGCAGTTCTCCTAGATGTTTTAAAACCATCCTTTTCAAACTATTTGACTAGAGGTCATATCTCATGTAGCTGTAATCATAGAACTAAGGTGAGGGCAGAGGGAGAGTCCAACACGACCACCTTCAGAAAAGGCTTTTTGATTCGAGGTGAAGACCAGCTTTTGCTCTACAGACCATACGGTGTTAAAAAAAATAATCTCTGAGAGCAGATGGGTATGGTAAAGTGTGCCTTTTACCACTCAAGAGCTCACAAGTCTTCAGCTGGGAAAATACGCTCACAATTTACATTTCCCTGGCTGTACCCATGCTGCTGGCGCGAGCTGGGAGCACAGCATCAGCAGGATTAAACACATCCAACAAGTAAGACAAACACATCCAAACCCAGGGCATCGGCATACCCCGCTGCACGGAAATGTGGAGAACTGCCGAGGAAAGACGTTTTGCCCCTGGTTCAAAGTCAGCGGTGCAAATACTAAGGCTGCGGAGACTGGTCCCTGGGAAGTTTTTCCTGGTTCAAGAGACCGGACTATGGGGGACGGGAGTTTTTGGTAGGAAACAAAGCTGCGCTAAGGGACCCTCACAGGGCTGGGGGTGCCGAGGAGGGGGTACATCCAGGGGAGCCCAACGCCATGGAGGCTTTGCTTATGTTAAGGTTTCTTAGGGGTGCTGGGGTGCTAAATTGATGTTCCTGTGCTTCAGTGGGGCTCAGCAACCAGCCTGTAACTGGGGGCACATAAGTCTGCAGGTGCAGGAGTTACCGCTGAGCAATTTGCATTAACCACAACGTGTCGCAAGGTGATGCAGCTGCCAGCAGACCTGGGCACCCATGGGTGCTGAGCGCCCATAAAGGAGATAACACAAGAGTAGCATTGAATTATTAATGTTACCGATTACATTTCAATCGCACCTGAAATGAAGGGTCACAACTGAAATCCCATTCACTTACCTCCTTTTAAAGCCAGGCTGAGCCCAGCCATCACAGCACGTGTGACACTGCACCACCTCCGAAGGGAAGAGGCCTGAACACACCAAAGAGGCAAAGTACCCCAGGAGAAGCCACTCTGTGGGGCAAAAAAATCAGTTATGAAACTGGAGTATTTCCTTTTATGTTGTCCATAGAAATAAGATGGCAGTCGCCCTTTTCTGGGTAGAGAGAGAGCAAATGGTGGGAGCGCGGGTATGAGTCCGATGGGGGATGCTCACCTCTCACAGAACCCTTGGCTGGCCTTCCTTGAATCTTTCTGGTTAGTCCTGCTCTTTAAAAGACTATCCTTAGCTAAACTAACATTTGTTTGAAGGTTGGGTTAATGTTTCCTTTCCGTGCGCGGTAAGCTCTGCCCTCTCTCAAACCCTGGGATTTATCCCAGGCATCACCGTTGGTCCCCCAGGACATGGCTCCGGGCCCTTTGGAGCCCAGCAGCAATCCACGGCCACAGCGGCTCTGGCCACAAAGTCAGCAGAGATGAACAGAACCGCTTTGAAAGCCTGAAAACTTACTGAAGAATATTTATAAAAAAAATTGAACCCAAAGGCAATACGTCAAATCGAGCAGCTTTGCCCCAGCCCAGCACTTCTGATGCAAGTTCAGCAATGGGCTTGCCTGTCCTTCAGCAGATTCCATTAACTAGGAGAGGAGAAAGTCTCCAAAGGTGCTACAGATCGATTTTACCAAAAGCCACTAGATGGGGATGCAAGGACACTTTTCTGCTTTTTCTCTCGCTCTTGCATCCCCATTTAGTTGTGCCCGAGCTGGCCATTCCTGCTAACAGGGGCTGTTGTTTGCTTTTTCTTTTTAGGAGCTGACAGAGGTCATTTGGAAACTTGTCACTCGCTGACTTTCCACCCTGAGCCAGCCCGGCCTTAGGCAGCGGTTACGATGTGATTACCGCTTGCCGAATGTTATTCTCCGCATCAAGACTCGGCAGAGGGAAGAGTGAAGGATTTGGCTTTCAGTTTGCAGATTAGCCTTCTTTTATAGGCTGTAGAAAGGAAAAGTACTTTATATTGAACACAGTGGGGGAAAAAAGGGTATTCAGCAAACTGGTAATCTCTGAAAATGGCCATACTTTGGAACGGTTACTGTGGAAAAAAAACCAGGAGCTTTTCCTCAGGCTCAACAGTCAAATCTCCAGGCAATTTTTTTCCCTCCTCCTTTGAAATCCATATTTCTCCTATGAATAAGAGAGATAAAGCCAGAAAGATTGATTTGGCAGAGGTGTAGGCAGGATCAGCCCTGCTCTTTGGAGCAGAAGCGCTCCACAGATGTATACCATGGACATACAGGGGCTGCGGGAATCCTGCAATGCATAAGCACTGCTGCGGGGGGTGGGGAGTGAGGAGGGCTCCAGCTACACACTGCTCCTCAGCTCTGACCTCCATTCACCTGGGGCTTCTGCAGTGAGCACCCACTCTTACTATTTTAGCTGAAGTGTCAGGGTATTTGGTGCTTATCAATCCCTGGCTCCTGGAGTAAGGTGAATGTGAGAAAACTCTCCTAGCAAATCTTTAACAGTCAAGTTCCAGCTTCTGGGGTATGGTGGGGTACCCTAAATGCACTCCAGGGTTCAAAACACAGAAGATGCTTTGAAAGAAGTCCAAACATGGATTAATTTAAAGGTAATCTCATGAAAGCTTTCAGGGGTTGGCGGGGAGAGGGTTGAGGGTGTCAGGGTGTCTTTGGAAGTCTGAGAACAAAGGCTTTGGTAAATACCCTGGAAGCAAAATAATCTTATAATGATAAATCCATAAAACTAGGAGGATCATTCAAATATTTAAGCGATGAAGTGTCTTTCCTACTCTGTATGCTTAAAGTATGGAGCTAATGCTCCAGTTCATAGCATTCCCTGCTTTAAGGATTGGGGGGCAGAGGCAGGGGGGGACTGTTTTGTGTTTTAAATTTGCATCACCATTAATTGCTAAACCCCGATTGTTATGTGTCGTTAAAAATGCACTGAAGTGCAATTGCTTTTCCTGGGCAAGAGGGTGGAAGGGTTGCAGGGGGAGGGCTGAAGGGGCACTGGGCTGGCAGTTGTGGCCATTCCGCTGTGCTCCCTGGCTGCTGGACACCACAGGCAGCTGCCTTGAGCCCATCCTCCAGGTGCTGCCCGTGGTTCCTGCCAAGGTGTTCCCAGCAGCTGGAACAGCTACTGCAGACCCTGTCTGGTTTTCTTCTCTGTTTTTTTTTCCCCTACTGCTTTGTAGTCTCCTCATGGTGACAACAAAATGTCTGTTTTCCAGGAAACCATTTGAGCTTTATGGATTAGCCATGGTAGGCACTTGCAGACCTCCATAAAGCACGTTGACACGCTCTCTGGTGTATTACTAACTCGACTGAAAAATTGATCAAAACTGATAGAGTTACAGGGCCCTGAGTCCCTTTACAATCTGCCGTTGTGCTGCTCAGCTCTTACAGCGGCAGCAGAGCCAAACCCAGTGAAAACTCTTGCCTGGAAAACACACCTTCATCCTGCCCTTGGCTTCTCACGGTGGCAAGAGCCGCACACCCAACACGGGTGATGTACAGGGCGCACCCCCTCAGCTGCTGCTGGTCCTCCTGGGGCCAAGCTCCCCCGGCATCTGCAGGTGTCCCCAGACCGCAGCAGGGAGTGCCTGCAGCGTCCTGCCCTGCCATGGGGCCGTGACACCCGCCATGACATGCTCAGGGCTGGCACGTCCTCGCCCCGCTGCAGACATGCCCTTGGGTGCCTCCTGCACCCTTGTTGCAGCTGGGCATCCCCTGTCCCATCTGCTCCAGCAGCAGCTTTTAGGAAAGCCTGCTTGAACTACAGAAATATTTAACAAGCTCATGAAATGTGGGCATAGTTTTACTGGAGAAGGTGGGATGCCATGCAGTAGGAGAGCTGCTGGTCTACTGCAAGACCTCAGCAAAGTCTTTTTCCTTTTCCTCCCTGCCTCCCAACAGCTCCTTTTGCTCACTGACATCGTCAGTCCCTTGGAGCTGAGTCTGTGCTTTGTGAGGTAGTTGTGCTTTATTTCATCCCAGTCTTTGGAAAGGCAGCTGGGTGTGGGGTGTCTAGACTCTCCCCAGGCATCCTCTAGTGTCCCAGTCCTACAGAAACACCTCCTGCTTCTGTTTATTACTTACAGTTTGATTTTTGCTGGAATCCCAGTTGAAGACTGAATAGCAAAGCAAATACCTGGTTCAAAGAGTTTCCAAATGAGCGTTCAGGTGAGATACAAAGGATATTAAGATAACAAGACATGGGATTAGAAGCAGATGAGGTAACAGAGGAGATAAGGCACTTGCTTCCCGTCCTACAAGTGGAACCAGAGCCAAAATGCTCTCCACCACACATTAAGCTGTGCCCATTCCTGTATGAGACAGCAACACTGTGCACACTGTCAAATTCAGTTCGATACAGCTGATCAATGAACACACACGGATGAACGCAACGACATGATGTGTGGGCAAGGGGAAGAAGCGCCGCGACGGAAAGGCATCACTCTCACCCCTCTCTCTGTGCTGCCTTCAAACCATACACCACTAACAGGAAAGGGACAGCGAGGGAGATGCATGGCTTTTCAGCCCTTTGGAGTCATGATACAGCTCATAGCCTCCAACAACGTTATTTAAACATGGCTTTGAAATTACATCAAAATATTAATCTTCTATGGGTTTATTAGACAAAAAAATGTAATTACTAGTTTCAGCATAGGGAGCAAAGAGAGTTAATTTTCAAATTTTATAGGTGCATGTGCATAGATATCCAGGATATTAAAGAAAAAATGGGATTATTTTACTGCAAACATCAAGTACAGACAACCTTCTATCACCTTGCAAAATGCTGGAAGTCTTCCAGTCCGTAAGCTGTGTGCTGTTGTAACACCTCAACGGTTTCATTTTTATATGAATATACACAGAAATAAAAGGATCTTCTGGGAGCTCTTTGCACCCCTGCCAATCGCTCCAGCTATGAGTGACTCCTGCTGGGGTCGTTGCTGAGTCCCGCACCCTGGCCACATCCAGCTGGGGTCGACACCCCATAGCCCAGCACAGAGTAGAGCCACCGCTGCCACCCCTGCACCACCCTCGTGGGGTGACCCTGGCCAATGCAGGGGTGCAGGATCAGCCCCAGCAGCCCTTGGAGGCAGCTCCAGCTACCTCCCTGGGTGAAAACGTGGAGCATGAATCCTGGGCAACATTAAGGTACTTCATATCTTTCCAGATGATGCCATTTCAGTCATCATTATGGTAACTGTAATTCTTACTGTACATAAGCCCTTCACGGCCACCGAGGTGATGACAGGCCTAGATGGACCTGGCTACCTCCTCCGGTCCTTGCTCTCCCATGTGGCCACAAAACCTCATTTCCTTCCCCCCCACCAGATTTTAACTACTTACCCCAGAAAGGGTCCGACTGCTGAGCAGGCAAGAAAAGCCAACGCAGCAGCTCCCGTGCAACCTGACCAGCTCCTCCCTGAACATCAGGGCGCTCCATGGCTCGTGCCATCGGGCTCGTCCTTCCACAGCCCCCGTCCACGCTGCGGGCCTTGTGTTCGCCCCCGTGTAGTGGCATCTGTTTTAACATGACATCCCCCATCACTGCCACTCACCTGCTGCCTAAGGAGGGCAGCTGAAACAGACGGCATTGCCACGGCTGCTGAGGGCACCTCCAGCAGCCTCATGCTCTTCGAAGAGCGTCGGAACAAAGTGGCTCGGTCAGCTCTGGCACCTTCCCATCTGCAGGATTTAACGTGATTCCTGAGCTGTTAGCAGACCTAAACCAGAGCTATGGTTTTAATCTGTTTTCCTTTCCCTCCTTAAATAATATATACATGACTGAGCTTTCCTAAAGCAGTAGAGATGCTTTAGATCTTGATTACTAGTATCAGCTATAGCGAGAAAATTAAAATTCAGGATTTGTTACCAACACTTTAATTATTCAGTGTTATCAAGTTGTCACCAGGCCTTTAATTATTTTTCATTTTATACCTAATTTCCCACACTACGATTGCTTTAGTAATATTAAGGTAGATCTGCAACTGTAATAGAAAATGTTCAACTCCTTTATGATGCCAGGGATTGGAAATGACAACGTTAATAAAATTCACACACCTCCCATGCCACAAGCCATCATCAATATAGTGTTCATCTCCAGTTGGCGTGCTATTTAATTATGCTATTTTGGTACCAATAAACACTTAATAATATATTCAAAATGAGCAAACAGGATATGACACTGGCTGTGACTGTGCACGTATTGAAAGGTTGGGCACAAGACCATAAAACCTCAGTGCCACAGCCCCCCGGCGGTGGACTTTGCATTTTAGGTGACATTGTGGCACTGGGAAAGCTGTTTGCGTGCGGGTGCAAGGCACGTGTAGCATTCCGAAGATGCACAGAGGTTTCACAGGTGATTAACACCAGCCCTGCAGATCGTTACCATTGTTTACAGAGATGGTTTGCTGTAACACACCAGGCCATTTTGACTCAGCAAAACATTATGCAAAGAAGGAAACCATGGTTACAACAACAGAGCTGGTGCAGAAACCCTCATGAACCTCCCCAGACCCAGCAAAACGGCAATTTGCCACGTTTCTCATGCAGTCCAGGGCAGGAGATGGGCAGGATGATTACACCTGCTGTGGAGCCCTGCCACTGGAGAAGCCCCTACGGAGCTCTTCCCATCACCACACACTCACTAGCCCTGGATCTCAGAGGGAAGGCACGAAACCACTGTTTTCTCCTCTTTTCCCCTACAAGGCCGTTACCACTCAGGGCACACTGTGGTGTGCCAGTGATGTCTGATGGGCCCTGGAGGCAGCCCACCTCCGACTGATGGCCAGACACCACTGGGCACCCACCCCTGGCTGCCCTTCACCCTGGCCAGCCCCAGGGCTCTCGGCCGATGCACGTCGGGGGGACCACGGGCATCCCTGGGCTGTGCGCACAGTCCCACTGATGGCATGCAAGTCAAACGCTCTGGAGACAAGCCAGGGGGAAAAAACTAGGGCAAAACTAGGGGGGGGAAAAACTTTAGCGGAAGGCCTGCTCAAACTGCCCGCAGTGTCACCAGCTGGGAGGGAGCAGGGAGAGTCAGGATGGGATGGAGGCATCAAGGGTGAGAGGTGCTGGGAATGAAGACAGGCTGGAAAGGCAGAGAAAGGTTTTGGGGGGAGCTGCTGGTGCTGTGTGTAAGGAGGGCTCCCTGCAATCTGCCTCGGGAGAGGAGGGGGCTGCCCCTGCTCGCAGGGAGGGGGAACGGCCAGATGCAGCTGATCAAGGTGATGGGGTGGGAGAGCAAACAGGAACAGAAGAGGCACACAAAGCACACCCTGCTCTTATTCCAGGTATTGCCCAGCAGCAAAAGCAACCAGCAGCAGCTCGTCAGGACACTGGCATGGGGTCACCATCTTCTTTACATACAACCTTAAAGTTCTTCGGCATAGCTCATTACTTTCTGTCTTGGAACATCGCTTGGAATTACTTGGAAGACCCTTCAAATTCTGAAGCCCTTCCCAGGCTCTGCAGACCTCCAGGGCTCTCCCTTGCTGCTTCTGACTATTAGAACTTGGAAATGTCATCCCAGTCATTTATTTGCAACAGGAAAATGGGCAAAGCCTACTCACTAATGTTCATAAACCTGGTCCATAAACCTGATGAACAGCAAAGTAAGGAAAGAGTGTCTGACCCTGCTCCGTTTTACTCTGTGTTTGAGCACCCTGAAGCCAAAACACAGGGAGAAAAGCCTTGAGCAGGTTAGCATCTCCAGGCTGGGGTCTCCCAGTCACCACCATAATTTGCTTTTCCAGCTGGTGGATAGGTGCACGTAAGGCTTACAGGTGCCTGCCTGCTGCTCGAGTATGTTGTTTGGCATGAATTTCTTCCTTTAGTATCTAAGGACACTTCTTGCCCAGAATTAGTTAGCAGATGCACAAAACAACCTTTGTAACCAGCACCTCCATTTCTAGCCTGCAGCGCCTTCTGCAAACAAATTTTATGTTTGAGAATTAATTTCACATTAAACCATTAGTGCTGATCTTCCAGAGACGGGGAAGCAAGGATTGCTAACACACTACCCAAGTGCTCAAGATCATTGCATATTTTATACTGTTCCTCTCTCCTCTAATTGACTTAATGCAATGCCCAGCTGTGAGTGTATTTGCATCCCCGAAAGAACCGTGGCCCTCCAAAGATGTGCTTTTTCACACGCCAGTTGGACACCTTGGCTCACAACCGGCTCCCCCACAAAAAATACCTACGGATGTACAGATGCAGATGATTAGTGCCTGAACCAGAACTAAATTCTCAGAAAATTGTACTTATTGCAGGACAAATTGAGTCTGCTATGGCAGAAGCCAGAATAATTGCTTAGGGGAGCACAGGGCTTATCCAGCAGTTAATTCGTTATTTGTACCTGCTCAGAGCCAGGATAGAAACAGCAGGCAAGGTTGCAGCAAACAAGGTACAAACGCCAGTATCTCAGCATCAATTTGTTCGGATAAAGGCTTATTGCCATTATGGCAAGGTTGCAAAAGACCTCCACAAGCACTTACAGGTGAGAAAATAAGAGGAGGGAGCTGTTTTACTGCTTTCCTGTAGTCCCATGATAAGCTATACAGATCTGAATGCAATTAATGCTGTGGTTTGGGCTTTGCCATGCCTTCAGATGCACCCCGAAGTCAGAGTCTAGAGGGGAAATGCATCTCAGGCTGGGAGGGCAGATCCCATCTTCTCAACAGAGCCAGGATGCGGCAACAGGCACCTGCCAGCGGCAGCGGTACCTGGTCTTGCCATGTGTCAAGCCTGACACTTTAGAAAGAAATAGCAGCTTGAAAAAAGTGTTAACAACCAACAGCGCCAAAAAGTGATGCAGACGCTGAGCTCTGCCATCTTTCTCGTGACACTTACCATACCTGGGCTGCCTTCGCTGCACACTCCTAAGGGTGGGTACCCCTTTTTGCTGCTCTAAAAACACCTCCTGAATGGACAGGGGCTTCTCCACAGCTGGCCAGGGTGACCCCACATCGGCGCCTGTCTCCACTGCCCACTCTGCGATCACAGCTCTGTGTGTGAGCCCTGGGAGCAGCTCTCGCCCACCCTCCCTGCAGTGATTGTCACTCTGAGAAGTGGTGTCCCATGGCCACACGATAAGACACATCATGGTGCCAGGACTCAACTTCTTCAAGGGCCTCCAGAAGATCTGGGAAGCCAACTTTTTTTTTTTAAAAAAAAATTAAGCCACTCACCAGGGCACACAAACAAGATCAAGCATTCAGGCACTGTCTGAAGTCCAGCCTAGCCTTGAGGCAAAGCAAAGCAGCTCCTGCCTGCAACATCGCCTTCTAATGGGGTGGACAAACTGGAACAGGACATATCTCTCTTGTTTTCCTGTAGGATGTCTCTCCCTGCTGGGGAAAGTCTGAGGGAGCTGGGTCCTTCAGCCTGGAGCAGAGGAGGCTGAGAGGGGATCTCATCGATGGCTGCAAACCCCTTAAGGGCGGCCGTCCAGGGGACGGGGCCAGGCTCTTTCCAGGGGTGCCCAGCGACAGGACAAGGGGCGACGGGCACAAACTGCAACACAGCAACTTCCCCCTGAACAGGAGGAAAAACGTCCTTACCTGGAGTGTGCCGGAGCCCTGGCACAGGCTGCCCAGGGAGCCTGCGGGGTCTCCTTCTCCGGAGACATTGCAGACCCGCCTGGACGTGACCCTGTGCAGCCTGCTCCAGGGAACCTGCTCCGGCCGGGGGAAGGGCTGGCTGACCTCCAGAGGCCCTGCCAACCCCACCTTCTCTGACTCTGTGCGTCTGTTGAATGTGAGTATTTCCCCACCATTTTTTTTTTGTTGTTGTTTTTTGTTTGGTGGGGGTTTTGGGTTTTTTTTGGTAGTCCTGATCAACGTAGGGGATCACCATCGATCTTCATTTGCTTTGCTGCATTCACAGTGGGTTTATTGTAGTGCATTCCTTTAATACTAGATATACCCTATTTTGGCTAACATTCATCTAGATCTTAATACATTAGCTCTATCAGATCTATTATTGCTTATTATAAAGTTGGATTATTTATCAACACAGAACAGTAAGACTGCTGCCAATTCCTTCATTCCCATGAAAGGAAAAGCAGAACTGCTGGGCGAGCGAGGCGGTGGACAGTGAGGAGCCCAAGGTGGGCTCAGAGCAGCCCAAGACCATGTGGTTGGGGCAGTCACATTTGCTGCTGTGGGTGGCCAGGGAGCTTCCCTATACGACACAGGCACAGGACAGCTTTTGATCCCAATTGAGAAAATGTGTTAGCTAAAATAATCTCAGGCAGATTTATGCTATTTGTTCTGCATCGTTACACAGCCATGTTTGCTAAAGCAAGCGATAATTAATCTAGTTGGCCCCCCTTGTGTTTGTAGGCAGTAGAGATACAGTCGTTTTTTTATTCCTTAAAAATAAATACTTCCCACATGGAAGAGCAGTTATCCTAACGTGAGCAGGTTTGACTCGGTAAGGGCACTCACATCGCACCCGATTAGCACACCAATCTTTCCATCAGTTTCCAAACAGAACAGAACCAAGCGCGATAGGAATTTACGCAATACACTGACCAGGGCGATACCTAGCGAGAAAAGAGTAATAAATCCAGTCTGCACCACACTACACCAGCCACCCCACCGCCTTCATTACCAGCTGCAGCACAGAAAGGCCACTATCGACATCTGCTGCTCCCTCCAAACGACGCCAGCGTCTATAGTAATTCCATGACTCGTATCATCACTTGGACTAGACCCGCAGCTGGCTTTGGAAAAAGCACGACCTAGGGAAGGGAGCATAACTGGAGCAAGTTAGTATGTCTGGGAGGCGAGCGGCAAAATCCCTGAGGGAGCAAGCAGCTAAAAACCAAGTCGTGTTTCCCTTCTGACCCTTCAAACGCTTCAAAATATGCTCACAGTTACACATGTAAAAAATAGCCACACTGGAACCGTGGACTAGCAAAGAGGTGGAGGAAAAAAAGGAATTAAAGAAACCTGCCCGTGACGACCCGTACATGGTCTCAGGCTGTGCACAGCTGTGCAGGGCCGTGCTGGTGCAGCGGGTCACACACTGCCCGGGGCTGGTGCTGTGCCACTGGTGCTCCTACAAAAAGCATCAGGGCTTTAGCGCACAGGTCCTGGCTCGGGCCCTAGAGACCAGAGAGACACGGGCAGCTGCCAAATGGGTGGGAATAAGTAACGCCGATAGCTGCGCTGCACCGGCACCAGCAATTCTGCAGCACCGCTATGGCTTAGCGCCTTGCTTTCAGCCCGTGCCATGCTGCTGAGCATCCAGACAAATGCATTTTGCTCCACTTTAACCCTGAAGGCAAAACTGTTCTTTAAATGTTAAAAATGCCACATATTCAGGAGGGGAAAAAATGTAAGTTGTTGGGAGACCTTATGAATGCTGGCACTCCGCTCAGCACCGCTATGAAGTGCTGCTTTGTGTGCAAGGGGGGCTCCTCTGCTTCACCCCCAGCATGGAGAGCTGCTGAACTTATCCACTAGGAACAGTCCACCTTCCAGTGGCAGCTCTGGGCCAGACCAATGATTAAACACGTTACAGGTTAGGGAAGGTAATGCTTCCAGGACTGTCCTCTGAGTACAGGAATGAGGAAGGAGTTGATTCCACCTCCCTCTAATTCTTCTTCATAGTGAGAGAGTGCCAGCTTGCTGTCTCGGTAGTAGAGGAACAAACCCCAGCCAGCACCTTTGCTTTCTGGAAGGGGTGATTCATGGCAGGGGCCACGTGCAACGCCAAGCTGAGCTCTCCTGCAAAAGGCAGAGCCTGCGGGTGGATGGTTTCCAGTTCCACCTGCAGCCATCCCACCCCACTCGCCACCCACGGGCGTTCGCAGCCCACCCTTGCTCGGATGGCCACAGAAAGGGGCACGGCATGGCGAAGAACCCACCCGCTCCTCCTCTGCTCATCGGCACGTTCCCGGTAAGGGCCGGTGGGTGCCGGCATCACCGTGCCGTGGCCTCTGGATCTCCCCAGGGTATTTTGTCCTCCCAAGCTGTTCTCTCCACCGATGCTCAGACCTTGCCTCCCTCACGTGGAGAAGATGAGTGATGTGGGGAGCTGCTGGCACAGCAAGGGGCTGATCCCAGCTCCCTGGTCATATCAAAGCAGCAAACTATCAGTCTCACTAAGAGCAACCCGTCACCCTCACAATTAACCCAGGTTTTTCACCTTACACCTGCTGGGGGAGCCCCCCTGGGCCAGCACCCCCCCGCCCAGGTGGCGGCAGAGGAGCAGGACCCAGCTCTGTATTTTTGCAGCCAAGGTCTTCTTTCAGCTGGGCAGCAAATGAACTCCTTAGGAAAGCAGAACACACTCTCCGCAGCAGAGATTTCGCACCAGCATCTAGGTCCATTCGTGAAATTGGTCATTTGGTGAAGTAATTTGGGAGCGGGGCCCCGCATCCATGGCCGGACAACACTGACATTTCAGTTCTCTCCCGGCTGCGCTGCAATAAATGGAGCTGTCAGGTCAGAGCACGCCATTTCATTTTCATTCAAGCACCTATTTAATATTCATCATGTTATAGGGGGACATTTTTATGTTGGGAAAAACACAAGTGCTCTCCCGAAATGACTCAAGGGCAATAAAGAATAAATTGTCTTTAAAACTGTATAAGGGATGCTGAAGTCACAAACAAGGCATAAAATAATAAGGAGGTGGAAAGTGCTTTTTCCTTATTAGGTTTATCAAAGCAAAACTAGGCTGGCAAGCTTGTTCTATCAAGCAAATGGATGTGGTAAAAGAAGGAAATGAAAATTCTGATCCATATTCATTGCTTTAGTGTCAGCAAGGGAAAAAAAAGATCCACTTTTTTTTTTTTTTTTTTCCCTTTAGAAAGCTGATCTGAAGTTTTACGGAAAAGTAAGTGGAGCTGATAAGGAAGCAAAAGAAAATCAAAGATAATTAATAGAAACAAAGTAAGAAGCAGACAAGGCCAGACAAAATGTCTAATATTAAACAAAATGTGAAACGCAGAACGTGCTTGACTGCACCAGGCAGCAGCTCCAGGCACTGACAGCATCTTAATAGGGAGGTTCTTTCCCAAAGCTCCCAGCCCCTGGCTGGCACCCACCGGCCCCTGCATCGGCAGCAGGCTTTACCCCCAAACACACCCCAGATTCTTCTTCTCTGTTTAAATACAGGCAAACCATTTCCCAGGTTAAAAAGAGGCTCATGCTTTGCACAGCAGAAGTTTAAGGGAGAGCTTGTGACTAAATAGGGGGGTCTTAATGCTGGTGTGGGTGCGTGTGTGTACTTTGTATTTCCACAGCCATGATGAATGAACATATTTTCTCTGTAGGACAATGGCAGGGCAAAGAAGTTTCAAATAAGTCCCGTGTCCTGTGGCTGAGACCAGGGAGGGAGCTGGCCCGCAGCCAGCACCGCACCCCCTGTGCTCTGGGCTGCAACACTCCCCATTTAATTCCAAATTTCACAGCATTTGGCTTTTCCCCCCCCTAACATCCACTTCCCAGGTTCGCATGATTAGGTGAGACAGGCAGCTCTCTGGTTTTTAGCATTGTACTTTCATGGCTGTCATGGTGATGGAAATAAGGTGATGAAGAGTAAAAGCACTAGCATCTATGGAAAAATACTCAAAATTTTCATTATCTGGGAGAGCCATCCCTCATGATTTGTGAGCCAGGTTGCCAATTCAGGCAGTCGTGTGATTCCTGTAAAAGGGAAATCATAACTGTGTGCAGGGGGGATCCAGCAGACTCATCTCAGACTCATCTTCATTTCTAATTCATGTTCTGCCAGTACATCAAAAATACTGCACAATTTTGCAAATTGAAGAAGGGGTTTTGTTTGTTTGTTTGTTTTAGTGCTGGTTTGGGGTTTTTTTGGTCAAAGGTTATCCATGTTGCATGTATGGGAGTGACAAAGAAATGGGAGTTTGATCCCTTTGGCCCTTCTACAGCCCGCTGAATGCAACAAACAGATCTGTACTCCTTCCCCTTACATCTGCCTTCGGTCCCGTGGGCTCATCAGCGCAGATTTTCATGAACAAAGCTTGATGAGATTGGGAAATCAAACCAGCCCCTACTCCTGTAGACAACACAGAATTATTATAGAGCGGTTCATGTAAATATGCTCTCTTTTTCCTCAGAAGAGGACAGTGCTTTTAATGACAAATAGAGCGAAATCTCACTTGCCGTGAAGCAAATAAAATAGTAAATATTTGAATTACTGCTTTTCAGTAATAAAGACTGCATTTTAAAATAATCGCTGTGGGTCTGCCATATCGTACAAAGAAATAGAGTGACAACGCAACTGTGATGTGACACATCTGCATTACAGCTTTTCATCACAACTCAAGTCTTTAACAGGTTCCATCAGCTGATTGCATTCAGAACATGAAGCGATATTTTCTGCCAGCCTCCACTGGAGAAGGAGCAGCAATATTCTGATGCTTCCCAGCACTGAGAAACCTGCCTGAACATCATCGCTGCCACCACAGCGTGCAGCTGTCAGTCACCAGGTAGAGCTTACACAGCTCTATGTCACTGATGCTCCTCTGCTGAGCCCATCATGCACAGCCCCTTGCAACAGAAACCTGAGCTAGGGCTGGCACTGAGATATAACCCCCCGTTTTCTCTGCTCCAGGACTGTCACACACTGCAAGATGAAGCATTTTTCCCAGTCAAAATAGTGGTATGGGGCCATTAGAGGAAACACCAGGTCATCGTAAGTTGCTCTGGTGCACCAAAAGGGTTGTCAGCACTGGAACAAGCTGCCCAGAGCCCAGGGAAGCCGTGGAGTCACCATCCCGGGAGGGATTTAAAAGACATGTAGATGTGGTGCTAAGGGAAATGGGTTAGTGGTGAGCTTGGCAGTGCTAGGTTAATGGTTGGACTCGCTGATCTTAAAGGTCTTTTCCAACCTAAATGATTCTACGATGCCATGACCTGCCTGCTCTGTGACTTTCCTTGGCCATCCCTCAGCATGTCTGTCACCGGGAGAGATGGCTCAGAGACAGTCTGGGTTTCAGCAGATGCCCTTCTTACACCTCTCAAAACAGTTGACTGGTGTTTCAGCTGGGCTACAACCTCTACGAGTTCTACAAAGCATAGGTTAAAAGTACAAAACCCTCTGTCATAGTGAAATCTCTCTTCCAATGTCCTGCTTTGGATTGCTTACCTGAGGACAAGACATTTGTTTCATCTGAGGAAAGGCTTAAAATATCCACCTCAAATAAGAAAACCACTGATGTCAGCTGTCCCTGTGAACCTCCCATGTTGTTCTTTCTCAAAGCATGGAAGATGATAGATTAAATCGCCATTTCATCCCATCATCGAAACAATCCTGGATTTCCATCCTTGGGTAAACCCCAACTACTCCACTTAAACAAATTTGGATACACTTGGTCTACCCAATGCACACCTGCCAAGAAGCTTAACACTCTGCCCTAGAAGAGCAGCCACAGACCACATTTCTCATGGTACACTTGCACCTTTTGCGGGTCTGACCCACCAATTGATGGGATGTTCCAATTGATGGGATGTTCTTCTCTATTCCAGTCACTGAACTAAATTGACTAGCAATGTAGAAGACAAAATGAAATTGTGTAATTAAATAACTTAATTTGCTACATGAGGTATTTCAGGACCGATGAACTAATATTTGCAAAGGGCACCAAAGGTGGAAAACTAAGGAAGCAACAGCTAACAGCCTACAAATGATCTGCTCGTCTCTGAGTGAAGTCCATAGGCATAATTTACTGATTTTGGAACAGATACATCCCTCCTTTTCCATCTCCAGATATGGTTTTGCCTGATGCTACAAGTGTCAGAGGGGTGACACTAACTCTGCATCAATCCCTGCTAAACCCGAGGCTCAGTTACCAAAGGCCAGTTGCAATGGAGAGAGGAAATGTCACATCGTTCCTTGGCCTAATCCTGCTGCTCTGCAGTGCTGTGATTACTGGGCAATGGCAGCAGCCTGGAAATGACACTTCTGGACAGAATTCATCTGCTCAGACACTTCGGCAAGAAAAGCTACTGGAAGCCTGCTCACATGGGGTAGAAGCCAGATCACACCCCCCCAAAAAAAAAAAATTACAACTGCCACCTTCCTCATCTACGAAATTAATGCTTGGTGCTGCACTTCATCCACATACTGTGGAAAGATTCTTCACTGTTACTATGTTTGAAGAGGTTTTTTTTCCAAATGTCATATCGGCATGTAACAACCACAATATTCATAACATGCAGGTGAACTTTCATGAAGCAGAAGAGAAAATGAACATTCTTCTTTATCAGAGGAAACTGAATCTGATTTTTCATCCCATCAAAACATCTCCTCACAAACAGGATAAATCCTATCAATTGCTTTAACCCACGTCTCTGCCTAGAGTGCATTCTATATGCTATTGTAACAAAGCATGTAATCAAAGTAAACGAGCATGATTACCCACGAGTGCAAATACAGGGTTTCTGGATTCTTTTCTCAGGCATTTCATATGGGATCATTTTACCATATGTTTACATTGAAAAATAAGAATAAACTATATTAGATTGGAAGATAAAAGGGTACACATTAAAAATTCATGCAGAAAGCATCCCATAGCCATGATTACCATTATAACCATTAATTCAAATCTAGCCTTCTCTCCCCAAATGTAAATGTCACCAAATCATAAAGCATGGCCAAATAATAATCCGTTTCCAGGGACACAGGGGTCCTGTGCTATCAGACTTTACAGCAAAATTTTCATTTCTCTCCACCAGGTAGGAACAAGAAATGACTGAACATGATTCCATTTATTTAATGGTAATTCAGGTGAATTCCTTGGGGTTTTTTACACTCGTGTTTCTAGTTCTAGTTACCCTGAGGGGCCAGACAAACTTCTTTAAGCCACCCTCACAGCTGCACATGTTTCCCGACCGGTTACCAAGCCCCTAACAGATCACATCCCCATCCACACAGCTGCACCAGGCAGGGACGACCGCCGTGATTGGGGGGGATGCCCCTTCCCCACAGATGCAGCAAGACCAGGGGGAATTACAGGAGACTCACTTTATCTTCCCCATCTGACAGAAGCAGGAGGCCTGACCCATCGTAACCATTACAAGTCAGGTCGTGTCACATCACAACAGCCTAACGGCATGGCTGGTGGCACGAGTCATGTCAGCAGTTAAATGACAGTAACTGAGTCACCCATCAGGTCGCAGCTCTGGGAATCAAGTAACATATGCATATTGATGGTGTGTAACGGTATGCGCACAGATACATCTTCATAAACCTAATATAAATCAAGCTCCTGTCCAGGACAGGCGCATGTCACAGCTGTAAGATGTGGAAGTTAATTCATTTAAATTACATTTTAAACCAGACAGAATGGTAATCTGGCCTGAGGCACGTTAATACATCAGGTATCCCGATCCATCTTTCAAAAGGTCCTGAGTTAGTTCGGGGTTTTTTCCACACTACTACCTCCCATTTGAAAACAAGCCCTGAAATTATATTTAAACTGCATTTCTCCTTCCATTCATAGGTATTTCTCCTTCCATTCACAGGTGTACATTAAGTTACATATTTAGAAAAAATAGGTCTCTCAAGAAACCAGCTATGCCATGCTAGCAGGAAATAATAACTTCACATTTACCAAGACTCATCCAAAACAGAAGTGCTCAACAGATTATTCTGCTCCACTCCCCCTCCCGCCCCCCGCCCC
Organism: Falco rusticolus; assembly: GCF_015220075.1. Lineage (NCBI taxonomy): Eukaryota > Metazoa > Chordata > Aves > Falconiformes > Falconidae > Falco > Falco rusticolus. Next base: position 28,802,566 of record NC_051194.1, read on the forward strand.
CCCCCCCCCCCAATAATATTCTTCATTTCCTGATGAAACTGGTCATGGATATATGTGCACTTCAGCAGAGAAAACTATGTAATTAGGCTCCTCTTCAACACATAGGAATACAAGCACAAGCTAATTTACAAGTCATTAGCTATGTTGTCTTGTAGGAATTTTTACACTACTCTGCTTCCAGAGAATAAAAAAAAAAAAAACCAAACCAGTCTTTGCTAAGTTCAAGTGTCCAGTGACACTTCTGTCGCTGGAGGGGAGAGGGGTCCAGCTGGGATCCAGCCTCACTAACGTGGAAGCGCCCCAAGACTTCAGGATATTTCTGCACAAAAAATGTAGTTTGAATTTACATACCTCATACAAAAGCCCAGCTGTTCGCAGCGTTTACACACAGTGCTACACAGAGCCACGGTACCTGTGCATGCAAATATCCCATTTCTAAGCACAACTGAGGTGACTGCAGGAACAATGTAGGCATGCAACACTTCAATACTTCTTGGCAATTGGTCTTCTGTGGTGTCTTCTACTTCAGGCTGCTGCTCTTTTGTTTTACTGTTGTGTGTTAAAGAGTCTTTGAATGGAGGAGAAAAAATGCCACAGATGACAGATCTCACCAAAAAAAAAAAAAAAAAATATTTTACAGCTGTAATACTCAAGTAGGAAACACCTAGTAGCGGACACTGAAATCAATAGTATTGAAACAAAAGATGACAAATTGCAGACTCTTTCATTATCTGGTTATTAACTACCAAGACAGATTGCCAGGGCATTTGGGGAATGCTTCACCCACAGGTGCTTTTACTCACAATCACATACATGTCTTCACGCGCTGCCCTAGCTGGGGGTACGGGAATTACCTTCCCAAACGGGACCAAAGCCTCTCCCCTCTCTTCAGCAGGAGTCAGCACCAGCTACTTCAGCGCATAGTTTTGAAACCCCAAATAGGCAAGAACAGGGATCAATCCCTCTTCCACATCATGACTGACTTTGGACTCCAAAAGGTTGGAATTGAATCCAGTGCTCCTACGGGAGGCTGGGCAGCCCTCCCAGCAGGATACCCAGGGCTCTTACCAACAGCGATCATGCCTAAACAGATTCTTCTCCCAGATAACAAGCGACAGAACAAGGGGCAACAGCCTCAAGTTGAGCCAAGGGAGGTTTAGATGGGATATTGGGAAAAAGCTCTTCACTGAAAGGGTGGCAAAACATTGGAACAGGCTGCCCACGGACAGGGTGGAATCACCACCCCTGGAGGTGTTTAAAAAATGCATAGATGTGGTGCTAGGGACATGGTTTAGTGGTGGGCTTGGCAGTCCTGGGGTAACAGTTGGGTTTGACAATCTGAAAGGTCTTTTCCAACATAAATGATTCTACGATTCTATAAAGAACCAATTCTTTTTTTTTTGCATTATGCTGCACTCTCAGCCTCATGGACCCTGCAGGGCCACCAGCTCTTTGGTTCATTTCCATAGCTTAATTTAATCCTGAATTAGCAAATACATGCAATCCTGCCATGACATCTGAATATCTGCGCTGTCCAAGCCAGACACGAGCGGGCTCAGGACCCACGTGCACACCAGCAGACCCAGCACACGGCCAGCAGCGGCTCTGTCTAACAGCAGCCTCGTGAGCCTTCCCCTCTCTTGTATTTTATTTTATGAAGTCAGACAGGCGCACTCATCCCCTAAAGGGCACTACGGGACTGCTCGAGCTCTGCAGCAGATGCTGTCCCTTGGCCCCACCGGCAGCGCCCAGCCCGGGCGTGAGCCATGGCCAGTCCCTCCAGGGCTTTGGCCAGAAGGCGCTATGGCACCAGGGGGCACATGGGCTGCGTGTCTGTGTCCCCACTCCTAACCAGACCCACCTGCTCCATATGAAAACACTTTGCAGCACTGTGCCCGGAGCTCCTCACCTCCCTCAGGCAGTTCTCCATCCAGCCCACGTCTCCTGCACTGGACATCACGGTTTGGACTGTAATTTACCCTGATGTTGAGGGCAACGACCACATCTCACAGCTGTCATTTTCTGTTATTATTACACCAGCTTTCCCACTCCAACGTCTTTTTGAGCAGCATGCTTAACTGTATTTATTCCTTCATTATTCAGAGAGCACCATTCTCCCCACATGGTATCCCACAGACAAAATATATTAAGATCTGGCAGTATTTTTCCTAATAGCACTAGATCATTATTCCCCTCAGAACTCTTACTCTATACAAGTTACTCAAAGGTTCAGTAAAGGGCACTTAAAAAAAACACTTAGGCCCCCAAAGTTACAGAAGAACACCAGATCCTGCTTTTTATACCATAAACAGTTAAAGCCTGAAAGGAGAAAGTAGGGCCAGCACATCTTCAGGGCTAGAAACAAGTGCGACAATTTCCCCTCACAATTCCATCAGCCTTTTCTTTCAGTGCAGGGAGAGGAAAGCTCATTCCTGACCTTGCTATGATGACACAGTATCACCTCAATTCGACGCTGCAGGAGACCGGCTGGCTGGGTGGGATCCTGACCTACGGAAGGAAACCGATCTACAACTCCATCATTTTTTCAATGAAACCGTAACATCCAAATCACTTTACAAAGCTGTGAATAGCAACGTTAACAAGACCAGCATTGCCTTCTGCCCTAGTTATACCTTTCTTTCTCTTCCAATGATCTGCTCTGACGTAACCGTGGATTGAGAAGGACCGTATAGGTGCCAGGCTGGTAACAATCCTTCTCTTCCCTCTCGTTATTGGAATAAGCAGCAGCATTGTGCTAAAAATAAGACCAAACATTCTCCAGATCTGCAATTATTCTCTCGCCCAGTACTTGTCTACAATATTTCTTCCACTAATCGCTACAGCACAAAATATGCCAGAATTGTTTGAAATCCAAGTCCAACCTCAGACACAGTAGAAGGCTAATAACGAATGCTGTTTACACACATTTAATTCAACATACCAGAAGCAATTTTCTCACTCTCTTTAGCATTTTATTTGCTTATAAATACAAGTCAATACCACAAGATGGCACTTTCTTACTTGTTACACACACTATTATAAACACTTACCCTCTTCAAATGTTCCCAGATGTTTACGACATGTAACTTCTCAGTGGTTTCCAAACATTTATAAAAGCAAGACCTTCTACAAACTGCCTTTGTGTTTGATGTATATTAAATGAGGTCAGGTAATTAAATTCAAAAAAAGAATTTATAAATATTTCAGATAAGAAAATTTAAATACAAAAGTGGAGTTTGTATTAATTAAACTGAATAACAATTTAAACTGGCCATAATGTATCTACATGGTTTAATTTAATTTAAAATACTTTTTAAACAATCAAATCCTATAGCCATTCACCAAAACATCTATCTACTCAACTCTTTAAAAAATATTCTTGGTTAAGAAACCACCTATGCTTTTTCATAACAATCCTTATTCTGTCCTGTAGGTGGAAATGAAGCAAAATCATATTCCAGACTAGAAAACAGGATAAGAAGGAAGAAACTTTAAAAAACCTAGTAACTTCAGACACTTCAGCTCATTCTTCCTTGCGTTTCTCAAAATACATGATCCGGTTTTAAAGTCTTTGAACGAAATGTAAACGCTAGAAAACTCATTGTTGAAATATGTGAAGAATAAAGAACGCTGCACTAATATAGTGCATAATGATGCTGTGTCAAACTTGTCATTTACAGTAAATGTCACATTTTCCTCAGGATTGTCATGCCTTTTTTTTTTTTTTTTTACTAATTCCTTTTGATGTTTGTAGATTCTCTTAGGTGTTTTTTTGATTCCCATTGCTCAACAGGAAGAGATGCATTTTGTGGTCTCTTCAGAAAAGTTTCACAAGATACAAGTCTTTGACTCCATTTTTTTTAATAGAGAGGTGGCAAAATTTTAAGCTTGCAATACTTCTGTTCTGTTCTGCCCGGTATATTACACATCAGGAGATTCCTCAAAAAACTGAGAAGTCTGAGAGTTCCAAAAAAGAAAGCAGTTAAGGCAGTCGATGTCTACATTTGGATTCCTTTTTTATGTTACATATCAATGTCTCCGTCATAGGCTAAGGTTAGAGGCTTCTGCTGCGGAGGAGTGCTTTGATGCTGCTTTGTTTTTTTGCTGCAAGAAAAATATTTCAAGAGACAAAATTATAAGCTGTAATAAGCTCAGAAACCTCACCAAAACTCAAATATCAACGAAAAATCAACTTCCCACCCCAGCTCTTTCATTTTGCAACTAGGTGACACTGCAGTACAAGTGACTGCGTCCCAGAAAAACCACACCGACCTGCTTGTGTATGGTGATGTGGTGCAGACATACAGCCTGCCGAAAACTGGCAGCCAGCTGTGCTCTTCTTCTGGAGAGGAAATAAAGTGTATTTGTCTCCCCTGTCTTCTCACAGCTGACAAAACAAGGAACACCTCGCAGAAAAATTGAAATGTGAACTGTCTATGAGTGGGATATTCTCATTTTTTTCTTTGGCATGGTATTGAAGTAACAATAATTATTATTGAGAAATACATTTCCTCACCAGCCTTCGAGTGATGGAAAACTACGTAATGTTATTCAAAAAGTCCTCTGTATGCTCCACGGTGAAGCCACAGAGAAACGGTAGCTGCATGGCTGGGAAAATAACTGCATTGCCTAAGCAGCGTCCAAATGGTGTTTTTTAAGCTTCTAACTGAAGTGAGAGACTGAGGGGAAGACTAAGAGAGTGAGAGAGAATAAACTGATTTGAGATGAAAAGGGCATCGATGCTGTCAGGCCACAGTTGTGATGCTCTGGTTGCCTGCCCTGATCTGACAGGGGCTGGGGCAACTTGCACGGTTAACGTTTGTAAAGCCCAAGCCAGCTCCATGGTCCTCAGGGATAGCTCTGGGCCTTGCAGGACACATGGACATTGGCCACTGCTCCCTTTGCATCCACTGAGATGCATCGATGGCAGAACCTTTCCAAATTTTCAAAGCAGAGAGCACATCACTAGCCTGGGGCAGCGGTTGCTTTGGAGGGCAGACGTCTCCCTGACCAGTAAAGCCCACACTGGTGTAGACCAGGGCTTCGGTACACCCAGTGCTCTACCAGCGGCTGGTAACAGCAGCCTTACCCACGGGACATATCTCCACCTGACATGTTCATCGCAAAAACCTATTTAGGGAATTCCTGAGCTGGAGCGTACATCCAGAACACCACAATTAACACCAGGAGACCCAATCTCCCGTGAACTGTTATGCCATCTTCAAATCCATTTATCTTCCTGGCACACACAGTCCCTGGCACCGTGTGAAAAATAAAATCTTTTGTTTATTTTAAACGATCATTTCATCAGATGCCTTCCACTTCTTATACTATGGGAAACAAAAATTCCCTAGCAGCCTTTTCTACTCCATTCATGATTTCATAGATCGCTTTTGTATTCCCATGTCAAAAATCATTTTCCAAATGAATGCCCCTATTCTATTTAGTCCTTCCTTGAGCAGAAGCCAGCTCCTCGATCCAATCAGCCTCCTCACCTTTTTTTTTCAGTTTTGCTTTATTTTTTTTTTTAAGAATACAATAAAAAGCCCTTTCTAATCCCAGCAGAAGTCTGCATAAATATAAGGGCCTATTGCTAACCAAAAAGAATCCTTTCCCTGCATGGTCACCATACCTCTTCACAACTACATCCGTTAGTATTTACAATTTGGAGCTTAAAACTACTCTGAGGCCAAATGAAGGCAGTTAGGTAATCCAAGCTCCATCCTTTCCTAAAGCCTTGAGGATTAAATCTCTGTAACACAGAACACTGTGATACATTTCGGATTGTTTAAATAAAAGCAAACTAGCTTTTATTTTATTGAAGGACAAAATACAGGTCATACTCACCACATCAGGTAGGATGTAAAAATCAGGAAAACTATGATGAGGAACCCGCCAGCTGATACTCCGTATACCCACATCTTCAGTTTACCATCTGTTGGAAGATGTGGAAAAAGGACAGGGGGAGAAAAGGGGAGAATAAAAAACCTTTATTCTAAAACACACAAATTCTTCAAAGATTAAGTAAAGAGAAAGCACACGAGCAAAATTAGTGGCGTCATTGCTGGGAAACACAGCAAGGTCAGGCTGGGAATAACCCATAAACCCCACATTTTTGACAGAAAAAAAAATTCCTGCAAAAATCAATCATTTTAAAGACAAAAATCATAACTTTGGTAAGGAGTGTAGATTTTTCTCAACGATAACTGAAAATGAACTCCTCATCTCAGCTTTCCAAAGCAGCATTATTTCATAACCTCTCCTCTGGCTGAGCTCCTGCAGTTCGTTACAGGCAGCCCGGGCTTACGGTGCGGCACAAGAAATACAACCTGGCCAGGCTCCTGCCTGTGGAAAGGAGCAGGGCACAAGATAATTGCAGTGCATTTGCCCCAGAGCGCCCGTGGCTGCTCTGGCAAAGGCAGCTCAATGTTGAGCTGACCCAGATAGAAGCGCAGGTAACACCCGATACGTTCAGCCTTATGAAAAGCGGACTGAGAAGGGATGGGATTGTTCTCTGTAAATACCTGGGGTCAACTGGGGTAAACACCAGTGAGCAAGCTACTTAGGGCTGAAAAACACTTGGGCAACAAACGGACATAAGTTCGGCTTAGAATAAAAACAAGAATACGCTTTGTAATAGTAAGAGGGATAAAGTTGTGCAAGAGCTTTCTAGTTGGGCCACAGGAGCCCAAGACACAGCGGGCTTTAAGACAAAGTAAGGCTCTTGACAGGACCGTTGGGGTTTCAAGGACAGAGGACCCCTGCAGGAACCCCTCCACGTACATGTGAGCTTGAGTGTGTTGAAACATATCCTTCTGACACAACATCCCAAAACACGTTATTTGGACAGGTCCTTAATTACAAGCTTTGCAATAGTAACAATAATAATTCTAAAAAGAGCAGCATTTCCATTTCTCACTCCGTTCTGGCTGTACAGCTTGCTCGGTGGGGAGAAGCAATAGCATTTTTCCCCATGCAGCAGTCGCCTGAGCTGATTCACATCAATAGAGCTGTTAATACATAGCGGAGGCAGGAATAGGAACCTGCCCGTGCTCACAGCCGTGGTTTGACATAGGCCATTTCAAACTCAGTCATGCGAGCGGGGAGTTACTTCACGGACAATCACCGAGCCTGTTTTACATTTTACGTTTGAATGATGAATTTTTTCAAAGGGAAACATACTTAATCAGATCCCATTCTTTCTCTTTTTTTCTTCCAGGCTTTGTGGAAAGGCTGAGTACCTCTCAGATTTTCTCTTCTCCTTGAAACACTTACAGCCTATCTCTCATGTGAGACAAACTTCATTTGTCAGGTCTGGGTTGGTTTGTTTTGTTTTTGGTTTTTTTTGTTTTTTGCTGAAGTCAGGGTATGAAATTTGTCACCCTCTCAACTGGAGATGCCCATGAAACATTCAGCAGTCCTGCAAAGGGACTGTCGCAGCCACAAAAAGGCATCCCACAGTGTCTTCTGTGAAGGCAGCCGGGCTCTCCACCCCCAACACAAAGGCATTGGACCATGTCATCCTACAATTTAAACACTGCTATTTAAATTGCTCTCAACTTGAAAAAAGTTCCTGTACCTGAACTCTGACCTCCCAGAGTGTTGTAAAGAAAGGAAAAACACAGCCTGATTCAAAATCAGCTCTGTGCACTCCTGCAGAGCATTTAGAAGAACAAAAACATCAGCCTCATTAAATCGTAATAAAATTTGTGTTCCAAACTGTAAACAGGAAGGGAAATAACAAATTAATTGGAGAAAGGCACGTATACTTTTACTGACAGATGTAAGTCCTTAGACGTACACAAATGTCAAGGACTATGGTACTGAAGGGCAGTAAATGCCATCCATACAGGGAGCATTCACCACAGACCTGCTATCAAGAGCCTAACTGGTAGGTAACAGCAGTTTACTGGCTCAGCTAGCAGTAATTACTGCAAACCCCCAGACTAATAAGCCTGACAGCCTGTTTAAGGGGAGTAATTACATATTTTGTCAAGAAGTTAGACAAAGGGCAGTGATTTCAAGAGCACCAGCCTTGAGCTGGGGTCTGAGGGGCACATACAGACCTAAGAGTTACCTGCAGGATGCCACGGGGTCGGTGATACACTTAGCACTCGTAGAACACATTTATACCTTTCCCATCTATTGTTTCTATAACACGTCTGCCCTAAAATTAAATAACACCATGTTCAGTAAAAGCTCCTTAGTCCCTATTTCTGTCTTGCAGTCCCTGGGGGAGAACTGGCTCACAGATGCTGCGCTGAGGTCAAGCCCACCAAAAGCTTTCAGGGCTGCAGCCTTGAATGCTGATTTAAAAAGAGGATTGCAGCATCCACCTGCACCTCTCTCCCTTTTTCTAACCCCGTAAAGGTACCAGCTGAAAAGATGACACCTAAGTAAGACAGCCTACAGAGGGGCATGGATGCTGACAAAAAGGCAATTAACCCCAAACCTGTGACTCAAACTGCTGCTGAACTGTGTGGGCTTCTGGATGACGGGTTTGATCAAAAAACAGCCAACTTTAAAAGGCTTTGGACCAAACTCTATGAGCTCAGAGACTATGAATGCAAAGGTTAACTACTGTATGCAAATCAAATATGTAAATGTAACATTCAAAGTGTGACCACATATATCAGACAGAATTATGGCTCCCTGAATCCCGTAACAGAACCTTTTGTTACATGTTTTCTGAAGTCTTGTGTTCATTACAAACTCATAGGAAACAAATGCAATGTCAGGTAATAGAAGAGGGGCAAGACTGCATTGCCAGTATTTTAGAATACGCCTTCACCTCACATTCTGAAGTCCTATTTGCATTTTAGAAATTTACTTTGAATAAATTAATCCTGCAAATAACAGCCAAAACGGTAATCAGCTATTACAGCTACAGCACCAGTCCTGTGAACCGGTCTGGCCACATCCAGTACATGGTTCCAACTGGGAAGCATTTTATAAGTGTGGAAGTCAAAGGTCCGCTTGGGATGCACTGATTTGGCACAGCAGCTTGCCTGCTTTTTGCCAGGTATTTTTTAATGTCTTAACTTCAACACTTTAAACGCTACATTTTCTACCCCCCCTTTTTTTTTTTAATATACTTTTGAAATATGGCAAGAAACAACCAATGTTTTCTTTAATGGAATCTTAAGTACTTTCTGCTCTGAATCTTCTGAAGCACTAGTGATCAATATCTTTCCTGGTCCAAACATATTAGTTCTAGAAACATTATCAGATAACAGTTCTAAGCATCCCCCCAATTCACATATGAGTATACTTTTGCAAAATATTATTGCTTCACTCTGTCTTTGCTATCTCTCAACATAAGAGATTGTGATTACTCTGTATAGGCACAAAGGAATGAAAGATGGCATGTGAGTTAGAAACTGGGAGGCTGCTCTGCAGCTCCCAGACACAATCTCTGATGTTACAATCTACAAAGCTTGTACCTTTCTTCTACAGAAATGCTGTAAAGACAATTTATTCCATTCATATTTAAGTTTTTCACCTGGATTAAAAGGTTGAATAGACCATCCTTTGAAAATGTCATGCATTTTTGAGTTGACAGGTTTATTTTTTCCAGCAATGGTCTTAACATCAGCTTTCTTATCTTCTAAACCTGGTACCTTCATGCAGTAATCCAGGAAACCATTTGATCTCATTATTTCTGTATATCCTCGCTCGCAACCGCAGACTCCGCTCTAGGCGATAAAAGGGAATTCAGTATTAAACCAAACAGCATCTTCTCGCAGACCAGTGCAAATCATAGGCAAATTATGAACAAACTGCAAGGTATACCCTGCACGTTCGACTTCACCACCACCAAACCAACCAAACCAGAAACCAGTGCCTGCAAACCCATTTCAGTACAAAAAGCCAAAATATATTTGGGGAATTGGCTGAATAAAAAGTCAGTAATTACAGAAAAGCCCAACATATAAACATTTTCATTTCACAGGCACATGTGGCTTGATCCAAATTCCTCTTGTCAGTAACAATTTTCTCATTGACCTGCTGGGCATTAGAAGAAATGACAAGAAAGAATCCCACTTCAGACCCAAACTTTCCCCCACATACTTCCACTCTGGTATTTCAAAGGGCGACCTCAAAGCAAGCTTGCTTTCTTACAGCCAAATAGCCACTGGATCAGTCTAAGCATTTTCTTCAAGAGGTTTCTTAGAAGTCTGTGGTTTGCTAAAAAATATACTCCATTTTCTGAATTTCTACTTTAAAAGCATCTTTTTTAGATTGTTTTTCTTTGCTAATTATCTTGTAATTACAATGACTGAGGGTCTGATACCCTGGGTTACCCTACAAACAGGCAACTGATTTACAATCTCTGTGATAAGAACTCCTGACATCAGTTTTGTTGCCACAACATCCCCCACTCATTGACAGACAGGATCTTGAGCTTTTTTGGACAAAAGGTGAAGTCTCAAGAGTTTTTATAGCTAATAAATTCATGCTTACCCACCATTTTTATATTCCTGTAGGCTCTGAGCACTCTCTTGACCACCCCCTCAGCAGCCCTGAATTGCACAAGAGCTAGTTTCCAATGGTAATTCCGCAGCTGAAGCTGAAAGCCCTGGAGGCTGTTTTCAAAATATAAATAGCTAAACCCCAGCTGCCCCTGGCTACTTTAAGGGTTCTGGGTTTTATGCTTCGTCACAGTACGGTAAGGCATTTTGGGAAGCTGTCAGTCTGGAGCTCGGAATGGCAGGAAGGGACATCTGTAACCTCTGGGTTCATGTTTGCTCAGAGGCAAGGAACTGGAAGGGGCTCCCCGATTCAGCAAGTGTTGCAGATGCTCAACATACAAGCAAAAAAGGTCACTTCCAGGTTTTTCTTTAGAAAGGAGTATGGAGACAGTGGGATCACACTGCTACAGTTTCCCTACCTCACAGGGGCTTTCTGTGTCCGTGGAAGAGCGGGAGACAGCATACTCTTTTATCTCCTCTCTTACCCAAGTTTTAAACAGCTCATTTTCTACAGGACAGTAAAATAGCATTCAATGAAAATTAAACCAAGAAGTTCAAAACCCCCTCTACAGAACACAAGCAAACTCGTAACACCACATAAACACAGCATCACTCATCTGTGCGGGTTTACGGTTTCCTTTCAGACTGAGATTCCCACATCTTCCTCGAGGTGGTACCAGGGACTCACTAAACTATTTTCTAGCTCCTGGAATGCGTTTAAGATACAGAAGCTAATTGAATAGATTTTGCAGCGTTAATTTCTCAAACATATTCTGCAGCAAGCCATTACCTGTGTGCAGTAGGAAAAGGGTTTTCTGCACGCTGGGCTGCAGTGCCGAACTTCTGCAGGTTTCGTCTGAAGAGCACACCCTCCTGTAAAAGAAAATAAATCCTGAGTGCCTTCAAGGGCATGTTTTAAAATGTTTTTGACTTGGATCACCACGGTGTACGAAGTGCTTGCTTGCTTATTCTTATATAGTTAAATACTAGTGTATTGAGTGCATTAGCATCCTATCTGTAGGCACTGCATTAATTAATTTGCCTTAACAAGGCAGGGAATTATTATCATACCCATCTTGTTAATGGAGAACACAGAGATACAGATTTAAGCAATTTGCCACAGGCCACATAGGAAGTTGGGGACAGAATCAGGAATTATGCAGATGATCTGTGTCCTCATTAATGTCCTATCTACACAAGACTATGTAATCCACGTAACACCTTTGCCCGTCCTCACTTGGGGAAGTCTGTGTTTCTATAGGAATAAAAACATGTTAATGAGTTCTTACCTATTCAGCAACTTTTGCCACATTAAAATTTTGTTATTATCTTAACTACTCATTATAAATAGAACTAGATGAGAAGATCTGCATTTTCATTTCCACTCTTTCCTCATTCACCCTGAGCATATTGAGAGCGACCCGACTGATATGCAAGCCCTACCGCCTTTGCCAATCTCTTGCGGAGCTTCAAAGCGCTGACCATGAATTTCCCTTTTCATCCCACGCAGGCAGAATTTGTAGGTCACGGCAACAGCAGGAATCTCACAGTTTGAGTGATTTGAGATTCCTGCGTGTTGAATAGAAGAAGAGGAGGTACAGAAGCTGGGCTCTCTACCACGCATGTGATGTTCTCTTCTGTTCTCCACAGTTACAGGAAGGTTGCACTAACAGCTGTGCAAGCCAGCCCAGGCAGCCCTTTTAGTATACGTACACTCATTTCTTCCCGTGACCAGCCCAACAGTAGGGGTAACTCGCCCAAATGCTCTTATGTCATACATGTATGATGTTGACCCAACAGCAAGGCTGGTGAGCTCCCGTCTGTCTTTCCTACACACTGATCTGAACTGAAATTCTGGCGGTGTTAGGAAGGATGTCCGACTTCTCTCTGAGCAAGTGATGCAGAAGAAGAAAAACCTGGATGGAAACTTTTCATTCGTAATCGTGCATGGCAATTTGTGGACATACCTGTGACATTTATTCCATCTGAGCGCTGACACCACACCGTGCGTCTGTTGTCCTGCCAAAGGCTGGTTTTCCACAGGTAATCGTAACACTTCCCTCCTGCAATATCAGTACCAGTTAGCCTTCATCGTGCAACAAAACCAGAATAAACTCTTGAATGGGAAGAAGCAGCACTGCAGCCATGCTACCTGAGCAAGGCCGTGTTTCCATCGCTTGTCCAGAGCAGCTCTCCTGGTTCTCCGGGGACTGGACAATAAACGCCCTGGATCGAGACTGGCGCCCTGTTGTCTCGAAGCTCCTACCATTGATGCAGGTGAGCTCACAGGAGCTCCACTCTGACCACTCTGTCAGGTGGCAGTCACCTGTGTATTGAAAGAATAAATTACGGGTTTTGCAAAGGAATCAGCCTTAAAGGGATAAGGACAACCTAAGCACACAACAGCTTTAATAGTGAAGTACCCCAGTGTATCGCCCAGTGGTATGCAATACTCTGATTTTCTGCTTTGTGGGGATCTCATTTTTTTCAAAAAACAAAAGAAGCCTTTTTCAGGGTATCCAGAAACAGCAGGCTGAGCATTTACCTGATCTGCTGAGGTACAAATTTTTACGATGGCTGACAGGACCCAGAGCTATGGAAGCATGTCCATCTCAGACAGTTATCACAGGCAGAAATGCACTATGGCTTTCCAAAGACTTTACCTGGGCAAGGCACAGAGCACGGTAACTGCAGCACACTCTCTTTCAAAGGCAGCTCACCACATAACGCATTTTCTACGGGTTTGGATGCAGCAGAAACAGATGCATCGTGCACTACACATGTGAGGTTGCGGACTTGCAGTCCATCTCCACACTGTCCACCCTACAAAATGACAGAAGGGAGCAGAGACACACATCACTGACGTTAGCAGATGACAGAAGAAACGCAGTTGATTCCACGTAAAAAGACTCCAAGGATACAAATTTGGTCTTTGGACTGCAATAGTATTGCCAGTTATAGGAAGACAGATGGAGTCCTTCTCTGCACATCTCTACAGATGACCAGAGGCAGGGGCAGAGCCACACAGAATATGTCATAACCAAAGCAAGAGAAGAGGTGGGTACCATAAAAAATGAATACCATCTTCAAGCCTTTCACTAGAGCTAGTGAATTTACTGATGCTTAATTAGTGCCCAGTTACATCAGCACAGACATTTTTGGCTTCTCTAAAGAGGCTAAGAGCAGAGCCTCCTGTCCATAATGATGGAATGGCCATTTCCACTCACCTTTGACAGTACAGCCCAATAGGAGCACTTAGGTGGAGGAGGCTCCAACTGACTCGTCAGCCCAGTTCTGAAACACTTAGTCATACACCAAGCTACCTGCTGAAGAAGACTTCTTTTATCAGAAAAAGCAATATTGTTTGGCTAAAGCGATGATCAAGGGCTCAGGGTGCTGTAAGAGCTGAAGCACTGAGAGTATTTCTAGAGGCTGAAATTGTTTCATTCACATCTGAAAAACAGAGCTGCAATGATGCTTGAGGTGTACATCTTAACCCTGCGTGATGCTTTATGAACATGCACCCGAAGCCTTGCCGAAACGGCACTTTACATAATTCAGCAAATGAATCTCAAGAAGGAGGATGAAACATTGTTTTTATATAACCAAGGGAAGTGCTCCTTTGGATCACTTGGCAGTGGATTCTTTTAAAATAATGGACTTCATCTGCAGAACAGAATGGCTCCTACTGAGTCCATCCATTCAGCAGTGGGCTTCCTAGCAGGAATCTCAGGATTGGCTCTCCTGCACACATCTGGTAGCTTTTTCATACGCTCCATCCCTTCTATTGCAGACCCACAATGAAATGGAAATAAGAGCATAAGTAGCTGGATTTAGAGCAGTTGCTAATCAAAAGCATCTTAGAGAAGTATTAGTGTAGATTTACTATATGCAGCCAGATTCCAAGTTTTTAACACCATGTTTCACATTAGTCAGTGTGTTACTTACTGTTCCAAATTACTCCTTCACCGCTGAAACCTCTATTGCGGTCTGAGATTAATGGTGTGTGAATAACTCATGCAGCTGTCAATTGTGTTAGAGCTCTTAGAAATGGCTGGTGGAAACAGAAGACAATGTGGAGAAAATTCTCAGGGGAAATGGGCACTAACCAAAGTGCAGTATATTCCCAGCAAAAAGTGGCTCAAGGAATGACTAAATGACTGGACAGGACAAAATAAGTTTTTCAAAAGCTGCTTATTCTTCTACAAAAAATTTGTTAGTAATTCTTTAGGTATCAACATATAAATAATTATATGAATATCATGATTTCAATAGGTGAAAACAATACATATTTCATTCTACTATCATGCAATATCAGAAATACATTTATATGTTTCAGTGTTTAGAATAAAAAATAAATAGGAAAAAATTTAGAAAATAAACAACTCTCAAACAAACCCAAAGATAAAGGTTCGCTTTTCAACAGTGGCTTCCATCTGCTTGCTTTCTTTCAAGACCAGTGATGTGTTTTTACAATCAACTGAACACAAAAGATAAAATGTCATCCTGTCATTTACAGGAGGAGATGTTTTTTCGTATATCTGGTAAGGTCATAAGCAATGCAGGAGCACCGCAATAACTTCCTTATCACCTTCAAAATTATTCATGTCCCCAAAATTATACATTTGAAGATCTAATTAAAAGGTGTGGGAATCAGTGGAAGTTTGCTGCAGTGATGGCACACTGAGAATGCAGGGAATAGCTGCTAATCAGAGGAGAACTGCCAAGGAAACGATCACATATTCAAGACTCAGAGGATCAAATCCATATTATAAATGCCTCTTCCTTGGAAGATATGATCGTCCGAGGCTTGCCTAGAACCAGGATTTGCCTCTTCAGTTATGAGCTCCTCGTAGGAAATATGTAGGTATTTGGCTTCCAGAGGGGATTCCCTCCATTTGGCTGCAAACATTTCTGCGCTGACCCTCCGGAGGATGCAGAACACACCCTGGGTTCCCTAAACACAGCCTGGAGGTATGGGCCCCTCCACAAGCACCCACATGGAGCCTCCACCTCTCAATCCCCTTGCCCTGACCAACCACTGGTAAAGTAAGGAGCAGGTTTACACCAAGACTGCATTTTGACAGCCAGGTATTTTTTGAATTTAGCAACAGGCTAACCTAAGGCAACACCTGCACAAACCTCTCACATACAACACAGATAAAACAGGAGATACCAATCCTAATGAGATACTTTGCCCAGACATGTCTTTTAGAAAAGTTTTTTCTTTTCAGCTTTTGCTGGGGTTCATGCGTGTTCACAATTATTTTAGGTAAAGTGTTGACTGGGCAATGCTTTCACAGGTTGATGAGCATTTAATCAGGTAAAAGTCTTCTCTAATGAGGAAGCGCTGAGTGACCACATTTAAGGGAGTGCTTTTAAAACACATTAGAAAGGAAAGGTTCTTAGCCTTTGAGGCAGCTAGTTCCTGATAACATCTGGCTACTGATATTCACTTTGTGGAAAAATTCTGAACAGTGTCAGCCACTGCTATTTTTTTTTTTTTACACTAATCAGAGTATATCAACTCCAGTAGGAAAATTATTAATGTAATGTAACCCTTTAAGGTTAGGTGTATTGACCATTTCCCAAATTCTGCACCCCTCCGAACGCCCCAGAAATGCCCCATGCCCACCAGAGGTGTGCCTGTGACGTGTGTGGTTACCTGGATGGCAATGCACTGATTTCTGTACTGTGAAATTCAGCCACACAGAACACCTAGCAGGCTGTTCCTAAACATGCAGAAATCTCTCATTATTCACGTGAAGTTTATTTAGCATAAAATAGCCCTTCTGCAATTAAGAAATGCAGTCTCAGTTATCTCATAATACAAGGTAAAATGATTTAGCCTTATAATTAATTGTCCTGTTTATATTATTACAGGAAGACACTTTAATAGTATGCATTTTGGTCTTACCATAGGATGCATTTACCTTATCTCACAAAGCATCCTTGAAAACAGGACTTCTGAAAGCTTTCTTTAGAAGGTAAGCTTAAGCTTCTTTTCCAGTAAAGCACAGGAATAAATCACCCTGTATTTATGAACTACATTTAATTCCCAAGCACCTCATTAAAGAGAAGTGAACACGAATAAAAATGGCTCCTCTCCAAAACAAAGCAAAGGGTAGAGAAACTACATCATGGTAATTTAAGGAGAGAAGCAGGCTCTATCTCACTGAAAGTGTGGGATGATATCTGGGTTAGGGAAGGTGTGATTGCTTGCTTGGAGCTGGAATTTAGCTGGGTTCTGGATGCACACACTTTTAATCTGCATGATGTGCTATTTATCTGGAGTATACAAAAGCTTTAATTCAGCTTCCCTAATAATTATCAGCTATGTTAGCTCCTACGGTTGAAGGTCTCTTCCCTATTGTTTAACAGAATTTGCTTGCATTAGCTGGAGAAAGCATAAGCTGATGGTACCATTTTGTTGTATTTATGTTATACGTAAATAAATATGAGTGCAGTACATACAAGGACCATATTCACATCCCTAGCTGCAATGAGCTGTTGTTCAATATATAAAAACATTTCTCTTTCTCTGAACTTGGACTACCCAAAAACGATCATGCTCCAGATTTCATTTGTGAAAACCTGGGAAAATTCTGGGTGTCTATTCTGCCGCCCACAGTGTTCACTACACAGTCACCTACCGCGTCTAGAAACCATGCAGGTACTCAAGGCATTCGCAGGGTGGTAGAGGGCAGAGCAGAAAACACAAGTCTTTATGTGCATTACTGGCTTCAGTCCCCTACAGGGTATAATGTGGGGAAGCAGCCACAGATCTGTGCACAGGTCCTGTCCCCTGGAACCAGACATCCCACCACCATCTCAGCAAAGCCGGCTTTAAGCAGCTCAAGTGGACTTCGCTCTGCCCCAGAAACATCACTGCGAAAGACTCAACTCTGCTTAAAACTGTGTTACCCACTAATACGTTTTAATGCTGGAAATGCGATTTAACAGATAAGGAGAGAGGGAAAAGAACAGAGGGGGAAAAAAAGGCACTTCAAGCCTGATGCAAGTCACTGGCAATGAAAAAATGACGGCTCCAGTGTCGAGCAGAGGTACTGAGCGTAGGTACAGCACATCACAACTGCACCCAGCCATTTCCAGAACACTGAAAAGATAGCCAGGCTAAGGAGAAAGAGAAACCATCACTTCACACAACAATTCACACCGCCGTACCAGAGACCTTGCGGGGAAAGACCTGCTACACAGTACTTGAAAAAAAAAAAAACAACGGGGGGAAAAAAGGAAAGAAAAAAGCTAAAAAGGACTAAGCTCTCTTGAAATCTAGTGTATCTATTTTCTTGTAAAGAGTTATTTTATATAATTTAATTATAGGTCACCACGACTATGCCCACTCAAGCACGTTTACTCCATAAATCTCCTTTAATATATCTATAAGCTTGCAGTACTTGAACCCGTACTGCCATAAATCGCTGCTGATGGCTGGAAGACGAGGTACAGAGGTTTACCGCTGCTGAACTTCCCCTGCTTTCCTACGGATCTTACCAGCACCTTCAATAGCCACAAAGACAACTCCCACCCACCAACGGTGGCCTCCATCAATTCTGCCACGTAATGACGATTTTTGTTGTCGACCCTGGCCGCTCGGAAGGTGAGAAGCCCTCGGGGAGCGCTGGAGAAAGCCGTACCTGGACTCTGCAGGGAGACCACGGGCCCAGCAGCCAGCTGTAGCAGGGCTTCACTGGGCAGCTCCTGTGCTGGGTGAGCTGCTCTGGGCAGGGTCTGCCCTCGCCCGCTGCCCGCAGGACCACCGAGCGCCCACGCACCATCTGGCCTAGGCGAGGGGAGAAGACAGGACATGGTGAAGGAGACCAGAAGGAAGAAAGAAAGGCAGATTTTGTCATTTATCAGTATTCCTAGTTCATTTTCCAGCACTAAAATCTGTTTAAAAAGCAATTAATTGGGAAGACTATTTGGATAATATGGATGCAATTGCTAAGTCTAAGTGATGCAAGTCCCTGGTATTTTCAAACATTTTTTGAACACAGTTTTGTGTGTTTTCCAAATATCTTATTTGTTTATGCAACATATTTAAATACTTGACTAAATCCTGATTATTAAATATGACACAAAAATAATTCCTATGGCAGCATAATTTCGAACATTACACGTTCAATATGTTTCCAGAGATTTTTAACAAATGAAATTTTCTTTTTATGAGCAATTATGTGCATCTAATTTGAAAACTGCAAACACTGTAGTGGCTATTACCGTCCATAACCACTTCTGCCATTTCCATTAAAATCCTATTTATTATTGGTGCAAACTTCTTCAGCAACTGAATGGAAAAAGCAATTATGTTACTACTTTTGAAATAGTAAAAGTGAATATATTCATTAGTTACTGCAATTCCATTTCCGTCTCCTTTGCTGTCCATTTATGTCCAGGAATGTTTTCACTCAAAATGTTTCAATTAGAATCCCAGCTCCAATTAAAAAGAAAAGGGGGGGGGGGGGGGGGAAGCCTTTATGCAACGGGACGCAGAAGATTGTGCCAGGGATACAGTTTCTGCCTTGACTTTCAATAGGCGTGGATTTGAGAGGCAAGTAAAAAAAAATAAAAGTTCTGGGCAATAAGGGCACAGACATGCAAAAAGACAAGGCAAGCAGTAATTGCCAACTCACTGAAAAGGAAAGAGATAACACGTTGTGGCGGAGCTCTCCCATTTGGATCGCAGTCAGCTAGCTGCAGTCGTGAGCAGAGGGTAGCCCGGGGGGGAGCGAACACCCCCACAAAGTGGGGAGGCTGCGATATCCAGCCAGATCCTTCTCCCAGCTATTTATACACATGCTTTTTAATTAACGATACTGCAGCTGGGTTTGAGGTACATCTCTAATAACAGTCATCGCAACTGTCTACGGAGCAGCGTTTCCAAAAACATTTTAGCAAATAAAAATTAAAAGCAGACACACCTGAAAAAGCTACTGACAGATACCTTAGCAAGCTCTCTTCCCTTTACAATGCTGTTCCCTTGCTCTGACCCATTGAATTCCATTTTTAAGCCCATTTAAACCAATTTTAAGACTTCTTTCTTTACCAATTCTAATAACCTGGACCCAGGGAGTTTGTAACAGAAATGATGATAAAAGCTCTTATCCACAGGACTGTGCATTCAGCCATCATGGGATCAGATACATTAGGAGGTGGAAAAAAATCCTACCAGCTGAGAGGAAAGGTAAAAAACTCCTGCGGTTCACTGGGGGTCAGAGCAAGGGAAGCAAACCCCCGCAGCCTGCCGCTGGCAAACCTCACGCAGCACCCCCCTGCCCAATAGACCAAAATTCGCTGTTCCTGTCTCTCCGGCACTGGACCAGATTTGCCGGTTTCTTCTTAATTCTGAATGCTGAGGACTGGCAAGCAATGGAAAAGGCTCTTTGGGAAACCGCGGGAAGCCCGCGGCCATGGGGTTTTCGGGATGCCCTGGGGCAGGCGGCTCACCCGCACCAGGGAGCTCTGCAGCCCCGCCAGACACGGGCTCCCAGCCCGGAAAAGGAGGTCTCCTAAGGTTAAAAAATCTGATTTCATTAGGAAGGACTTGCAAGCCTGAAGCATTCATCAAGCTATATTAATTAATGAAATAATTTCCTTTCATACACACTGTTTAACATCTTTCTAGCAAAATATAAATGGGAAGATCATTGAATAGAAAACACGATTATCCTTTTAAGAGGAATTAAAAACCGCTCTGTAATTATTTACATTTTATTTTCCTACAGCTGGCTATCCAATCCATTTAAACTCACTACGTTCACAACGGTCAGCTGGTGCTTGACTCATTTAGCCTTTCGCTTTCTTTGTATATTGTGAATAAGTCAAGAAAGAAAGAAATTCCACTGATATCTTTCTTTGCCCAAGCACTGTCGTGAGTTTTGGCAAGATCTGATTTCTTTTTCTCACTCCACAACATTATCTAGGTGCTCAGTTACCATCCAAGTAGCAGAAAACCTCCCTGTTTTTACTTTTTAAATACCTTATCCTTTGCTGCCTATAGAGAACAGAATCTCACCATGTCTGAAATTAATTTGCTTTCAATACAAACTCTGGAAGGGTCAAAGCAATCCTAGCTATTTCTTTAATTTCCCAGTGAATTTCCCAATGATTTGGCCACATCTCTGATTCCTTTGCTCTGCAGTGTTAAATGATACAAAGGTTAAGAGAGAACGTGTGATGAAAATTGAAAATAAGTATTTCTCCATAACCTCAAATTTGTCTTTAGTTTAGAAATGGGGGAAAAAAGAGGCTAGTCTTGTTAATGCTGGTCACTTAAAATTCTGTTTTGCATCACCAGCTAAAATTTCTTCTCATAAACATAGGAACATATTTTCAAATCAGAAGAATAAGATTTTTTACCCCAAAAAATCCATTGCCATTCCTTGCATTTTATCCCCACAAAGTGATGTGTTGCGGCTGAAACCAAGATGATTAAAATTCCTGCTAGAGTTCATCCCAGTCAAAATCACTGACACGTCGTTATCTGTTTGATGAGCATGAGCAGAGCGTAGAAAACAGCCCTATCAGGCAACCACAAGACGAGAGCATGGCTCAAGTTACTTAAATAAAGCTCTGAAGGTCAGCTTAGGTCAAGTCACAAGCAAACGGGACTGGTGATAAATGAGGCTTTTCCCCTCCTTCCCACTGCCAGTCCCTTCAGCAGGCACTGGGGCATCCACAGCTCAGGGAGAGGTTCTGGTGGCCTCTCTTCCAGCAACGTCTCCAGCACCACGAGACTGGACCTTGCCAAGTTTGAGTAGCAAGCGAGAAAAAGTCACGAAAGTTTCTTCTTCAGAAGGCAAAACCAAAAATATTTTCCCAAATTGGCACTGAAGCAATGGAAAATGTAACCACCACATTTTTCAGTCGTGCACATCCCTGTCCCCATCCTTTCCATCCCACAGGTCAGTCTGGTGTTGGGGTGCACATCTCTGCAACCTGCTACGGTCACTCCCGGGCTCTGAGGACTGTGCAAGGCATGGCAGTGCATTCAGCCCTAGGTAATTCCGGTAAATCCCATAATTTATCAGATGAAGTCAGCTTTACAAGTGGAAAAGCATGGGTTTAGGTGGGTTTATACTATTTAGCATTCCTGTTAAGACAACCTGGGAGAAATCATATGGGATTGGAAAACGTTTACGCAGAAAAATTCAGCATCCTCATGTATTTATTTGCCTTAACAAAGGAAATACAATTTGCTGGGGATTATCCTTACCAAACACCTTCCCAGTAACTCTGATTCAGGCCGTGGGAGCACCATCCATTAACGCAGTACTATACATCTTTTCATAGCAGTACAGCAACTGATATGAGGAACCCTAATATATAACCCACCGTCAGCCTAAAGCCCTAACCAGCATCCTGAACAGATGCTGCCCAGAACTACAGCTGCAACAGGCAAATATCAGTTACACATCTCCGTAGGCTCAGTGCAGGCAGGAAAGAGAGATCTACTTTACTCATCATCATTTATAAAAATCAATATATTCGCCTTTGGCTGCTCTGTACCAGTACCGTATTAGCTGTCAGTGCCACATATACAGCAGTGCCGCTTCATGTTTAAATGCATTGTTCCATAAAATAAAAGCTGAGCAAGAGAAAGGTACCATCCATTAAAATATATCACAGCAAACCACTATTGGAAGAGTTGGACAGAATAAAAATGTTAGCAACAATGCTCAAGTTAAGAAACACATGAAAACATAAATCCGGCAATATTAAAATTTGATCGGAATGATATTTAAATAATGTTTGGAATCATTTATGGTACTTCAGCAGGCCCTTCTCACGCTCTCCTAGAAAAGTCAGAAAAGCAGAATATTATTGTGAGGGGAGCCAGTAACGGCGCGTACAACTGGTCTGCTGTGAATTATTTCTGAGAACTGTGCATTTAAGGCCCACGTTTTAGCTTTATCAAACAGTGCACAATTACTTATTTGGCAAAGGGAAGCTGAATCAGTGTTTACTACAGCCAATTCCCACAGCTCGTTTATTGTCATCCTTTGGTTTTCCCTCTCTAATTGGACACTTCATCCTAGTCTCACAAACGCCTCTGAGAAACTCATGATGATTTCAAAGGTACTGCAGCCTATGAACCTTCAGGTAGGAAACCCTCACTCGATTCATCTGTGAAGTACCACCTGTAGATGAGTACATAATTAACGTCTTCTCTGTTAATACCATCATCAAGTAGTATTTATAATCAACTGGCACTGGGTGAAGATCCTGAAATGATGGTATTTCTGTTGTTGGAACCACACAAAGGCCACAGCCACAGGACAGGTGCCAAGGTCCCTCCATCACAGACGTTTGATATCAGAGTAGCTCCACACTTGACGGCTTCTGCAGCAAAACCCAGATCAGGACTGGTGCTGCAGCAAAATAAACCACGCACTTGGAATAACCTGGATGCAAAGTACTTCTGTTTCATTGATGTTCATGCTTTGGGATGAGATTCAGAAGAGTCTTGGGTTCCTGCAAAACTATTCAAACGATAGAGAAGGGCTGAGCAAAACTTGACTTCTTGATGATATAATTGTTAAGTCAGATTTCCCAGCTGCTTAGCTGCTGTAGGTTCACAAAACGGTATCTCCAACTTTTAGATTGTACACGACAACAGCCTGAACAGTATGAGCCAGCTCTCCAGCCAGCAGTATATCACAGTTATGGTCTCTAAGGACCAGAAGATGACCCATAGACTGAGCTGAGCTTCAGCTGGACCGTGTGGTTCAAGCAGCCTTAATGAGGTTTGGCACCTACAGCCAGGACACTCACGCGAAGGTCTGCTTCAGCAGTGCACAGATGTTTCCAGTTTTCCTCTGCAGAAGCCCGGCTTCGATTTAGGGCACTGAAGTAACTGTTTGCTCCTTACATGCACTGGCAACCATCAGCTCTTCAACCAGTCTTTAGGATTTGCACAAGCATGTCAGGATCAGGGGCAGAATACAAGGCATACCTTTATCCAGCACACCCCTTCGCAAACTAAGCAATGTAAGAGCTCAGGGTGGAAAAACCTTCAGGCATTATCTAAGGTGAGCTGCATCTTAAGCATGCTAAAAGGCATAAAGAAGTTACCACCTGTTTTTGCACCATAACTCTGTTTATTTTAGTAAGTAATTGAACTCCCCCCAAAATAATGTAAGTCTATTCAGCAACATGAGCATTAATGCTTCAAACTGGGTTTTGAAGAGAAAATAAAATTTGGAATTAATAGTATTCCTAGTGTGTTGTTAAAACACTGGCCATGAATTATTCATTTCTGTTAAGAAAGCACTACTTTACAAAAGGGCTAAAAGCTCGGCAAAGAAAGAACATCACTAATCCAAATATTAAGCTTTTTCTGTAACATTCTTTGATCTCTAAAATCCATCTGAAGAAATCACTTTATGGAAGTTAAGAGCTTTTTTCTTTTTGACCTTAAGTGAATTTGATTCAAATATACATTATGGCTCTTGAATCTTAAAGACCATTAGCTGTACATCTAATGCACGTCAGAAGCCTGGGAAGCTTATTTTGAATACAACCTTCAACACATTTCCTCATGTCAATACTCAAAGGGGGTTTTAATCATATAAAGTTAAAAAAAGGTCCTAATCCTTTCACTTTCTGCATGCTGGTGAGCACTACTGGCTATGGAAAAACTTGCTGGAGTTACTGGAGTGATACATTCAGAGACCTGCAGATACAAGATGGAGACAGAGGCACTTACTAAACGATGAAAAATAGTTTAGTGGTTTTTCTTCAACGGGATGTAATTATGTTACTAAAAGTAACTTCAGCAGAAGATTTGTATTTATGTACCTGTTCCTTAAGAATCCCGTCGCTCTCCCCCGCTCTTTGCTAGCTCTATGTACTCCCCCTGTCCCAGGGGTTAATGTTTCCTATGACTGAATTCTGAGAGTTTGAATTAATAAAATGATCCCCCAGGCATCTGTCTACTTGTTTCCTAAGTTGCATTTTCACTTCAGAATACTTTGAAAATAGCCTGCTTTGTTCAAAAAACCCAACAAAACAAAACAAAAAACCTCAGGACCTTGAGGGCATCCCAAATCACATCTGAAGGGTTCGGTGAGGCTGGGGAAGGTCCCCGCGCGCCGTACCCCTGCTCGAGGGTTGTGTGAGCCTGCCAGGGGCTGGGGGTCCTGCCTGTGCCACCTTGCTGAGGGGTGGGGGGGAAGGAGGCAAGGGGGCACTCACCACCAGCGCCGCACGTGTGGGAGCACTGCGACCAGGCTGACCACGCTGAGAGCTGGCAGTCCACCGCACACCCCACCACACACCGGCTGCTCATCTGCACGGGCTTCTCCAGGTGAAGCTGTGAGATGACAAGGAAACGGAGGTGTCAGTCTCCCCAGGCCCCCGGCCGCCTCCTGCCAAGCCAGGCAAACGATAAGTGGCAGCGGCTGCGGTGTGACACCGGCATCACTGCTCACGGGGAGTTCTGCCAAGGGTGCAATTGGTGAAAGTGGTTTCAGTGTTGAAGCATTTCACGTCAAGTCCCTCAGCGTTTGCGTCTTGCTCTGAAAGGACAATCCCAGTCTTCTAGCAGGGCAATCTCCCTGGGCACCAGCTTTGTTGGAGCCACCGGGATGGTGCGGGGCTGGCAGCTGTGCTCCACACATTTGAGTCGAGGAGTGACACCACCCACTAACCCCCCCGGGGATGCTTCATTCCCCAAAGCACTCAACTGCTGCACTCCCAGTGCCAAACACAACTTCTCCCCTATTTATGGACCATGTCCTGCTGTGGACCAGAAGGCACCAGCTTTCTGGAAACAAAACAAAGCACTCCGGGTGTTCCCCTGCCCCATGCACGCGTGTGTACCGTTCTCACCCTCCGGCAGAGCTGCATGCTGACGGTGGCCCCGTCGCTGCGCTGGCAGCTCAGGAGGCGGCGACGCTCCCCATGCCCGCAGGTGGCATTGGCACCCAGCTGGCACCCGCTCCAGCCTGCGGACACAAAGCAAAAGATGCTGTGCTGCAGGTCAGCACCGTCATTCGGTTTTCACAGCTTTTTACTCAACGTGCAGGCTACCTTCGCCTAAGGCAGAGCTGCCCCGTGTCAGGGCATCCCACACACAAGAACACATACAAAATAAAGTTCTTAAACCTCAGTGAGCCTCTCAGAGGAGGAAGCACTCACTCTGCTCTCAGATATCCCCTCAACGCAACTGGTACATCAGAGTGCACAGAAAACTGTTAGACGCTGATAAAGTGTATCAGTTCAACCCAGTCGGCACAGTTACAAGACTGTATTGTCTGAAGTAAAACTTCACTTTGATAAAGTCGCTGGGGAAGTTTCTGAAGCGTAACTCTGGTTTCACCTATTCCTTGTCTCAAGGCAAAGCTTTCCATTATTTAAAACTAAGCCCTTATACTCATGAAATAAAAACAGTGCTTCTAGTAGAAGAAAATTCATATTACTTGTCTGAAATTATGATGGCCAGAATACAACTAAACTGAAATAAGCCTTAAAACACCATTTAAAACAAACAAAAAGCATAACACAACTACAATTTCCATATACCACCAACAAATAGGAAGCATACAAGAGGAAAACCTATTAACTTTGTGTCTTCCACCTCTGATAAACATCAACATGTAAATGTTCTGTATTTCTGAAATGTGATGATAAAAAAGGCATCATCTCGCTGCCTGTGTGTTTCTGCGGCTTTTATTTCAAACAGGCTGAGTTTATATTCAGATATTTTATCCTGCTGTGTTCTCCCTTTCCACCAGCCCCCAAACTCCTCTTAGATCTCTCTCAGTTTTTCTCGTTTATGTGAGCTGGTCAAAACGAAAGGAATTTTCCCTCCCCCCCCCCCCCTTTTTTTTTTTTTTGTTAGTTTGTTTGCAGCAGATCTAATTGCTTCTAAGGTCCTAAATAATGCATTTTGCTCTGAATATCCTACACCCACCCACACAACCCATATTGCTTCAAATCCAACTTTTCTTCATATTATTTGCTTCACCAGAATCACGCGGATGACATTCTTTTAACTGGATTTTTTGTAATTAATTCTCTTGATAACCCACCAAAAGGAGGAGATCCCACTTAACCTGTTTTGTTTCCAGTGTACCTGCAATGACAACTTAAATACAAAAATTGTGCATTTGTCCACTAACCTGTAAAAACTCAAGAATGTAATTAACTCTTGAAATCAGTGATGACTACATGTAACATCTTTTAATGTCAAGGCTTTAACCATCACCACAAGCAAACATAACTTAAAATACAACTGCAGAAAGCCTTTAAGGAGCTGAATCTTTTATACAGAGATACTTGGAAAAGCAGAACGTCAATTTAATGTGTATTGTAATTGCTGTCACTTGATTCTAAGAGTATACTGGAAAGTTATACTTACCTGTGAGATTGTACTGATAGTGGAAGCAATTTTGGTTAAGAATACATGGCTTCACTTGTGAATCTTCAGGGCAGGGCTTTGCATTGACAGAAGACCTTAGCACTTGTCGAGTTCGGGTTTGCATAACATTCGGATCACACACCTGTATAGAAGAGTGATGGACAGTACAAGAGACGCTTGTAAATCATACACATACCAACCGCCTGCGGCTGTTACATGCACATCCATGGCCATAACAAGACACTATATAATCACACTGCCATTCTAAAGATACTTAAAAGCATGTGAAAGAAATACGGTTCAAAGGTAAGGATCGATGTTACTAAAAGTCATCTTTTGTCCACCCTGATTTGGCTATTTTAGGCACTCCTATACTATTTATTTCTGTATTTTTTTTTTTTAAGGATCCTTGGGGACAACAGCACAAAGACAGTGCCATTTTGCCATGTTCTACTTTCCACCTCTTTCCAAGCCTTCTAGTAAAATGCCGTAACACTGAATAACAGGACAGGATTTCTGGCACAATTAATGCTTTTTTTTAAGCAATAACTGATGTTCCAGCAAAGCTTTCAGTTTAGGAGGGACATTTGTAATTGCTTATCAGTTTATGAAGCTGACAACAAGACAGGATGACTTTTCAAAGAATGTGATACAAATACTGATGTCCGAGTGGCCATAAACCAGGATTTGCTTGTTTACATTTGTATGTAAATATGAACCAACTGAGGCAGTTTTTCATTTGTGTTTGTATATCACAGGCACAAAAATTGTTTTCAGCAGCCCCCCATCCTCGCTCTCTTAGCATTGTGGCATGGGGCTGTTTTGTTTTCCATTTTGCTGCAGACTTAGTGACCAAACGCTTTCAGCCTTCCAAGAGACATCCCCTTTGTGCAGAGGAAAGCATCTGCTCATCCCCACAAATCCCCCCCAGCTGCCCCCTGCTCACCCCTCCTCTGCAGCGCAAGAGAGCTCTTCTCTTTGGCTGTCACACAGAGGTGTCACCCAGCTCTGCCTACACATTTCTTAAGTTTTTCCCTTGGTTTATTTAACTCGAGGCTATAGCATAAGCACTAGCTGGGCCATGGGGAATGTGGTGCCACTGCCCCAACCCCAGCTGTTGCGCTTGTTTCTCGTGCCAAGGAGAATTTTTCCTGTTTCAGGAGGAAGGAGTTCCAGCACCAAAGATTAAACGTCTGTGACACCAGGCAAGGCTAAGGTGAAGAGCACTAAGGATTGCTGCTTTGTTTTGTTAAATGAAATCACAAAGTGTCAATAAGCTTATCCCAAAGCCAGGGTGATTTCTGTACCTGCAAGGCTGGAACAGAAAAGCAGCCCCAAGAGCAGGGGCTCTGACCCACCGAAACTCCGCAGAGCTTTCCCATAATCTGGTACAGTGGGAATGGCTGCATGGAAGTGGTCACAGCAAACCTAATGGAAAAAAATCCCTACTAAAGGTATTCACAGCCATTTCCCAAACAAGATGACCTATTTAACTCCTAACAGTCCCTCATTAGGACTAAAGATTGCTCAGGAACAGCAAAGAAAACAAAAAAACCCAATGCATGCACGAATACATTTTCATAAAAGCTTGGGAATTTAAACCATGATTTTTCTACAGAGTACTTTAATTACAAAAAATAACTAACAGTTTAAAACCACAGGCTTATTATCATGCAACAAACTGCCTGCACAGGTGAAAGTATGGATAATTCCTGTATTGTGAATATTAAAGAGAAACGTAATGGCATTGCAGCACAAACCCAGATCTCAGACTTCTGTAAACTGGATTAGTTGCACAGACAATAGCATAACTAAACAGAATACATATCAGGACAAACAGGAAAAAAACTCTGGTCTAGTCTTAAAATACATAGCCAGGGCCTATTTTCCCTTCAATTACACTATGTGAAAGAAATTCTATTATGTCCCTATTACTGACACACACCTTGTCAAATAATTTAAAATGGTAATCTTATTCGAATATCCATAGTCATCTAAAATACCCAATTGCTCTTAATTATCTGAAAATTAAACCTATGTTATACCAACAGTTTGCTGGCTTTTCCACAACTAATCTGATTGCTCAACCTCACAACTAACACTAATAACTTAAATGATTTGCCAATAAAACAAAACAAACAAAATTAAAAAAAAAATCAAATAAGGTATCCCAGTAGTTACTCCTAATTAATGTTTCTCTGCATTATGTTACCAAAGGCAGAAAAAAAAAAAATCAGTGAATGCTGGGACAGAAGTTAAGTCTGTGCCATCTCGGAAATACCTACTTTTGCTCCCTTCAAAATAAGAACCTGCAGACAGAAAATATGCATCATTTTCAGATAAGTAAATTCTTTTAATAAAAGTCTTCCCCCCCTGCCCCGGCCTAGCCTGCATCCCATTGTGCTCAAGTAGAGGGCACTGATGCAGCTCAGTGCTGCACACACTGTCGTACAGCCCCCCAGATTCCCGAGCTAGCAGGACCATTTTCCTTCTCAGATGTCCTCCCAGTGGGTAGCAGACCAGTCCAACAGGTCAAAATCTGGTGTCTGCCAGGATCCAAATAAACAACTGGTTTACTGCGGCTCCGAGACCAGCGTTCTCACAGCGCTGATGAGCCACGTTGTTCACAAGTCAGAGTCAATGCGATAAGCTCCCCACTTTCACCAGTTTTGAATAATAAAGAACCTCTGTAGGAAAAGTGTTCATTTAATCAAGCTGAGTACATGGGAAACATGCAAAAATTCAAAGTCGGCAAACTGTAACTAATATCCTGTAATATTATTTGTCGAATTTCTCTTTACGTCAATTGAGAAGTCAATTTAGTTTTATAATTGATTTTCTGGCCTTACTCTTTCAAGTTAACTATGTAAAAAATTGAGCCAAATATGTATGGAACTGAATAAGCGGCAGGAGGGAATGACTTGCAAAGAAAAAGATGAAAGCTGGGAATTTCAAAGGAGCAAAAGGGAGCTGAGTATCCAGCTACCCTGGAATCTCAGTGGGCTCGGGTCCACAACTCCCACAGGACCCCTGCAAAATCCCAGGCTTGAAAAATTAAATATTTACAATGTGGCAAAGGCTGAGGAATGGCTTGGCAGACTCAAAGTCATTTAGAGGATGGGAATGGTCACAGTTACAGAGGAGGGATTGTTCCCAATGGCAACATGCTAAGGTTATTAACAAGCAATAATGAAGAGACGTGTGTAAGCTGCATAGCAGGAGGAAGATACTATGTCACCATTGTCACTACTGCCATCACTGCTAATGACATCTATCTAGTCCTGAATTTGGATCTTAAAAAATACTGAGAGAAAAACCAATCACCACCAACGGCAAATTATATTTTTAGGAGGTAGACCGGAAACAGCAGTTATTAATATTATAGATAAGGCAGCAAAACCAAGATATATTACTTGATTAATTAAAGTAAAAAATATCACATAATTAATTAAGATTTGGGCAAGATTATGGAACGGGTTGATTCCAAATATTCTCACAAATTAAGAAAATGACAAAAACCACGTGACTGTTCAAATACTCTTCCACACGAACTAGTGAAGGCACATTGATCAAGACTGGATCTGCTCTACCCAACTAGGCATCCAAGTGCCTTACCACAAGCCTACACGAATCTAGAATTTTGGGAGTTTTAAATAAGTAAAACTCTCTGTGATTCAGCAATCCTTTACGGATTATTTTCATTTACAGCTTCCCCCTTCCGATGAGTAGATGCTATACTTCCAAAGACATTGTTTTACTTCCTACCATTCTATTAATAACTACTAATTTCACTGACCATAGATTGAGCTTTTTTAAAAAATATTTTTACATTAAGACAGCCGTTACCTCCTGTGAAGTTGTCACAATGGGTTTGTGCCCAACATTTCTTCTACAGTGGAAGCACAAGGAAGGAGGAAAAGGGGCACCCAACAACACTGTTAACAGAAAGGCAGGTGCAACAGGAGCATTCTGTAGTGGGAGTTTAACTTCTGACTTGTATTTCTGAGATCATCTCTTTATGGTCACGCTGCTTATTTTTATGCCTGTGGTTACAAATCTTGTAACTAGCTTCCATAGTTGGAGAATCTGGTACATTACAAGGGGGCAGAATTGAGCGTAACAGCAAATCTTAGGCTGAAATCGAAAGCCAAGGCGATAGACTTAGATTGCAATGATTTATTAAGATATATTTAGGCAGTGTCAAAGCCAGGGCATGGCTGAACTGAGCACAATGCAGAACCCCATGCAGGTGCTGAAGCTTTCCACATGCACAGAGCTTGCTGATCCATGCTGGGGTCCACATCGAGCAACTCTTGCACAGACCTCATGTAGAAGAAAGAAAAAAAGAAGGTGGGGTGAAATTCAGCTTCTTGCTTGGGTCTCGGCTCCAGGGACATCTCCAGCAAACTACAGTAAGAGCAACTGTGGAGACTCGGCACCTTCCCCTGTTCCTTCCAGGAAAGTGAGGCTCTGCTCTGCCAGAGGGCTGGTGCTACCAGGATGGACAAGTAATTCATGCTGAAAGCCTGGGGACCATCAGAGTTTAGTGCCCACTTTGCAAGTGGAAAACCTTTTTTTCAAATTCTGCCTCTATTCTGGACGACTGAAACCCACTTGCAACACCATCCAGACTAGAAACAGATTAAAGATTTATGGATCAAAGAAGGACAATGAATATGGGTCCCAGTTGGCCATAAATATAAGAGAGGAAACAAGTCCTTATGAAATGGAGGTAGCTGTGATGACGGAGGTAGAACACCAGAGGCCTGGAGAACTCGATGTATCTTCAAGGTTAGGTGCCAACTCAGTTTGGCCATTAAGTTTTACAGACTATGTTGTTTCTTGGATTTAAGCCAGATTCCTACTTGATGACTGTGAGCAATGGGGTGTGTAATTCACGCATGTGCTTCCTTTGGAATCACTGATAGGAATGGAATTAATTTCTGGATAGAAGTAATAGCGGGGACCTAGCTCAGGTTGCACATCAATAGCTTACAGCAGTAGGAGGTCATACACAGACACAGTAAGTTTCTTTATGTGTATAACTATTCCGCCTCAGTCTACTGTATTAAATCTCATCCATTATCCTCTTCTATGAAGTGTGAAAAAATGGAGCTAAAGCCAGGGATCTATAGGCCAGATTATATAAACCACTTCAGAAACACAATATTTTAAAGCAAGAGAGGTACATAAAATGTTAAGGTAGACATGAATCAGAGTTTTTCCCAAAGGACCATTTAGAAATTATAAAAGCCATCATCTTGATTCTATGGAGGAATTCTTGGCACTAGTAACTACTACATTTTATAATAATTCTTTTAGCCAATCACATCTTCCCACCATGACCACTTGTCATCAGTTTAAGCTAACATAAAAAGTGAGGGACACAAACATACACAAAGGATGTACCCAGCCTTTCCTCCAGACAATAACCAAACAGACAAAGCACAGAAATTTTGTTCTGGAAGAGAAGGATATCAAATAAAATAAAACTGCGAGGTTATGTATGCTAAGGTCCAGAGTAAGAGCTGTTAACATATCACATGTTAATATACACTATTAGACATTCTTTGGGACGGATTTCAAAAGCTGTCCACTGATCTAAGCTTTCGTATGTGTTATAATTGTACAGCACAAAGGTTGTAACACATTAGAGAGCCCTTTAAGTTGTTTAATTTATCAAACAGCTTGTATCATGCACACTGGTCTATAAATAGCTGACCACATTATATTTAACTGGCTATTCATACGGAAACATACAGCCACAAACTAAGGCAAATGCATTGGTAGCAACAGGATTTGACTATTTTTAAGAATGCAATGAACCATTATATTGTTCATGCCAATGTGGACGTTTTGTAACAATTTAACAAGCCATTTACAATAACATGAGCAGTCGTTTAAAATGAAAATGCATTTGCATAGATTTTCTTTTTGAGATGTGCCTAGGTTCTGAAACCTTATCTGCCTCCATATAGAACCATTACTTTTTAAAAAAATCATTATGAATGAAGATGAATAAAAATAAAATTAATCTAAAAATGCAGCAGTTACCAACTTTTTGATAAAGCTATTAAAAACCAATATCAAATCATAGCTATGCATAAGGAGCTGTGCATGTTCTTCCAGAAAGCCTTAGACCAGCACAATTATTATGCTTGACCTACATAAATTATCTCTTGGGTTAGAAATACAACTCCGTGCAAACTCTATTCTTCAATCCAGCCTCCATACTGCAGGTCCTCTGGCAAACCTACTTATAAAGGTGCTAGTCATGATGAAGACTTTGGTAACACACGGAGGCTCAGAGTCTACAGGACTCCACAGTTTCTCTTCCAGCTGGCATTTCCAAACTCTAATGACTCCCACTTGCATCTGCCATGAAAGTCAATGCAAAACCTGAGAGCTGGCTGTAGTGCCCGGTGCCACTTTTAATACGATCAGTTATTGCAATCCCCCGGCATTCAAGAGAATAATAACTCAATTGTCACAAGTCCTGAGCATTGTACATCGCTATTGATCCATGAGGAAAATGCTCACTGAAACAGACAGCTGTTCTCGCTCACTAGACATGTAACCTCCTCTAATTAACTAATTTTGAACCTCTTGGAATTAGTTGCTAGAAATGCCAACAACTGAGGCAAACAAGGAGGCCACTCGGATCGGCTACGGGTGCTGTGACAGCTATCCACACGACACAGAGAGCTAACAAAATAAATTTGAGGTAATTATTTCAGGGACTTGTAGCACAACTCGCATATTAACTCTTTTTAAGAATGCTTTGATGAATTCAATTGCAGTCAATTAATTACATTTCCAAGTCAGATGAATACATAGTTGAGACACTGCAGGACGTACATGCTAGTGGATCACTGAATATGTAACAGAGATGACAGGATTTTGGTTTCCAGATTGTTTAGCTGGGTCTTTGAGCAATCAAGTGATGATGTCTGACTGAACACACTATTGTAGCTGAAATGAATGTGAAATCTCTGAAGCAAAATGCAAGTCAGCCTAATTTGCTTTTGATTTTTTTCCTCTAGCTTTTTCTAACAAG
The DNA here is from genome assembly GCF_015220075.1 of Falco rusticolus. Taxonomy (NCBI): domain Eukaryota; kingdom Metazoa; phylum Chordata; class Aves; order Falconiformes; family Falconidae; genus Falco; species Falco rusticolus. The sequence goes on from NC_051194.1 coordinate 28,836,479, forward strand.
CTTCAAACTGTTATTTTGAATGGCTTTAAAGCCTTGATATTTAAGTTACATGGATGTTACTTAGCGATAAAGAACAAAACTTTATGAGCCAAAACTCAGTCCTCAATCTGAGGGAAAACCATTCCGAATTTACTTCTCACGATAGAGAATGTGAGAATAATAGGGAAGCTTGAAATCAGTAATTCTGAGATCTTTGAATCCAGTAAAGAGACAAAATGTCCAAAGTAACCTTGAGGTATTACATTTCAGACACCTGCACTTCTGGGTCATAGCTGTGCCATTAGAGGAAATCCTAAAATTTAGCTATGTGTAGCAGTGTTAAATAGCACTATAATCACGATGCAAAAAAATGCAGTTCAGTTGGAAAATATACGTAAAAGCATCGTGGGAGAGTCTGAAATTAGAAAAGTCCACCTTAGAAACACATATATTTAAAAGGGAAATGCAGCTAAAAAAGGTAGAACAAGTACAACATTTTAGTAGAAAGAAATATCGAAGAAAATATTTCCTATTGACAAAGCAGTCACCACCTTTATGACTCATTGATTTCAACATGATTCAGGCTCATTTACCATCCTGAAAGTGGAAAATTCACATGGGAAGAGTATTGCTACAAGATAAAACCGAGTAATACCCTAGAAAGTATCCGGAGTACAATGACATATTGACAAAAGGTACACTGGATAATCTAAAAGGCCTTTTTATATGCAGCTGATAAGAGTTAGTTACTCTGATAGCAGGATGAATTTATTATCAACACTGTAAAATATGAGCTGAACACCAAAGCGACTGGAAAAGAATTCTCACCTGACCAAAACCTTAGGTAAATATCCCAAATCAAAGAGCTACTGCGGCAAAGATGAAACTGAAATTGTGATTGTTCATTTCTTACAAACTAGAATTTGTCAAGTTTCATAAATCCTCCTTATCTCCAGCAAGCCAAACATGACCAGAGATACAGGAAGATTTCCTGGAATGATCTTTGGCAGCTGCCTCACAAGAGTGCTACAACTAAGACTGCCAACTATTTTGATATGAAATGTAAATATACTTGAAAAAGAGCAGCCAGAATGTATGGTTTTGCTTTTTCATTGCAATATGATGTGATCCTTCAAATTTTTCGGATTACAATGGGGAAGAGAAAGGAGCCATACTTAAAAAAACAATTTTCAGTGAATATTCAGAAAGCATTTCATACATTCTTGGAAGACAGGCACTTACTTCCAGTTTGGCATGAATCAGAAACCACACATGAGCATACCAGCTATTGAGCAAAATTCCCTCAAATACAATTAAACAGACAGCCCTAATGAGCAAGAGGTTCTACACACGCAAACTTACTGATGTGGGATGTGATTTTTCTGGGGCTCCATGGGAAAACATTTGACAGAAGGCTGGGGGCACAACAGGTCTGACTGCAAGATTTAACGTGAGATTTGGCTCTAGATGCAGACTCCTATATTTGGGTGTTTGTATATAGGGTCTCCACGCAAGGTCCAGACCCAAGCTCTCACCTGCAGCCAGTGGAGCTGTTCAACTGACCACACATAGCTCTTCCCTTACAGATAAAACAGGATCCTCCGTAGGCTCCGTTGCCTTTGTAACAACACTGACCATGTCCACCAGCTCGTGGCCGTTCTCAGTGACCCCCTTGCCTAGTGGCAACTCAGGAGACGGAGGGCCGCATTACTTACCCTGCTGCTGGCAACGCCTCACTCCTGGCCACCACGTTTCCCCCAGTCCCTGCCCCATCACACCAGTACCCCCACGTGCTGCAGATACACCCCTGGCATGGCACAGTCATTCTGCACTCACAGCAAGCCCAGCACTGGCCTCGAAGACGTTAAGCATGTGCAGCCTGGGAGGAAGTGTGCTGTGTGGTGGGTCCCCTTCTGAAACCAAACACAAATAGCCAAAGCAGCTATAAAAGGGAGACAGGGCTGCTGTAAACTCGTCAAAGGGAAGGTTTTATCCATCCATAAAACTTGAGGCTGTTTATTGCTCCATATCTGGACAGAACTATTTAAACACATGCTCCATCAGCACACAGTCATCTCAGTTTCGCAACAAAGCATTGCAGAACAGCTTGTGAAAACATATTGTTCAGTTAATTGCATTGGCATACAGATGCCCTCACATTTATAAATTAACATCTACCATGGCACAAGGATGTACAAGGAGACACAGGGTCTGTGGCTCTCGGCCCTGCGACTGCCAAGAGCTGCGTTGCCTGAATGAGTGTAGCCCACGGGCTCGGGCATCCCTTTCCTGCTTCTGTGGGCTACAGCAGCTTCACGGTTGCCAAAAAGGAGCCTTCACGCAAGAACTCAGGGTATCTTAAGAATACCAGGGTGCTCAAAGCTTCACACAGTGCTTCGTAACCAAGTGACTGCCACCTGAAAAATACCCAATGGCCTTGACAATCTCTGCATTAGTTTACGGCACACTAAAATGAAGAAAATCTGTCTCTGGGGAAAAAAAAAAGTCAATGGCAAAGAAACAGCCTAACCACAGTGGGACTTCGAAAGGTATCTAAGCATCTGTATCAGTTGCAAGAGTGTTATACTTCATCAAAGCTATGCTGCTCAGGAGGCGGTGAATGCAGGAAATGAAACACAAGATTTTATTTGACATGTTCTTACTGAGTATATTGATACGCTACACAAAATATTATGGAAGGAAATTACCTGTGTCAGCAGTAGTATAAATACCTGTCCAATAACCACTCAGACTTTTGATAATGGCCCTGTTAACACAGTGGCAATGAATATATGTTTGTCACTTAAATACATCAAGCAAGTCTATTAAAAAAACTCCTGAGATTAAACCTGGCACCTATTTCAACACCGATCAGAAAGAAACAATGTTTGAAATTCTGTGCTTTGAGGTCAGAGAGTTTTCACAAGACAGCATTTGCAGCTTCTTTCCACCTTGCACGCTTAGGAAAACACAGCACTTGGCAGTGGCTTGAATCCCTGCATAATTCACAAAGTTTCGAGTATTTTGTGACATGACAAATTGTTCAGGCATCTTGCTGCCATGCCCTTCTGTTGCTGTTGCCTCAAATCTTCCCTCAAGGTTTTGAGGAGGAGGAGATGCCAGACAGAAATAGTGTCTGTTGGGAAGGGAGAGCTGTCATTCCCTCAGGCCTAAGACCTGTTCAGAGGAGTGTGACCACCATGGTTTACCAACAGGTTGTTACGGCAGTTGTGCATCGCTCACAGAGCTCTGCACTGCAAGTGCTTCATAACACAGACAGCTCTTACTGCAGCTGGAATGCTCGTCCCTTCACCTGCTCTGCCTGGGGGGCCCCTCTCCCATAGACCAAGAGAAAGATGTGTTGAATCAACTGTCACAGGAATAACTGTGTTTTACTAACTATAGCTGAGTCTCCGCAGAAATATAAGTATCTCCAGATTCAACCAAGCTGGCAGGATCCATCCCTCAGAAAATAATGAGCTTTCTTAGAAAATCGCTGTCATGAAACAGCTGAAGGACAGAGAAGACTGATGCGCGAGGAACACTGCCACAGAGACAGAAGCAGGAGAGCCTACCTGCGGGCACTCGCTCCACTGTCCCCAGTCAGACACTGCACACTCACTGGGACAGTACAGGCTACACTTCTGCATTACATCTGGGATTTCAGCCTGGTTACACAGTGCATTGGGCACTGTCTCCCCTCTGTGGTCCTCAGCAGTACTCACACACCTACACAGAAAACAGACATTTTCATTAGAGGATCATCAGCATACTACCAAAGTGCTGGATAACAACATGCTTGACTCCATGTAGTACCCCATACGTAAACCAATATAGCTATATGCAGCACGACTGGTCAAAAAGTATAATTAATCATATTAATGCCAATCAAAACCAGCTACACACACGACATGCTTTTGTTAGTCACAGATTTCAATAACCACTTTAAATAAACATTTCAAACTTCATACAGAGGGATTTTAACTTTGATCGGCTGACAGATGAACAAACAGAAAATGACAACCAGCAAGAACAAACCTTTGTGCTCCTGCTAGTAACATCCGAACATTTGGAAATAACTCAGCATTTTCCCCATGCCTGGGGACAAGTATTCCCTAATAACGAATGCCACCCCGGTGCCTGCAGTTCCATTACTTGGGGAAAATGTTAGCAAATCAAAATATGAAGGCTTTGCACCTCAGGGGGCTTTATGTATATATGGCATTTAGGTTGAAGAATCCTAATTTAAACATCATGCCTTCCTGAAAGATGTCTTGATGGTAACACAAGGCTGCATCTCTGAGATGCTTTTCCTGTAAACCATTGCACATAAACACGTTTCTTTTCATTTGAAAGACACTGGACTCAGCAATGTACTCGCTGTCAGATACTGCAGCTTTATGCAAGTATGTATCAGCTCTTTTTAATCTGGAGTACCTGTGCTTTTGTCTTCACGCACCTGACTTTCCTTGTTTGTATTCCTTCTCCACAGTGGAGGGAGTTTTGTTCACTGTTGATTTTGCACGGAGACCACGGTTCTACTACCCAAGCATACTGATTGCACTCGCTGTAGCATGGGACTGCGTCGTACACCTGCCAGGACAAAGAATCAAAACTGTTCATTTGAACTATCCAGGTTAGCATTTCTGCAGAAACGCCTCAGCCAAACCCAGGAAGGAGCACGCTGAAAAATATCCTGCCTTACGGTCCTTATGCTGAGGGTGTTGTAACAGCTTTAAGTTCATTTATTCATTGTTGACTTGCCACGGGATTTTTAAGTATATAATAAACAGTAGTATGCATGCAGCATCTTAGGAAACAGGATAAATAACAGCTATTTCCTGCAGCCAGAAGAGGAACTCCATTACAATTTCATTTGCTCTGACTGCTCTCGCTATAATCTATCACGCGTCATTCACCAGGACCATATACACCGAATCCTTTTGTATTTCAGGAGGTACAAACAAAATCAGCACTCATTTACCTTTGCTTCCAACATATTCTTGTAAGTCATTTAACCACAAAAGAATGAAATTCCATGCATCCTACAAATTTCATTTTTATACACAAAAAACGTAAACCCTTTTTTTCCCTGCAAGTGACTTATCTCTAACACATCTCCTAATCAAACACGACCGTGTATTCACCTGAACTATGGTATCTATGTAGAGAGAAAAATACAGCCAAAAGCTTGATAAACATTTTTAAAAGGTGCTGGATATTCAGGTTGTTAGAAGCAGCATACAGACACAGTACTTCAGCAGATTTTTAGGTTTAAACAAATGAATGCCTCAAGAGTTCTATTACAGTAATGAATAAAAGCTAATTATTTTGAATCCAGTTTGTCTGCAGAAGCTGATTTGAAGATACAGTGTTCTCTGTCGCTTGGTATGAAGCACAATGCACTGCCCTAGAAAAATATGGTGCACCGAAAATTTCTTCTTCCACACACCATAATCTCCTTGGCTTTGCTGCTGGGGAACCATTCAGTTCTCACCACTAAAATAACTGTAAATCAATATCCTTCCTCCCAACTATCCCCCCCAAAAATATTCAGCCACAGGTTTAATAATTTACAGTTGCATTTTAAAATAGCAATTATAACTATGCATGTTGTGGCCACAGCAATAAAGAAAACTTATTTGCAACATTTTGCAGGTGGGAGGATGAGATTGAGATACCAATCTGAACACAAAACTGGGGTCCCATCAGAAAATTACCTTCCTATCATATGAAAGGAAGATAACTTGCTGAAGAAAACTCATCAGAAACAGAAAATGTCAGAAACTAATTTTAGCTGTGGGTTTGCCTGTAGTTTTAGCAGGGAAGAAAGAGTAAGAGAAGCTGAAAAGTGCAAAATATGTGAAGGAGAAAGGACAGGGAAGAGGGAAATAGCAGTCGGGACTGGTGGGGGCAAGGACAGTATGAACTAGTAAGAGCACCACTTCCATGCAGAGGGAGGGGAAGGCAAGGGGAGCGAAGGGGGCAAAGGCACTAGTATGATTAGTACCAATTTTCCTACGTATTATTAAGCACAAATCCTTTTTCACAGTCTGTGCACAAGTAACGTGAGAACATGTGAAATGTGTTAGGACTGCTGTGTCAGGGGTGAAATCCGCAGAGGACATTTGGCACAACAGCCTTCTTGCACAAGTGAGCAGGGTCAGCCCGCAGCCTTTCGGGGGAGCGCGGGAGGTCTGTGACGTCTCCAGCTTCCCCTGAGCCTTCACAAAGGTCTCTGAAAGGTGACAATGCACCTCAAAAAGAAAAAACAAAACAACCCCAAAAAACCCAATACGGGCTGACGATTTCTGTACGCCGAGGTGGCAGTATTTGGCCTGACCATATGATATATAGGTATCTATGTATTGTACAAAGTGCGCAGAGAGGGTAAGCGGCACTAGACTGAGGAAGCGGCACCACAAGTGCCACTAATGACCTGCGCAGCCCAGGCTCTTTAACGTAACTGGTGTGCGCAGGGGCACAGAAAGTACCCACCGAGCAGGGCCCGTGCTCAGCACCAGCACGCGTCGCGGGGAGCCCACAGGCACGGGGGCAGTGGCAGCACACCGAGCCCCGCGCAAAGCCACCGTCCTGCCCAGCCAGCCTGTCACCTCGGGAGAGTTACAGACTCCTGCAGCCATTTCCCTGCACACACTGGGGAGAATAACAATCCCTCTTTAGGCACTGCAAAGCCTTCACGTTCCCCAAAGACAGCCAGGAGATGGATGCTGAGACAAGGAGTATTTATTAGCTTCCCTACTCCATGGGGGGCCGGGAGGGAAGGAAAAACTACACTCTGCCTATGTTGTCTGACCAAATGTACTGCTGTCTGCAGGAGACGATTAAGAGGGAAATGTGTGCTTCAGGCGTGACCAGAGTTTCCCTCGTCGCAGAGGGGAGGCAAATCCAAGAGAGCAAAGCATCAGACTTTGCAAGAACCAGCTGCCGACAGGCAGGGAACCTGCAGCCCAGGAGGAGAGGTCTCACTGGGCAATGTTAAGGGAGGTAAAACTTACTTATTAATAAGTTTATTAACAGTTGGGTGGTGCCTGTTCTTGCTCTTTAGGCTTTTGGATAGACGAGGCTGGGAGAGGCCAGGAGGTGACGGTGACGGTGCTGCCCGTGCCCCTCCACAAGCACAGAGGGGCAGCTGGGGCAGGCACAGCAGGCAGCAGCTTTAGGGATTTAAGATTCTCTTCCTTGCTCTAATTAACACTTCCTCAGGGTTAGAGGATAACCCTGTGAATCCCGCAGGTCACAACACGAGCAGTGCCAGCCTTTCAGCACTGCAGCCTTTTCTCCTCACTTGGACGGGACCAAGAACTTGGCAATCCCAGCTTGTTGTCTCAGTGACCTCTCATCACTCTGCACCAAAATCTGCTAAACCCTCAGGCCTCTCCAAACCAGCAAAGCCCACCTGTGGATGGCAGTGGAGGTCTAACACCAGGAATTTTGCATTATGGTGACCAACCGCATTTTGGTGGTCAAAACTCCCTGCAGCATTTAGCTGGCGTGATTTCTGTGTAAGAAAACCAGCAGGGCTGGGGCAGGGATGGGATGCCACATGAACTAAAATCTACCTGAGGAATCATGCGAGGACCAAACAGAGATCCCATACACAGCGACACAAATACATGAAATGTGAAGTGATACTTCAAATGCGCTGTATCAAGAGCAGGCAGGATCGCCATAATAATAAAGCCATTAATAGAGCACTTGTATTCTGCTAATCACATCAAGCCTGTACAATTACACGTGAAGCCCCATCAGCTCTCCTCCTCTGACAGACATCCCACCCTGTGCCAGAGGAGGGAGGGCACACAGCAACAGCTGTGTGGTCCCTGCGGTACATCAGTACCCCAGCAGCGTGTTGGTGACCCACTCAGTACTTCCAATTCAGTCAGGATTGCCAGGTTACACTTGCCACCAAAAATCTGAAATACAATTGTTACAAATAACCTGTTCTCCTAAGTTATTGCGCTGACACCACTGCATATCCCGGCTGTGAACAATCTCTCTGCCCTGTGCCAGCACTGAGCAATGCCATCTCCACTAGTACCCTGAGACACTGGGAAGGTGTAAATAACTACCACGCATCACTGGGAGGGATAGATTTCTTCCAAGCAAGTTACAACATGCATCAGTAGAGTCTGTTACACTTTTAAATGGGAGTCTCAGAGATGCATGATTTCCATGGGTGAAACTCTGTGGGTATGCTTTCAGAAGCTGTGAATATCATTTGTGACTCTTATCTTTGCATTTAAAAACCATGGTGATGTGGCATATGGTCGTTTCCTCCACAGGACAACATTTTCCTCCTGTTTCTCTTTCCTGGCTTGCCATCATTTGTTTTCAATCATTCCCAATTCCTCCTTTTTTTTTTTTTTTTTTTTTACTATTTGAAAAAAATCAACCCCACAACACAACAAACCTTAAAGCCTTTCATTCCTATCTTTTTCTAATTGCTGTGGTACTTAAGGAGGTCAAACAGGTGATGTTCTTGATCTTGGTTTTTCAAAGGATTTTGGCTAAGCCTTGCTGTTCTTTGGGTCCCACCAACCAGGGGAACCTGGGATCACTTCTCACCTCCTGAGTCCATGGGAGCACCCTGTCCAAACCCTAAATGGAGCTGGGATGGGATGTGGTGCCCTTACTCCTCACCCAGCCCAGGGACCCAAAATGCCTAAGCCTGGAGGGGTTAGGGATATGCTCCCATAGATCCATGACTGCAAAACAGACTGCAGCCAAGCTTCAAATTAGACACAGCCCCAGCATTCTGGCTCTCATGACATTTGCCATCTGCTACCTCTGCTGCAGATACAGAATCCTCTTGTCCAGCTACGCCACTTCTCTTCCCAAGCACAAAGACAACAGTTCCTTTGAAAATGATCTGCTTAATGCTCGCCCTTGCCCAAACTTACCCAAACCCACTATGACAATGCATTTACAGAAGCCTTCAGACTGAGTCACCCAACACACCTACTGTACTACCACAATCCATCTCCAGAAGGACAGAAACTACATGAAGGCCATGTGGTGGGCACAGGGGCCCATTGCTCTGCACTTCTCAGGGTGGGAGACAGATGCAGGCACCTGACCTGTGTGGAGCTGCAGAGCTCAGCACGCAGGGGACCACGCCTGGCTCCATCCCTTAGCGCCTCGCCTCTAAACCTTTCAAGAAACAAACACAATCAAAACACTTCTAGCATTTTTGGAAATTAAATGTTTTCCTCGATTTTTATTCACAGTCATATGCTGGGGTTTGGGCTCAACGAACCAAGAGGTGAAATGATGCCTGACCGAAGTCAATGGGAGTTTTTCTGCCGACTTTCATAGGACACCTGTATCACTCTTTGTAGCCACAACTAACCTAGAGTACATTAACATCTTAATCCTAAAATCAAGTTGATGGGCACAGTTTTAAATAAATTAAAGAGAAGAAAGACAAAAGCTACTTTTTAAGAGACAATCTGCTCTAGGCTTGCCTAATAAAAGAAGCCAGCTCCCATTCACTCCAATGCAAACTCTGGGTCCTTGCTAAAGTATCTTGATATCAACAGTTACTTCAACAAGACATACAAACATTTATCTACTTTAATAGATGATACTTGCATTTTAATGAAAAGTCCAAATATCTAACCACCAGAGAACTCTAGTGTGACTTATAATGTTCTGCAACTTATGTAAATGTAGGTCAGGAATAATACTGACCTTGCAAAGGACGTATAGAAACGAAGGCACGTGCTCAACTGATGTGATTCATTAAGAGAAATTCATACCTACTTCAGGTGGCTTTTCTGATGAGCACCTGCAAAGTAAACTAGAACAAGGTTCAATGCTTCTGAAAATCATAGTGACTCCATATTTCAGTGAACATCAAGATTTATTGTCCCTCAGGGTAAATATTGACTCCAGTTTTCCCTCAGTCGATATTTTAGCTTTCAAGACAGTAAATCTTGGTGTTCACCTCAACTAAAGTCAATATCTGCTTATTATATTAGAACAACCAAACTGATCACTGTAGCAGTTGCCTGAGACCCTGAGGACAACCTCTGTGCTATTCATTTCTAATAAAAATGGACTAAATTCATTGCTAACATAAGTTCATTTCACATCGCTGCCCTTATACCAAGGTTACATTAGACCTAATACATTGAAACAGCCAGAACCGAAGAAATAAAAACCTATTTTTAAACTATGGAGACCACCATGAATAACACTAAAGCTAGAAAAGATCTCATATAGGAAAGAGAGTTGATTTTCTCTGGTTTGCTGAGACTGGCCAGCGATTTCCTCACTTTTAACACTTTCTGCATACCCACTTCGATGTTCCCTGTATATCCAGGCTGCAAGAACAGGCAGTAGCGGGATGTCACCCTGCAGAAGTGGCCCTCTCCTCCTACGATGGCTTATGGCCACCACTTCTTGCAGTCTGGACCACAGCCAGCACTTCTCTTGCAACCAGCATGATGCAAATGGATCTGGAGCACGACAGGAAATACAGCTCCAAAAACGTCCATCCATTGCAATCACCTGCAAATCTGACTTGTATGTTGACTCCATCCAGTTTATCCAAATCTCTTTTTCAGTTGAATGGTGCCCATACATTAACCAAATAATTTCTATAATGCTCTAATACTGCCCTTGCATCCCATTTAATCCAAAACAGATAATTCCTAATAATGAGTTGCTTTCATTTAATTCTTTAAAACTGAATTCAAAATGGAGTGCTTACTTTGTTAATTACTTAAGTGCATGTTTGATTTGGCAGATCTAAACGTGCATTTAAAAGCTTTACCGAATTAACTGTATATTCGAAGGAAAAGTACTTGCACATTAACAAACACTACATCACAGAAAAGACCTCATTAAATTGTCAACATTAAATAGTTCTCTTTAAAATAAAATTGATTTTATTTCATGCTAGTTTATGTATTGATCACAACTGTCAGAAATACGCTAACCGCTCACCAGTATTAAAACTGGTTGAGCAATTGATTTTCAAGCAATTTGGATTTTGCAAAGTGGCTGTTTCACTGATGAAAACTTGTCTTTAGGTATTTGGATGCTGCAAATAGCCACCAAAATTAAAAAAATATCGCTCAAGAATGACTTATAGCACAAAAGTTTTAATAGATTGGTTTGCGGTAAGTCTTCTGAAATTATTGGAATTCCTTGATTTCTTGTGCCTCTAGCAGATACCAGCACAAATATTCGTGAAGCAAATTCAGCACTTTTAGTTTTCATTTACACCCAAATCAAGGGAGTTAGTGTTTTTTACCTCCTTTTGTGGTACAGAGAAAAGAAAATCAATTAGAGCTCCGCTAAGGTTATGAAAAGCCTTCATTGGCGTTGAACCAAGTTTATAGAAAACTTAGACCTGCCTAAAACTTTATAGCTGGCAAAAGGATGGGATCGATTTTATTCCAAGTACAAAATATGAATTAAGAGTCAGGGCAATAATTACTATGGCATAGACAGAAAGATGTACCAATTCCCAGTCTCTGCCCTGCAGGCAGGATGGAAGCCCCTACAGAAACAGACCTTTCACCATTACTCTGAGGGACTAGCCATGGTGACAGCCCTCAAAGATATTGCCAAAAAATGATTCTCACTGAGTAGGAAGGGTAAAAACATTTAATCGGTCCTCTGAAGTTCCCCAGCTCTTGATTATCTATTTATAGCCTGACCCTCAAAACTGTTCAACTTTAATCCTAATTTACACATGAGAAAACGGACGATGAAGAATTGACTGATTTATTAGAGGGCTGGTGAGGAAGCCCCCAGGGACTGGGGGACTGAGTTTGGAAATGCCCTATTTCTTGCACTAACTGGATGACATCTCAGCTTAAAATCAGATACTGGAAAGTTCAGATAAAGACATTTCAGGATGAAGCCATCAGAAAAAGCAGCACTGTAAAATTCTGGCTGTAAAATCAGGAAAAGAGGGGAAATTGGGAAAGCAGCAGAATATCCTTGCTATAAAGACATCCGGATGCTCCACTTTCCCACACCACAGCCTTCAGATGCTTTTACTGTACCCAGTCTTTTGCTCGACTTTACAAAATGCTCCTAGTAAATCCCTTCTTTTCTTCTAATGGATGATTAAATATGCAAAGACAGACATCACTGTATTTCAAATTCTAAAGTGCAATAAGTGGAAAATGCCTTGTTTAAAAAGTTAATTGAAGTGAGCTCTGTAGAACCCCAGTCATTACAGCTCACACTGACAGAACTAATGTGTTGCTCAGCAAGGTTTATTAATTTATATTTAGTAGTGGTAAGTGGTGCAGGCATTACAAACACCAAGTCGTAATGTGGTAAAGCACGAGCACTCCTTCCTGGAGATTCAAATAAGAAGTTGGCATCATTCAACGTGAGAAAACGAGGGAGAACGTGCAGCTCCTGGCCCCAAACCTGCCTCCCTGGTTTTACTCAAGGTTTTACTGTCACTACAGCCTTTGAGGAGCAGGACGCAGCACAGAGTATAACCTTGCAGATACAACACACATACTGGGAATTTATTTCTACCTGAAACACTCAGGCAAGACAATTTAGTCTCAGAGTTACACAAAATGTGGAGATGTTAAAGAGTGAACGGGGGACATGCAAATACAATCACAAATGGCCAGTTCCTGTGGCTCTGCTGTTTTATTTTTCACTTATGTTTCTTCACTATCAAGAAAATATCGAATCTAGATGAGATATTAACAAATGCCATTTTAGTATGTTGTCAAATATGGGGGTCTAAAACAAGGCAGAAACTTGTTAGTGAGAGTTTTGGTGCATTTTTGCTAATTCCAGAAGCTGTAGGTGCTGTAGCTTGTGCTGCCTCCCTGCCACAAAGCCAGGCAAGCATAGCAAATTTAAGGAGATAGAAATAAATCAATGTCCCTTCTTTTTGAAAGAGCACTCTGCTGCAGCTGAAGGATAGTTTCAGGGGTAACAAACAAATGCGGCACCTCTCTGGATGAATCTGTTACACAACAATAATGTTGGATCCAGTTTTAAAGAGAGGAAGGGAAAAAAAGTTCATTGATGAAGAACAACATTGAAGCCCCTTTTTACTAAATGAGAACAATAAGGTAAGATGAAGACAGATTGCAACACCAACCTGAGCCTTTGTAGATGTCCGTGTTAGCAGGGCATGACAAGCAGAAAGGAAAGAAAATTATATATTCATTAGTTCAGCTGCTGTATGATAATAATGCGAAGAAAAAAAAGAGCAGAAAATCTGCTTAAAATAAAATTGCCTTAATGTAAGATTGTATTCAATTCTTCAATTTTCCCATCTTTCAAAAAAAATAAAAACAAAAAAATCCCTCAAGCAGAAATTAGGCATTTATTTGTGAGTGAATGAAAAGCATGACTATGCTGAAGAATAAAGCAGAGTTCACTCAGCGTCATCCAGCAATCCTCTGAATTCCATAAGTGTGCCTCACGATCAAAGCCTTAGGATAATAAAAAAATTGTCCAAATCTATGAAGCTTAAACTGAAACCTGGTAAGAAACCCCACAAACAAGGAATATCGATCACGACAGATACGAAAGGCTTTCAGACATTTAAATCTTAATTGGGTGGCACTGCCTTCAGCGAAGCCTGCGGATGACATGCAGAAGGCATGCCAGACGGCACACAGCCAGCTGGTCTTTGTCAGGTGGGACTCCAGCTCTGTGAACACCATCAATAACGCAAAGTAGATTTCATCACGGAAAATATAATTAAATTATAAAAATTCAATACCATGGGCATACAGCGCATGCACATCCTACGGAGACGGAGGGCTCTGCAGGGAGGGCTCACGCTGAGATCGCCAGGGCTCCACCGGCAGCGTCGGAGCTGCACTATTTAAGCCCGTATCAAATCACCCTGCAGCCCCCAGGCAGCCTCACTATACAGGACGGACAACATAAACATCAGCTTTCGCTAACCCAGCCTGGGCAGCCTGGTGCCGCCACTCCTCTCACCCGACTGGCAGGCCAACCAAAGCCCACACGGCTGCGCCCCACGAGCCACCCCAGCCTGGGGGACACGGGGTGCCTGGGTGAGCCTGCGACCACCACGGCCCCCCCCGCGCTCCCAACCCATCACTGCCTTGCAGTAGGTCAGAAGCTTGCCCCGGCGGGATATGAGCAAGCGATTACTAGATCCAGAAGCCAAGTTGTCTGTCACATGAAATGAAATAAATGCCAGCACTAAACACAAACAGTCCCAAAGAAGCACTTTCTTTGTAGGCATCTGTACAAAAGGCAATTTAAAGAGAAGACCATCAGAGCTTACTACTAAGTTTAAAATGATGCCTGGGAGACAAAGTTTCAGCCCAAGTCTTTCTTTAAGAGATTTTAAATCATTTCTGGGTCTAAAAACTTCAAATTGATATTCTATCAGTTTATTTTTGTGTCTTAAGCAAGAGTGAATTAGCATGGCAAAGTAGTCACACGTTTGTCCTTACATACTATGATCTTGGACTGACAGTTTTTCCACATGAAATTTAAAACTGGTTAGCTGACAAGAACAATTTGATTGATAGCAGTATCAACGAGAAATAGAAGAGACTGGGAAGTGTCAGGCAGTTGAAAGGTATATTTTCTGGAACACATTTCCATGAGACTACACCAAAGGCTGGAAGCAGAGCAAACTGCAAGCTGCTCCTGGGGCTTCCCATAGTCCCAGCAAGACCAGTCCAGTTTCAGGTTCCTGCAAAAGCAGGAATAAAAATGCAAACAAGCTCACAACCTGATTGTTTTGTTAGGGTGTGACTGTCACTCTCCCCCAGGTCTGCTCAGCAGTGGGTCTGATTCCTCCTCAGCGGCATCCAGAGAGAAACGGATGCTTGTGGGGAGAGCAGGACAGACGCAGATGGATGAGTGATAGATCCCATAGCTTCACAGCTCAGAAAGATCACCCACAGCCTGATTAGGAGCTGGTGCTGGAAATTTTTTCTTAGAAGAGCAAGTTACTGAGAAGCCAGGATATTTGACAGCCTGTTGCATCGCATATTTGTGGTAGCTGTCTTACTGCCAAGACAAGCAGATGTTAGTACCGCGCTTAGACGCGGCATTAACTTGAGCAATTTTCTCTGTATAATTACAGGTAACGCAGACCTCCTAGCAGTGCTGCTGAGAGGCCAGCCTTGTGACAAGGCATCTGAATTCACAGATTTGAAGGCAGCTACAATCACACTGCTGCACCCTTAGAAATCCTGCAATTGTTATAATTTGACAGTTTTTATTGATATTTCTTATAGGCAGATCCAGACAGAAAAGATTTAGGCACAGAAGAGCTGAGTTTTCTTTCCCAAATGCATACGTTCAAGAAAAGTGATGTGCTGCAGAGAGAAACCATGCTTCCACCTGTGAGTGCTCCCCATCAACAACATCCATATTTAATAAACTAAAGGCTCCCTTGAGCCAAAAGTTAAATTCTACCCAATCTATTTCAAACATCAGACTGCACATACACTATCCCCTGAGCCAAAAGGTAAGAGGGAAGTGCTTGCGAGCCACTACCTCGAGGGGTAGCTGGTGTACCTGTAGTTCGGGGTATCTTTCTTCCGCATTTCCTACTTTTCTTTCGGAGAAGGGAACACATATTTTCAAAACCTACACTTCTATCATTGGCCTGTATTTTGAGGTTAAATGCTTTACATGGACGTACATGAATCAATGGAAAAAGGCTTTTACTGACTTCTACTGTTTGGGTCATGCTGTAGCAAGCAAGGAACATCTGAACATTTATAGATACATCACTAAAATATATTTTTTGAAAAAAAGTATGGAACATGGTGAATTTTTGCTGCACTACCCATTTATTTAAAATGTACAACAATAAACTATATATATTGCTGGTTAATGAGAAGCTATATAAAAAACAAATCAATTTTTTTGGAATAAATCTGACCAGGAACAACTGCATAACTCCACATACACACATACCCATGCTCTGCAACCATCAGCGTCTAGCACAGAGTTATGTTTTCTTTGTAGTTTGTTTTTAAGGAGTTTATGAGCGTCTGACTATTGGAACCCTACCAGAAAACAGAACTCCTTATTTGCTCTTGTACCAGTTGTCATGTACCCCGAAACATGACCAGTGCTCCAAGTCCTGCTCTGTACCACTACAGCATTCAGGAAGGGTATGTCAGGGCACGAGTGATTCAGCAGTTCTCACACCTCTGCCTTTCCCTAGAGCATCATCTTCACACATCCATGATTCTGGAAATAATGGAGTGAAAAAGGCTGTATCCCAAAACAGCAAGTAAAAGGAGAAAGTCAAAAGTAAATGCATAGAGACTGCGCAATACAGCTGTGCTTTGCAGTGTGTCGTACACACAAACCACTCTAGCCAAAACTTTTTAGAGAATTAAATAATGCAACAGAGCAAATAGCATGTGGTATAAATTAGAGGACATGGTAATTTAAAGATCATGCAAACACTCTAAAAGCAAGTAGTCACTCAGACCACAGCAGATTAGAAAGACAGGAAAATTAAAAGGCAGAGACAAGAATCTGAAGTTGAATGGCAGATCTCAAGGGACTGAAAAGTCAAAGAACCAGAAAAGGAAAATACTGTTACCCATTGCAGGAAGCCCACAGAGAAAGCCCAACACTAAAAATAGTCAATTTACAGTAGAGAGAACAGTAGAAAATGAAAGATCACCAATGAGGTGAAAGGAAAAAAAGGTGAGAGAAACTTTTTGTGATGGGCACTGGCTCAAAGTTTGGCCAACAAGGAGGGCAAACTTGAAGACACTTGAAATAACTTCTGGGTCAATGGGGATATTTAGGAATGATGGAAACAAGACTGTCTGGCATCCTTCAGAAGATGCAACGTGAGAGAGCTGGAGGAGGAAAGAGGGGAAAACACTGTGAACTGCATAGCAGTCAGATAATCTTCTGTTCTTGGAAAAATATTTTCCTACAGACATTATCTATAAGCAGCAGAAAATAACAAGGAGATGAGTAGCAGGCAGCATGGGTTTGTCAAGAACACACTGTGTGAAATCATTCTGATGTTCTTCGGTAACAGGATAACAGATGCTGTGGATAGGGATGAAATGGCAGGTATTATGTTGACTTTAATAAGCCTTTCACACTACCTCTCAGGCTAAGGAAATATGGTCTGGATGAATCTAATACTTAGCAAGTACAATGTTGGAAAATGATACTCTTGAATAGTTAATAAGGTAAAACGGGCAAGAAACCTTATGCATGGCTCTGCAGAGCTTTATGTTCTGTATCCAGTCATATTCCTTGTTTTTATTAATTTGGGGGTGATGGATTAAAGATGATTCTTACCGACTCTGAATGCTGCCAAGGTGAGAGGGACAGTGAGGCAACTGAAGGACAGGAAGGGAATTCGAAACGGGCTTTATGAATTGGAGAAATGGACTGAGAAAATAGGTTGAAAGAGAAGTTGAGGACTACAGCGATGACAGATCAACCAGACAACATTGTGAACACAGCACGACAGACAGCTGGCCTCTTAGGGGTAACACGGCCCTGGCTCCACAAATGGTACAGAAACAAAGAGAATCTAGGTCAGTAATATTATAAAAAGACAAGACAAATGTAGCTTGTAAAAAAAATTAAAAAATACCACTTCAGCTATGGCATGGCTTCAGCTCAGGAAGCATGTCCAGATCTGTGCACCCAACTTTGAGAAATCTGAAGGATTTGAACCAGCTGAGAGCCTACGGATGACAGTAAGATTAGTAAGGCCAGAATCAAATTGGCAAGGCGAGCGGTGGCATTTCCACAGCTGCTTTACACGTAAATATTTAAAACAGCAGTATAATTAGTGACAATCTATACAATGGCAGGTCTGTCAATGAAGCATGGTATCACTGTCAGATAAAATAGCAATACTGCATCATAAAAAGAAATAACTCTGCTGTATCATACCAGATGCGGAGCAGCAGAAAGACACCTGAGAGAGCTCTAAAGAGATCTTCCAGCAGCTTGAAACCATCTATCTGCAGCATCACTGAGCTCCATGCTGCCTAATTCAGTGCTGCCTTGAATAAATCACAGACTGCCAGACTGTATTTTGGAAACCAGGGACTCTCTTAAACCTCATACAGGAACAGGGCAGTGGAACTACCATTATATAAAATATTAACAGCACTGTTATAACACCGCCTACATTTCTAGCTCCTCATTGTAAAAGTAACATTGATAATAACAGAGTGGTTAAAGGAAAAAATATTTAGGGTCTGAAAAACTTGCCTAAAAGTAACAAAATAAAGAAACCTACCTCCTTGGTTCAGCTGAGAGGCAGAGAGGAGGAGACTTGATCTTTTCTGGCAATATATAGACAGGATTTCTCTTAGAAGAGCTCTTTTTAAGCTAGCAGGTATGTTCCCAAGGCTGAGCGCTGTGGTTAGACGAATTCATATTCAAGTTATGAAGAAGAGGGAACTTTTTGAGAATGAAGGAAATTAATTACTGGATCAGCTTATTCAGGGTAAATCCTCCTTCAGCTGAAGTGTGTGCCAAGGTGGGGTGCCTTTCTACAAACCTGCTCCATCTCCACAGGTAGGCAGGGATTTCACTGCAGTCATGTAGCTTATGCTGTACAAGAGGTCAAAGCAGACGACCATCATCACCATGGTCTACAATCTGGTCTTAGGATCTCTGAACGAGGAACTCCACAGAAGACTTCTAAATCACATACTAATAATTTATTAACTCATACTACATACTTAAAATACAAATAGTATGTTAAAGTTGAAAGGATGACTGGGTGGGTTTTACATATATTTTGAGAAGTTGTAAAAAACATATCTACATTATAGATCAGAAGCGCACCGGAGTTCAGCCAGTCCATGTGTCATCTCATAAATGTTGATCCCACAACAACAACAATATTTTATTTACTGCAACAGCTTTAGCTACTGAATTGTAACCAACAGAGCAGCTGGAAGTGAGCACAGAGAATACACTTTTCAGCCAGGTCATGATGTTGCCAGTAGCATGCAGGACGGAAGAGGAAAACAAAAAAAAGTAATTATTTAAATAAAGCAAACACTCTCTTGGCTGCATCTGTTCATCAGCAACTTCTACCATTTCTCAACTGTAACTCTGGTGTGGTAAAATAGATGGCATACTTAGAAATGCGAGCTGGACAGAGGCTTCCAGGTCTTTGGGTTGCTTCTCAGCCAACTGCTCTTGCTGGGTCTTCTTACAAAGACCCCTTGCTTAGCAATGCATCCCTGTCCCTCCTGCAGGTCAGTGTGTGGTACCTGGCACACGGACAAGTATATGCATATATGCATGGACATCACTAAGAATAAATACAAGTTGATTGACAGGAAAGTGAAAAGAAAGAAAACAGAAAGAACAACCATAATTGCATGTGAGAAAAGAAGGGCAAATACTCACTGTACAGAAATGCATTTAAGTGAAAATAAGAAAAAGAGGAGAAATGAGGTGACAAAGAATACTGGCAATGACACTGAAGGGGGTAAAGGCAAGGAAAAGACAAAGGAAAATACTAGAGGAAAGGGCTCTATACAAGCACTTGACGAAGTACAACACAAAGCAAAATATTTCTGAGGCAGGACAGAGGTGCGTGGAGAGGCAATGCCAAAGTTACTTTGCAACAGGGAATACACGGAGCCCTGTTGGGTTCTACTTCGGTTGTTTCTTTGTGTTTTGTTGAGTCCTGTAACAGCCTCTGATTACATGAGACACATGTAACACACCGGAATACTCGGAAAAGAAGCAATGTTTAAAAGGCTAATGCTTTTATAGCTATCAACTGACAGCTTAATACTGACATTAGTGCCATTGTTTGCTCTACATACGAACAACAGACAACACTCCTGCAGTTATTTTCAGTTTACTTTACAAAGACACTTCTGGAAATCTTTGCTTTCAGAGAGTAATGCAGGCGTTAGATTCAAGCTCCATCCCCTTTGTATCAAAGCTTCTCCCACAGTGCAGCTGCACACTAGCACGTAGGGTCCAGACATATACTTTTCTATGGTTGATTTTGACCTGCTGAGCCAACAGACTGTACACACACAAATCGTCCTTGCCCCTGTACGCTGAATTGGGAAACAATCCACATTTGATTACCTTTTCACTTAGACTGGTAAATAACTTAGAGATGAACACTAGACAGCAAGGAAAGTAATTGCTCACTCAAAGTTGCATTTAAAAATACTTAAGCACAACATTAAATTTCTCTCTGTGTTTATCATACAGACATCAGACAGTTTGCAAATAACATTTTTAATCACCAAACGTTGACAGCACTAGACTGTGCAGGACCGATATAGAGCACATTGTTTCAGATGGATATAGAGAAATACACCCTGGGTAGAGATCACTGAAAAATCCAATGCATTTGGTATAAATAACAGTTTGGGTTGCGGTTTGTTTTGTTTGGTTTTTTTTCAGAATGTATAATGGAATAATTCAGCTGTGTTCCATTACTTTCTATTATATCAACAAAAATTATCAGAGAGGAAAAGTGCCAAACAAATTCCCTCTTGTGCACCATGAAGATGAAAAAAACCCAATCGAGTAACACTGATATTTGTGCTTGTGTGTATTCAGATATGGAAACATTTTTCTTAGTAAAACAAAAACACATTACAATCTGGAGAAAAACAGAAGCTGAAGGTAATGTGTTACCCTTTTAGATACTGTGAACGATGCTTGTGAAGGACAATGCCTGACTTTCTAACTAGGCAAATGCTGGACACCAACAAAGCCAAACCAGGTTAATCACCATGATGGTCAGAAAAACTCAGAGTATTCAAAATAAACAATGCAAACCACAAAATTTATGCGCCTCTGTTGGACAGTGGACTCTGGAGCAGTCCTGGTAAACATGAGGAAAATGAGTGGGCAGCCGCAGTGCACTGCCAGCCAGCTGGCTCTCTGTGAGTATCTCCAAGTTGAGGTTTCCCACACAAAAGGAAAGGGGATTTCTCTTCCTCACTCACCCAGAGAAAATTATTACGGTCGCACTTGAACACTGCAGAGCGAAAACAAAGCAACTAAGGAAAAAGCCTTACCGCACACTGAGCAGGAGCTGCATGGTTTTACACAACATGCAGAAGCCATCAAACATGTCCCTGCTGCTGACACTTGAGATTTCCACCCAAAAACAGGAACGTGTACTCAGAAACACCATCCTTCCACTGCAGAAAGCCATCAGAGCTGCCCAGCACTGTCACTGCAGCCCCCTAGATCGGCCACAAAAGCAGCAGCAACTCAAAGCAGTTGGCATGTGTAAAAGAGCATGAGGAACCACAGCATTCACACAGCCAACCCGAGAGAAAGGGGCCTCAATTCTCCACCTTCCTACTGGAACAGACGCTTCGATGCTTTCCAAAAATTACAGCCTTCAAGTTTTTTGCACTCCCAGCTTCAACAAGAAACATTATCAGTGGGGAGGAGCAGGGCAGAGAAAACACCGATAACTGACACTATTTTAATGGCTGTGCTTTTAAGACCACCTGAGGATGAGCTTAGATGCCACACTAGGTAAAATACTCCTTTCTTTAGGGATGAATTATGGGAGGCTTAAAGAAAATTCGGTTAAGTACTGAAGGAAGGAAGACCCTGGTGGCCACCAGCACAGGTGTCTGTAGAGGCAGCTCTGAAAGAACAAACCAGGATACAGTAAGATAAGATTATCTTTGCTGGGCACAGTAATACATGCAGTCAGACTTCCTTATAGCACAAAAATCTTAGATTTTTACCAGTTCTAATGATAAGAATGCATGCTTTTGTTGGGAATTAGCCCACTTGGACTGAATGCTTACAAAAGTCTATCCTTCTTGGTTTTCCCAAAGCAATGTAATACTAAGCATTCAGACTCTGCCATGTTGCCTCTTCTGGATTGTTTCCTTCATAAAATTCGCTTTAAACCTGCTCTGGGTGCAGCAGAACAAATGTGCCTCAGGATAAGTTACGTGCAGTTAGACTGTACTTAGCACAGCTCAGCAAGTTAATGCGGCATAGCCTTAGCCACATGGCGCGGCACGGCACCTAACCACGGCCACCAAGCAGCAGAGGACTTCACCAATGTGACACATTTCATCTCTACTGATGACATCGCACTGCACTGCAAACGTGCCGACCTGTGCGGGCGTCTCTGCAGGACGCCACACTGCAAAGCACAGGCATGGCAATTGCCGACAGGGAGGGTGAGCACGTCCCCGGTGAGGTCGTGCTCTCCATCAGGCTGGCACAGCAGCAGAGAGGCGAGCGCTCATTCAACACGATGGCAGCAATAACAGGGCCATTCCCACACACACTTCACAGCACACGCACGGTGATTCTTCTCCATAGCTCCACTCCATCAGCAGAATTACATGCAGCAGTAATCCACACCTGGGCCTCTGGTAGCACCTAACGAACTTGAAAAACTCTTGAAGGAAGAATTAGTTTGCTCTCGTTTCAATAGCTCTTTCCATCTGAAAAGGGCATTATTGTATAGGTTGATTGGCTAGGAAGGTTTTTCCTTATAGTCAGCCTCTATCTCCACTCTTTTAATTCCACCTCATTACCCTTGTTACACCCCTGAGCCCCACGCTGCATAACCACCATCTTTCTTTGATATTTATGCTCTTTATATGTTCAGGAACTGCTATAAACCACTGCAGACACTGCTCAATCCCAGATGCCTTTTCATGCCAGTATTTGGCTCTTTCCACTCCCCTAGCAGCTGGATGACACGGCTGCTGTTAAATACAGCACAAATTGCCACTCAGAAACAGCCTGGGCAGCACGGAGGGCTGTATGGCCCCACCCCACACACAAGCCTTTGAAGTTTTTAATGTAAGCACACACAGGTTTATTCAGACTTTGATGGAAAACAGGAACACACTGCTTAAAGATTGCTTGCCCTCCCCTGGCTCCTTGGCCCATTTACTGTGCTCTTCCCATGCATTAAAGTGGAAGGCAAGCTCTCCATCTATGTTTATTACACAATTCAGTTCTACATTAGCATATTTCACCTGTTTACGCTGAATTCTACTGCCTTAGCAAAGAACCTCTGAGCTGAGTCTTACGGGATTAAGTTCAGTATTTCCTCTTAATTGGGCCGCACTGGCTCCTAGGATGCTCTGTGTTGCTTTTATCTGCATTCTCCCACAAACTGGAATTGTGTATCTCAATATCACATAACTGTTTTTACTCTTCTCTGAGATAAACCTAAGAAGATTAGAGTGGTCAGCTTCCCTCAGGTTCCTGCAGATTATTACCCGCAACATAACTGCCCCTATGTACGTCTCGCTTATCTCCCTCCAACACTTCCCAGTTTTGAATGTTTCTGATTATATGATAGAGCCTGAAAAATAGCCAGGGTCTTCCTCTGTGTTCTGCTCTTTCTAAAAACGCACTCATTTTCTCATTTTTTCCTTCACCCCTTCCTTCTTCAATACACCATTTAGGACAATAATCTGAAAGCATTTCTTGCAATCAATGTTTGATATATTATGTGCTGGGGTTTCCAGAATCACTTGATCTGTCAGCCATGGAGATTCATCACAGCATTGAATTCCAGAAACCTGGAGGCAAGAAAATGCCCAAGGTTTCTTGGAAGTCAGAAGAAATCCAAAGACTAGCCCTCATTGCCTGACCTAGCTTTCCTTAGGCTGCAGTACGTTTTTCTGCAGGGATTATGATTATTTAATATGTACATTAAAAACACCGTGAGGCTAAAATGCAAGTGCCGCAAGGCACCTCGAAACTTTAATCATACTGTCAGATATGACCAAGCAGTGGGAATCGTGTCAACAGGACTTCATCCTGCAGACACCTTTCTGCCCAAAACACCATCGCTCTGCCTGGGCTCCCACATTCCCATCCACATCAGGAAGGTCAGCTGGCTGATGGGTATTTTATTCGTGTTAAATCTTTATTCAAAACATACAGCCTTGTATATGCAGGACATGGAAGTTCCTGCAGGAGAAGTAGGTCAATGAGTTGGCCTTCAGTTCAGCGGGAGGTAATTTCTGAGAGCAGACACCATAATGCGAGGCAGGGAAATTGTCTGTCTCAGGACAATGCAAGCCAATAAAGGAGACTGCCAGGATCAGCCAGGGGAGATTCCAGCCTCTGGCACAGCAGCAGCAGAGCTGTCAGGTAACAATTCACATCAGCAGGCAAGGACTGGGAGAGCTCAATCACCAATTCAGCCCAGGATCCCTGGGGATCAAGGGTCTTCCTGAATTATTTATTTGGTTCAACAGGTGATCTTGGGTCTTTATATTATCTGATCCCACTCAGACACCTCCATAATATATTTTTTTTTTCCTTTTTCATCTTTTGCCCCACTTTCCCAGTGAAACTTAATTTTCTCTCTTCTTTTTTTGTTCAGCCATGTGCTGAATCCCAGATGACTACCCCTTCTGAAAGGAATATATAAGTGTCCATTTTCCCACTAGCAACATCTAATAAATGCACAGGTTAGAACCACAAATACTAGAGAGAAAACATTCTTGAGTAATGTCAATACAACTTCCCAACTAGTTCAAAAGAGTCTTAGTTTCAGTATAACCAAGTCTTCTTTTCAAACAGTTATTTCTAGGGTTTTCATCAGGTTACCTGGGATATTATTTCACTGTTCACAGCTCTTTTTTCCTTAATATTCAGCCTAAACCACCTCTGAAATCAGATCAGAAAAACCTCTTGGTTAATCTGATGTTTTAAGTGTCAGTACAATTTCCAGAAAGTACAAGAACTACAGAGGTTGAAAGAAACACTCCAACTTACACCTCAGTGTTCATTCATAATGAGTTTTAAGATGTCCTTCAAGGACAAAATGTTTTAGCCCCAAGTTCAATAAATGTAGCTTTGAACTTGGACGGCCACTCGTGGTTACTTGAGCTCCTGTTTGAAAAGGATCTTAAGTGACCACCACCATGCTACTGGATGCTGCTTTCTCGGTGGCAGTGGTCTGCTCCTGGTCGTGGTGCTGCAGGTGGTTTACAAACCCACTCTCTTACTCCATGCTGTGCACAGTGTCAGCCACGCATCCTCCGGGAGAAGAGAGCTGACAGCTGAAGGATGGTGGGTCTCTTAACCCTCTCCAGATAGTCACATACAGCATGTCATTAATATGCTCCAAGTACTGTAACTTCAGTGGCAGAAGTAAAGGGAGCGATTCCAAACCCAGGGTGGGAGCTAAAAAGCACTTTCATCTCGATTTTCACTGTGGGAACACGGAGTTATGGACGAGCCAGTAATTACCAACTCACATGAGACATCATTTGTTTTGTAACTGCTAACTTATCATCTTGAGTGGACTTCTGCCTGTGCAGCCCTCCATGAGACACGTACCATAAGCTCTGCTAATTGGTCAGGCGCGAGAATTGCTGTCAAAAATGTGCTCGGTCGGCATTTTCTGATAAAATCTATCAGAATGTCAGCTAGAAGTTTAGCCCTCAGACTAAAAAAGAATGGGAAAGGCATTTATGAGTTTGACAGGATTTTACTGCAGAAGTTAAGGGAAGTGATGATGGTTTGAGAGAGACACACAAGAGGACAACTGATTGCTGCAGATCCAGTACAATTATATTGGGGTCAGCCACCGGTGAGGCACCTGGCCGAGGTTTAGCATTGCACTAGTGAAAGACACTGATTTCCCAGACATCACTCTGACATATTTTAACACAGAAGAAAATGGTCAAACTATATCTGGATGCCTCCGTGAGGATTTCCTATTTCCTACAGACTTTCTGTGAAAAATGAATTCAGACATAATCACTTACTACATTTGCAAAGTTTTGTAAGTTGCCAATAACTGAGCTGTGCTCCAGTGTGCTATTTTTTTCTGCCATGTGTATCTCCCTGTCAAAAACACAAGAGGTTCAATAATACAAAAATACAAGAAAATACAGCTGCTCTTATTAAAGTTAAGGCAGTTGGCCAGTAAAGACAGCACTGTACTTGTTCAAAAAAACCCATAGTTAAATAGCTCCAAGAACTTGTTTTAGACCACAGATGTGGCTGAACCTTTTAATCTAGTAATTCACTCTTGAAGACACATCTTTACAGAAGAGCTCACTGCATTGCAAACAAGTAATAAACATACATAAAAAGGTTCATGCATTAATGCAAGAAATTGCATTACAGAGATCAAGCCACCTCTGCAAGATAAGGAGCAAGTAGTCAAATTTATTTTCAAAATCAGTTTAATGCTGAGCTGCAATCTCATTTACCTAAAAATAACGGAACAGGAAGGGAAAAAACACCCAAAATTATGATTAAAATGAACAGAAAAGAACTTTTACCACATGTTCAGCCTCTTCACCTACCCTTTATCATTCCTGACATCTGACACTTTCTTTCATTTTAAAAATGCATGAATTAAGATCATGAATCACAACAATAAAACAGGTAGTATTTAAACCCTCTAATTTAGGCTTCTAGTTAAGGTGTGTTATAGGTATTCACCTCCTTCCATTGACTATAGAAGGATGTCAGTCTCCCAACTTTAAAGGTTAATGGGAATATCTCCATAGTGCCTTTTTTCCCCCCAATTTTCTTTTAACCTCCAACTTATTCTATCCTAGAAGCTAAGCCATTCCCATTTCTCGTTCCCTTCCGTGCTAAGTGCTCTAGTCCCATACTTAGCTAGTCCTGTACATTACTGCTGTCAATATTGAGTTCAGTGAGGTTACTTCTATCAGCACTGGAAGATGCACATAGGAAATCACATGGGAAGCAAAATACTCAGGTTCATCCTGAAAAAAACACTGGGAAATGCCAGGCCAGGAAGCTGATGAGGGTCACCAATTATCCATATTTAGCTTTATGGTAAATGAAGGAGGAAGGGGAGCAAAAAGAGGAACTGGTAGCTGAAGTAAGTAGAACCTATGAACTGGAGGAAAGGACCCGCATTACCTGTGCTACATCAACACACAGGCAAGATAAGCTAAACCATCAGTAAAAACTACTATATAAGTAAGTAATTACGAATACTTTTGCAGAACTGGAAGAATGGCAAGATCACAACAGGCTTGCCAAGCAGGACACAGGCAGAGGCAAGGAGAGAACGTACAGAAGAGAATGTAATGAAAAGAGCTTAGCAAAACCAGGAGCCTCATGAATTGTCAGACTAACATCTGCAGGGATATCATCTTAAAATGGTATTTGAGAGAAGGTAAGGTAATGCTTTAAAGAACTAGAGGGGGAAGTTTTGTCTACGCATGGGGACAATGGACAAGGTGTGTGTGGAAGAGGGAAGCAAGTGGGTGGCTGAGGCTATCATGGGAGGTGGCACAACCCCACAGCACATCCAGAGCCACAACTGGGGTTCACACTGGGAGGAGGTAGAGGCAAGGACACGTTCAATGGACTGATGCAGCCGAGGCGGGGCAGAGCTTGTGGGGCTGTGTGGGAGAGCTGAAATTCTTGCAAGAGGTGATCGTACATAAAAAATTCTCTTAGAAAACTCGCCAACCCCCTCACAGCACATTCTGTGATTCCAAACATAGAGATGCTTTTCTGCACTTTACGGCGGTCCAGCACAGGCGCTGGTGGGATTCTTCTTTTCAAGGGAAGGTTTGAGTCATGCTCCTTTGACTCTTAACACAATTTACAAAACCACAATGGAATACTTTTTTACCTGATAAGGAGAACAGAAAGCAACAGAACTACAAGCTGGGCGAGATAAAAAACACTGCATGCAAGATACCACCTCCGAGGCAGGAAAGGGGAAATATATGCAAACATTTCCCGATTCTGCCAAGGATCAGCCAAATTTGCAGAGCTGGAACCTGCTCTCATTTTTATTTGGTTTCTTTGTAATTCTATTAGAAAAACCACTCCTGACTTCCAATAGTGTGAGAGATTGCAGAATCAGAACTAAAATATGTTAATGTCATGAGAATAACGATTGCAAATCTTGAAAATACTTTGTATGCTGCACAGGTACATCTTGGATTACAAGCTTCCTGAATCTGAATTTTTTTTCTGATTTTGATGCTTTTACTTGTGCTTTCTGGTACACATTCCACTATACTTTTTACTGCAATTACTGCAGTAACTCCTTTAAGAATTTTTATTCTTTCAGCTTTGATTTATTTATGGAAGACTTCTTTTTAATTAAAGTTCTTAAAACTTGCTGCCAAGGACTTTGAAATTTAAGGATTTGATTTAAGCTACCAAAAAAAGACATTCAAAGACATTCATGATCACATTGGGATCCCGTTTTCTTTCTTTCAACACCAAAGCACAATTATATCTCTGTAATAGTTATGCTGAATATTAAAGGGAGCGATTATTACAGGGCATTTTAACTATATCAACATTAAAAACCTAAAAGCACTAATCATAATTCCTCTGCCATATTAAAACATCATGAGTAGAGCAAGAGCCGCACTAAAGCAATAGTCATTAATCAGTATTTAAAATAAGACTATTGCCAAATTATCTCTTAGGCTTAATTTCCTTGAGCAGTATCATCCCACAGAGAGAAGTCTGGAGCATAACCAGACATATTACTGTTCTTCAAGAGATTAGTCCACCACTGGCAATTGCTCACCTGTATTAGCTGGCCCCCGCAACACTGCTAGAACCTCTCCTCCGGCTTACAGAGGCGCAAATGTCAAATTGAATACCCATCTGCCTGTCGAGCCGGCCCAAGGCTGCTCAATAATGTAGGCAAAATTGAATGAGTTATTTTGCCCTAACTCTACAGGCTGCAAAATCGAATTTGGTGGCAGCAGCAGAGCTGGATCCAAGAGAGGGCACAAAGGACCGACAGCAGCCAGCAAGAGTTTCAGGAGGCAAGCGTGAAAGGAGGGGAACAACTGTATTTTAGAGGCCACTGATTTTGGGCAGCCGGACAAAGGGAGCATCTGGTCTTCCATGAACCAGGCAATGCCAATTCTGGCTCTTTGCGCAGCCTCTTCTGCCTGACCCTCATGCAACACTTGCAACACTGTCTCAGTCATTTGCACCCAAGCGGCTGGTCCCCACTCCCTCGGGCTCAGGGAAAGCCCCTGCGGACTGCCACCATCAGGAATGGCCCCCTCACCTGTCTGCAGCTTGCCCATCGGTCTCGTGCTTTCACTTCTCTCCACACTCCATACCAGTGAATAACCTGGCAAGAAAACACTTAAAAAATAAGTAATCTAACCATTCTAATAAGAAAAACTTCACTGAGACTGAGAGGGTGCAATGCTATAAGGGAGAGCATATGGTCACGACACAGGTCTGTGCCAGGTCAGGCCAAATTTTCTAAAGTTATGAGCTAAGTGCCAGTAGCAAAATTTCCCACCTGCTGGCAATGATGAACTTCTCCCCTCCTCCCTCCTTCTAGATGAAAACGTTCCCTGCAGAGGTACTTCCATCTGCAAAGGCAGAAGCCATGCATCCCTGCCTGCCGGAGTGCGCTGCAGTGTGGGAACATCAGAAGCAGACACAAACTGCCATCCCAAACTGCTGTCCCAGGCCGGCCAGACAGGCAAGAGCACGTGTACTACTTACCCCCTAGATGTAGTGCTCCTGCCAGAGCGTGTCACTGGTGATTTGTGTTTGTATGGTGTTAAAAGCCTGAGGTTCAAACAAGGAACAAAAAAGCTGATTTCTAATCCAAAGATGCTACATACTATTTCATATACATTTTGCAACGAGGAATAGCTATATAGAACAGGAGTTAGCTGTCTCTTTGCTATGCCTTTCATAAGTTTGCTCCCTCCACTTATCCTCCTTTTTATAGGGCACAGGAGAGCTATCCCTCAGCTCGCCTGCTTTACTTTCTTCCTCTCTTGTCCACAGCTAATTTTATCTCCCCCATGGCTTCAACTTCGATTTTCAACTAGCACTTACACTGTCATATCTGAAGTGTTCCTCTCTGGCCAACACATTATTTTATCCCATCTTACTCCCACTTTAGCTGTCCCCAGTTCGCTCTGTCAATGACACCGGTGAGGAGCACTCAGGTTTGAACTTCTGTTATACCTTTCTTTATGCTGCCCCCCTGGAATACTTAACTGAAATTAATATGAAATAGCATTCCATTTCCCACCTTTCATTACTTTCTCAAGATCCACTTCTGCTGTAAGCCTCACCTCTCCCTCCTAAAACCAGTCAGACACGACACCTCAGTTGCATGACTCTCGGTAATACTGGCTGCTATTTATTGTACCTGTTCTTTCAAAAAATAACACTGCAAAAAATAGCAACACCATCCCATTATGTCTACTGTTAACCTGCATGACCAAACAGTCCCAGCACTACCACCCTTTTCATTGCTCTCTGATGTTTTCCCATTGTTTTGCGATGATTTTTTTGTGGTTCGGTACTGATAGGCAATCACTTCTGGGAAAGAAATCTGTCTTCTGTGTACATACCACAACTACATCTGTGAGGTCATTACCATAAAAGTGATAAGAAATAGCACTAAGAGCTAGTTCTCTTGCTTTAATCCATTTATCCTACTGTGCCTTCCAGTAGTCAAAATGAAGATATGTCCATGGGACACAGCAAAGAATCAAATTTACATACCACAATAAAACATGAAATAGTTACAACTGCAATTGCTTAAGGATAATTTAGCCTATTATCCCCTTCTGTGTTACACTGAAGTGTCTGGGCTATTGGTAAGAGTTGATGCATAGGAAAAAAAAGTGTGTTTTATGCAACAAACAGAATGCTTCACTAATTTAGAAGAGTCAAGAAGAATAAAAGGAATTGCATATTAAAAAGAGAATGCAGTTGTTCAGGGGATTCGGATACTTGTGATATTTGTACTGGGACCAAAACAATGCTTCTTTTAATAAAGCTGTCATCATCGCATATTGTATAAATGGCCACTTTTCAGCCCAAAGCACCATACAAACAATGAACCCGATCTGGTAGTCATTACTTAGTCCTCATGCTCATTAGCTTTTTATCTAAACCAGTCTGATCTCATCGGATTTTCTCATCTGTTGTTTAGGTAAGGATCTGAATGCATTTTAACAGGGTGTATGTATTAGCTTTGCAAAATAATGTAGTGTCTCTCTAATACTCAGTATAAGCAGCATTACAATACGTAAGTTGTCACTTGTAAATGGTGCACATATTCCTCAGAAATTGGCTCTTACCTGCTGCTTAAAGAAGAAGTCAGTCCTATGAAAAGCCTTTAAGGGGAAGACTAAAACAGTGTAACTCTTAGGTAGCACCATCAATAGTTTAGAAAGCACCTTCATAATCATGGTCTCTCCCATTTCAAACTTGTCATCTGATCTGGAGCACTCACTTCAGGAATGTCACTGCCGTCTAGCAGTGAAGTCCTGTCTGGGTGCAGACAAGATTTATTGTACAAGTGTCCTTACTGAAACCCATCACCATACTGAATGACTGCGCTGTCTGTCTAATGAGAACCTGAGGTTGAAGACCAGAGGTGAAATGAATATGCTGACAGGGCCACCGTTCGTTCCAGCTGCAGAGGATCTGCTATTTAAGTGTATTTGGGACAGACAGATAGTGAGACAGAACAGAGAAAATTCCACTGATGTCACCCATTTTGTACTACTCTGTGGCCACATATTCCCAAACAAGTCCATCAAGCCTGACCTTTCAATGTTCAGCAGCCTGGGGGCTAAGTGGGGAAAAAAATAGGGTTTTTCTTCCTAGATTTGCACTATTTATAAATGAAGACCTTTTTAAAAACTGTTTGTGTGGGTCTTTGTCTTTATTATCGTTCAAGTCACAGCTAGAATCCCCAAAGGTGAACATTTTCAGAGAACAAACAGGACAAACTAATGGCTGAAAGTCCTTCTTAAACTTATCTATGCTATCTGTTATAAACCTGTATACATTTATATTTGCTTGCTATAAACCGTATTCAGCAATAGCATTCAGGCCATTGTAAAGTTCATTTTGTCACAGTACCTCTAAGAAAATTCTTTTCTTAATTTTCTCAACAATCTCCTGGCCAGCACCATGCATTCTTACTTATTTTTCCTGTGAACAAACATTCATGGATTTTATTTATTTACAAGGTGAAAACCAACACTCATTAAACACCAATTGCTAACATCTCTTCATTTCCCAAGATTATACTTACAATTGAATTTTCAAACATGTTTAGTTTAAGGCTAAAGGGTGGCAAGGTTAATAATTCAAATCCTTGGCCAAAGGGCAATACCAAACAGCCAGAGGAGGAAGGCATCTTCAGCTTCTATCAAACTGCCCATCCAGTGAAACCAAACTGAACTGCTCTATTGGTCTCTGTACATTTCAACAGGATTAACATTATCTCAGTATCTTCTATATGTGTTGCCTTCCAACTGACCACTGGAAGTTCTCACTGAATGTATGAAATTTTTAAATGAATACATTTAGGGCAATCAAAATAAGTACATAGCGTACTTTCAACCTAGCTCATCCTTTCATTTTTTCTCTGATACATTGTTTGTGTATATCCACTTACATCCTAATACACACACACATCTTAATTCAAAATTTATATCAAAATATTTCTTTAGTTGTTATACTGAAAACTCTAAACTCTTCCAAACAAATTACAGTTCATGCATCAGGAAATAAATACAAACATTTGCACTGCCTGCTGAAAAGCAGCACAGCACAGCTCTGCAAGGCTTTAAATAAAGATGACACTTTGCTAGCTTAAGTTTCTTCTTACAGACATATAAATCAGGAGGGACCTACTTCACATCATGGAGATTCACCAGAGAGAGAGGTAAACGAGACTTGGTGAATTAAATTATTGAAGAAGACAAAAAGTCAAGACCAGGCTGAAATTATCTGGGGACTAGAAAGTAACACTGTGATGGTTCCATTGTGATGATGCTGGCAGGCGACACGCCACAGACCTCCAAAGCTGGAATTTAATATAAGAGCACTGTTATTAGAGAGCTATTTTTTAACAAGACTTTTCATTTATTGGAGAACAAATGCTGCTAATAGTAATATTAGAACCAGATATTCCCAAAAGCAGTTACTGACAGGTCAATTCAGCCACTGAAACAAGATGTGATGCTATTCTACATTTCTTTTTAATATGTAAGAGGAATAAAACCGCTGGTTATAAAAAGAAATTTGGAGTACATGATTATATGCCAATTCTATATTAAAGTATTCACCGACGTTTGCAGAACCCTTAGAAAAGGCATTTTCAGTCACAGCTTTTGGCTTCAAAAGGGCAACTTCTGCACAGCGAGGGAACCAGCCGGGAAGTCACTAATCACAAGGCTGAAAGATCTGCCTGGGGAAGGAGACTGGAGCGTTTCAGTCAGAGATGCCAATACTTACAGATCCAGACCTCAGGTAAGAAGAAAAAACTCGAAGGCAGCGTGGCTGGTCCTCACTTGTCAAGGAGACCAACAGACAGAAAGAGTCCTGCAGGAATAACAGAGCTCACGTGGAGATGAAGAAAGCACCAAAGAGGGGCCCTACCTTACAGCTCAGGAGTGGCCCAGGGGCAGGGCAGCGGTGGCAGCAAGGGGCAGCTACCAAAGCCCAGCCAAGGGAGCTGCTTCAGAAGATACTAACACAAGCGATGAAAAGATTCATTGCCTACATGAAGGGAGAACTTGCAAAGAAGTGTAGCTGCTACACAGTGAGGCTGGAGTACAGATTAAAGACCGGAAGTAACTCCAGATTACATAAATACATGCTCTAATTCTCATTGAAGTCAATGATGCTAACCACACGGTTGAGATAAACACATATCTCAAGAAACAAAATGTCTGAAAAGGAGGAAATAAGTAATTTCCATCCAGACTATTGAAAGAACCGACATATGAAATTTCATGCGGGGTAGCAGGTTTAAATAAATGAAGCAAGACATGAACAATATCACGCAATCAGAAATAATAAATGTCAAATCTATACTTAAAGAGGAAAAAAATTATCAGAGCAACTGAAAGCCCTTTCTTCTACACTCAGCGGCAGCAAAGCTTTAGAACAATTTTTAAGGAAAGAATAATCAAAGCTAGCAAAGCTAAGATAATTTTGGGGAAAATACCACACGGGTTTAATACAGGTAAGGCACACTAATCTGACATCTTTCTTAGAGAAGAAAACTCACTTTCCAGAGAAAGGAAATTAAATTGATCTCAGCTGTCTGATTTTGGTAAAGCTTTAATGTCATGTCACCTGGGAAGTTATTAGTTAAATTGAAGAAGATGGGGGATTAACACAAAAATTGTAAACTGGCCTGAAACTGCTAGAGGTAGGACAGTAACAGCAACATTACACGGAGAACAGCAGGACGGAAGGAAGTTATTAGTATCACTGCTAAGGGACTGGTCTTAGAGAGCCAGTTAATATTTCACCAAGCATACTGGCACACAAATAATGATGGTCCTGTTAAAATTGTACTGATGACAAGAAGCTAAATGACATCTTTATACAGAGAGAAGTAGGACAGTGCAAAAAAAACTAGGCAAAAAACAGATGGCACCTGTACTGGAGCACCAGAGACAGGTTGCAGTTCAGTAGTACAGAGTGCGTATCACGTATTTGGAGACAAACAAAAAATAGCCTTGGGAAACTACAGGGGTGCTGCATCACAAAATGAAACACTGTGATGTGGCTGTAAAAAGAAAAAAAGAAAAAAAAGGAAGAAAATGCAGTCCAGGAAGGTAATATGTTAGAATTTCCCTACAAGATAGGATGCAATTACAAGTGTTTTGCAAAGCCCTGCCACGACCCTCTCTGATGTAGCGTGTATAAACCTGGACACTTAAGTTTCCCAAATTGAAACAGAAACAAATACAGAAAAGAAACATCAGGGTGATTGTGACAATGATGCTCCTGTCTTGCAAGAAGAAGCTAAAAGGGTTTGATATGTCTGGAAACAGAAAACTACAAAGGATGGCTCTCTTATCATTAGAGAATAGACATGTTTTCTCCCTATAAAGTCTGCAGGGCAAGAAAATACCAGGGTGCAGAGCTTTTAGTATTAATGGAAACTTCAGCAAAGACAAGACAGAAAAAAATACCCATCCACTCAGCCTGGGAATGACAAGGTTTTTAAAGAGGAGAAGATAGCCAGCCTTTTCACTGGAGCAATGCAGATCATCTGGCTAATGCCAATGCAGTTTAATAATGTTTTCAACAGGCCAATACAGTTGCCTGCAATTTATGTGACTACAACAGAGAAATAAGTCCTGTGTCCTGTGAAAAAAACTTATGCATTTCACGTGTGAACCTGGAATAAAGCAGTATGATACCTCCTGCACCTCCCCTCTCCCACGGGTGATCACACATTAATTTTCTTGCAAACCTTCAATTAGAGGAGTGAACCAACAGGCAATTATCTTAATGAAACCTCAAATTAAATGCAAATTAAATTCAAGACCACTGAAAAAGTGATCTTTGACTAGGAGTAGATAATGAATTGGGTTTTGTAATGTGCAGTTGTTAACCAGGTTTAGGTAGTTCTGGGATATCAAAGAAAAGATAAATTGGCTTCAGCAATGACTAATGTAAAGCTATTAAGGTAAACTCCAGGCTTTTAAAGCTTATTACAAAATATAATTAGCAAAAAAAGAAAAGAAAAAAACCACAACCAACCAAACAACAAACCTATTCTTAGTAATTGCCTCCAGTTGAAAAATGCTTCTTTTTTTCCAGTTAGCGCTGTTTGCAACACTGGGTGCGAACACTTTCAGTTAGGAGCCAAGCGAGGCTGGCGTGGGAAGCCTGGTGGAAGCATCACAAAAGTGGACCATTTTGGTTTCCACACAAGCCATTAAGTATTTTAATCAGCTGAATTTAATGGAAAGAGGAAAAAGCCTGTTATTTAACAGAAGAATTTATCTCCTACCAAATTAGGAAAGATAAGTTACTTTTCATGATTTAAGTTACCCTTATACATACCCAATATAACAATAAAAGACAGCAACAGTTTTACATGGTAAAATCGAAAAGCAGAGGTCTTCCCTAAGCAAAGTCTAACTATTTACACACTGCAAGTTATACAATGTATTTTTTTTTTTTTCCCAAAACCAAAAATGATGGAGGGACAGTTCTGTACCTGAAGCTGCAATTTAAACTGAGGAAATACAAAGCATGGAGCTCTGACCATACTTCCCACTTTAAAGAGAATTATGTCACCTCAGGTTATTCTGGCCTCTCCTGGTTCTGCTGTAATTCATTCCTGGGAAGCATACTCCTTTTCCTTAGATGCTTGCAGTACAATTCAGAGAGCATTATACATTCATGTGACTTAGAGAAATGCTCCAAACTTTTGTATTTTTCCCATTTGCAACACACAAAATCTTTTTTAAAAAAACAAATGTTCCTTATTTCACCATTTAAAAGATGCTCCAATACTGTTGCAAATGTTATTGGACACATTTCAGGGAAACATGTGGAGATTGATTGTTCCCTTAATTATTAACTCCGTTGATAAACACCGGTTCGAGCCAAAAAATTATCTTTTTGTTTATAGAGTCAAACTTCATCTGTTACCCAGCCTGCAAATTAGATCACAATCCAGCAAAAATATGCAGACTTCTGGTATATGAAAGGATTGACTGTTCTATAGGGAGGCCACTTTGCAGGGCTTCACATATGACTGGGATCAAAGGTCTCACGTTCACTGAATAGACAGAAAAAAGAGAAATATTGCGTAAATTAATACTGCTTTCTAAAAAAAGCAGAGCCAATTCCAGGCATCTTAAAAGTTAATTGGAATTTGCCTTTATTTAATTAAATCATGAGAGTTAGGCCAGAGACATTTGGTTAGAGTAACACAGCAGTCAGAAAAACACGAGGTGGAAGACAGGACATAAAACTGGTGTTTGCATCTGCTGTCACACAACATGCCACAGATTTCTGGGCACGTTCCAGAAGTGAAGAGCTGCCATAAACTCCACGTGGCGGGGCAGCACAGCCACCAGGCAGTGGCAAGCAGCTGGGCCGCATGGCCTGCCACTCACCCATCCCGATTACTGGCTGAGGCCGAGACGATTTACTGTGGATTAAGGTGGGGGAAAGAAGAAATAAGCCATGTAGAGCCTGAATCTGTATCCCAACTTCCCACAATTGAATTTCAAGTGCAGCCTTTTGACGTGGGGTGCTGCGAGATTTACTGACTGACGCCGTTCTGCACAGCTGGACGTGAAGATGAAGTAACTCCCTTAACATCATAAGGAACCAAAAGAAAGAGAGTCCCAACCTCAGTTTTAAATATAGTGCAATCTCAAAAATCAATACATGTCAGGCACTGATTATTCTTTTCATTTGATTACAAATTAATTTTCATTCAGGTGCACAGTAATCAGGTGTACATGATCAGCAGTGTGAGGACTCTGCAGTCTAACAGGTGGCATGACCTGTTAGAATTTTTTTTTTTAAAAAAAAAAAGCTATAGCATACAAACTAAATGAAATCTAAAATGAACATTTTACTTCAAAACAAGTGAACATTTTAGTGTTATCTGAAGGACTTAAGAAATCACCTGTGTGCCTTCCCTTGCTAAACTCTCAGGTCCCATGGTATGCTATATTATTATGACAGGGTAAGAACAAGGAAATGAAGTTAAAAAATATTTATTCTTCCTCTAGCTGGGATTAATTTCTGAGATTAGCATGCAGATATGACCCAAAAACAACTTGCACTTAGAATTTCCTATGTGATAAATAACTACACTGAAAATGTTGCTGTTTGCATACAACTCCTGAGAGGATACTTCTTATGCAAAAATGGAGACATGAGAACGTTGATGAAAATCTGTAAGTCATTTACCAAACACTACCTGAAATGAATATTAAGAAAAACCTCCTTTATATGCAATTGTTTAATCCGATTGAGTTTAATCATTACTTTTCTTCCTCAGGACTGATGAGTTGTGTACGTACTGTGCACTGTAAGATGTAATCTTCCATATCTCATTCTCAAAAAAACCCAGTTTTGTCAATGGCTGCTCTGGGAACACGCAGAATTGAAAATTAATCTTATTATTTTACTCACCTGTGAGACTATCCATAAAGCCTATTTTGTCTGCCCACCTGCTGATCACTCAAGTAATATCTGGTTAACACGGACCAAGTAATTCCATTCTCTCAACAAGACAAACTCAAAGTATAATTGATTTCTCCGATGGATTTTCTAATGAATATCTATTGCTACTCCAGTTGCTAAAGTACTCACTGATGTTTGTGTTCCAACAAATATAAATCTGTTTATTTACTATCCAACATTACAACCAGCTACTACTGGGGAAAAGCAACATGAAAAAAAAACCATCAATGCCCATGCATTTAGAAATGTTATGCTACAAACTGGCAGCCCAGTGGGAGTGTTGACTCACAGATCCTCTCTGTGACTAGCCAGAGGAGCAAAATTCTCTGACCTGTAGCAAACGTTAACAAGATCTGAGCCCTATTAAAAAAGCAGCATGATTACATTCTGTAAATCAGACTAATTAAACTACACGCTGAACCAAAAGCGTGAATTTTAAGCGCTGGTTTGTTGTACGGTGGTTTTATCAAAAATATGCATTTCATTAACAAAAATTAATATCCCTGGACCTGACACAGGATACAGCTTTACATCAAAACTTAGCTTTAAATTCAAGTTTTAAATCCAAGATTTAAATTCTCAAAGAGGACATCATGTACAAGATGGATAAAAATTTGGCATGCATGTTTTGATCCAGGTCTAGATCCCTAGTTACAAAGGAGTAATTCCTTAGTAACTGGATTAATAGCAGCAAAGTTAGTACCACCTAGCTGTCAGAACTTGGACTTAGTGACCAGTAACCATTCCCCACCAAAACCAACTGAGGTGCCTCAGGGAAATCTGGCCACTGCAGCTGCATTACCTGAAAGCATGGACTGAGGAGCACAGGCCTTCTTACACCCTGAAGACCGAGTGAAAAACTCCATGTATTAAATAGAACAGTGTAACGAGCATTAACTAATGTGTATTAATTTTTTTCACCAGTTAAATAAATAATAAGATATTATAACAGTAGCATATGAATAGGTCTTCAATACTTTTCAAAGGCTTGCTTAGAAGAGACTGCTAAACCTTACTGGTTTTCAGCATTCATCTTTTTACTCTAACTCTCAGAACAAGAATTAAAGTATCTTTATGGCTGGTAGTTAATTAGAAAGTTCACAAACCTTATAATGTCACTCAAAAAAAAAAGAAAAATTCTCATCTTTACTTGTTGCAGCACTCTCCAAACTATCAAGCTGCAACAAGGTCTTTTACCATCTCATACTAACACTCTTCGTGCCAGTCCCTCTGCTGCCTTCTCCTCATCTCCCCTCATCCACGGTCCACTCTCTCTTCTCTTGCTGCTTCTTCCTCGGCTGCTCTCTCTTCCTTGGCTGCCCAGCCCCTTACCAGAACCAGCCCCAGCTGCACCTGATCTACATCAGCCAACCCGCCGCCCCTGCAGCCAGCCCACAGCAGTGTATTATCAATGCGAATTAACCCAGCTTCATCCCTCTACATTTACTTAGTAAAGTAATAATTTAAAACTCAAAGTCATAATTGAAAACTAACTTATTAGAGCAGAAAGGACACCTAAACTTAACAGGTGTTGAAATAAATTGTTGAATGTAGACTGACCAGCAGAGCTGACAGATACTATTTGGTTTAGCATTTCTAATTGACAAAATTCATACTAATTAATAATAATTGTCCAGTTCTCAAACTCCTGCAGAACGGTCTGGATAAAATCTTTCTGACTATCTGAAAGACATCTACATTTTTATCTAGTGTGGCACAAGACATTTTCTATTTTATAGTAAACCATTTTCAACAAGTAAAAATTAATTTTATGATTTTTATTAATGAAACTAAAATATTATTATAAAGAAAAGGGTTTTTTAAAAATTCAGAAACAAATTTTTGTTTTAGAAACAAGACTGTTCACTGACAAAACTGTAACTACTTACAAAGTCATATAACAAATCCAAAATTTTAAGGTAAGGTTAAGAGAAGTTGAGCATTTCACAGTGGTTACAGCTTGTATCGAGCAGAGGTGGATTACTGGAAGGAACCCACTGATTTCAAACACAGGACCAGCAGGTAGCAATCCAGGGAACGCCCTTCCCATCCATCCCACCAGAAGTCACAAGAAACACAACTGAATCACAGCAAAGCTGACCTAACCAACAGAGGGCAGCGGACTCACAAAAAAATCTTTCCTGATGAAACCCATGGCGAAAATCCCTTGTCATCAATGAAATCCAAACAGATATCAAATCTTTTTACCTGAAACCTATAACGCCAGGATTGGACGAAGCTTTGCTAGTGGAACTAGCACATGTTTTCAAATAACAAAGATAATGCTAGAGAAAAAAGGAGATACAACTATCGAAGTTCAAATCAGATGAGTGGTCTGAAACATGCAACTCAAAACTGTTCAGTTAAAATTTTTCAAATTGTGCAGAAATTCTCAAGCCAGCCATCTCTGCTATCACTACAAAATTGAAGTTTGCATACTACATTTATTCTTCAGTCATAACTCATGTGGAGAAAAACTTGTTTTTATAATGCACACTGGTTATAACCTTAAGGAAAAAACACAATGGTAACCTACCAACTAAAAAAAAATAAATAAATCACTCAACTACCAAATTAAAACAAAACAATAAAACTGGTTGTTCTATTGCTTTGACAATAGCATGTGGTTCAATAATACAGCCAAATTAATTCTTCGTTAAAACACAAATAACTATTTTAAGCCTGCTTTTTAAATTATTGAAGTGTAGCTAACATCTGTTTATTGTGAAACCACAAATGAGCCTCATGCCTTTTAAAATTAATCTGTGACTTTTACAAACGTATACACTATATTTGCCATTAAACTATAATCGATGCTGTGTAAACTTTATTAAGTGCACTAATATTTAATTATCTTTGGTTCTGAGTTGGGACTCCAGAGTCAATTTGGAACATCTGAGACCCCGCCATGCACCACATCTGGCAGTGAATCCGAGAGCTCACAAAATGTTCCCTTTGCAAAATGATACAAGTTTCCTGGTTCAGTTACAAAATGAGAAACAGCTGACTCAAAAATAATATAAATTATAGACGGATTAAAAGCCCTCATAACTTTTAATTAAGCAATAAATCACAACAGACTACACAGGGGCTGCTGATTTATGCACTTCTCAAGTGAGAAGCAGTAAATAAAATTAGACAGAACAGAATATACATCTTATTGGAGAAGAATAATCTATCCTTCAGCGTTTCATTCATACATAAAAATGCACTCATCTTTAGTTTTTCTACTGGTGGCTAATAGCCTAAAATACACTTATTTATAATACAAAGACATGTCACGATCTATAGGTAATGAGGAAGGAGATTAGCTGAATTTATGCAAACTCCTATTTACAACTCTGTTTTTAGTGTCCTTGCTAAAACAGGGACTTCAGGAGGCAGGGAAAGCCCCAGACAGCTGTACAGTGGAGACAGCTTTAATTTCTCCTTTCTTTCCCCAAACCCACCTGCACGTGACTGGAATGAATTTCAACTTTTGGAAAACTGCCCTTGCAAACAGCAGACCTCCCTGACACAGGGGTTGTATTTGACAACCACTCAGAAAGCTGTAATTGGGCCTTGAAAACTGAAATCTCAAAGTGTTTTATATTCCAGCTAGCAATCTGGTAATGCTGATGATACTGATGCTGTCACCTAAAAAAGATGCAAAATTCATGTATTCAACTTGCGGTTCAAGTGGATAGATACATTTAGCTGATGCCAAGCCCGGCACAATCCTTCCAGTCACGTGAGGAAAGATCAAGAGGAATACAGAAGGTCATTTGCGCTTTTATTCTGATGACTTGGAGGAGGAAACCAATTAAACAACATAAAAAGAAAATAAAATCCATTCCTGAATCTATCAATCAGCTACAGTGCATAAAACAAAGCCAACCGAACAAATGATATGGGTATAATTTCTGGGAAACAGCCACAAGAAATGGCCGCACCAGAAAAAATATTAACACTTGTTAAGTATTCATCAATGATAACTGCAGCAGACGGAACAACACAGTGTTATTAAATACTTAAAAAAGGCAAGACCAGGGTTATTCTAAGGACCATAATGCAAGAGGTGCCTGAGTGTTCCTGGGCTTCTCTGTAGCTCTGACAGATTAATTCACATAGTTTACATCTTCATGTCCATTCTCCCTGTTCCAGCAGCAACTTCATTTCCAGTTATTCTCTCTTAGTCATAAAGGAGTGTCAGAAAGTAGGAATTTTCTGCTCTGAATGCTCAGGATATGTTCACAGCATGCAGGTGAGTCAGACCATGTTTAACAAACTCTTCCTCTTAGGATAAAGCCATCCACCCGAATGCGTTCAACTTTAAACTGAGGACACACAGAATCTGCTATATATTTGTAAGAAAATTCAGTCCTGTTGAAAGACATTGCTGTCCACTGGAAAAATGAAAAAAAGTGACCAAAATCTTAATTAGTAACCAAGCTAGAGCTGCATACCTAGCAGAGCGAATGCAGAAGACCTCCACATAGAGGCCCGCATGAGACACATCCAGATTCCATATTTTGCTGACCAAAGGATGTGTGGGAGAGCCTGCCCTGTGGCGAGAAAACCCATTTCTTTACTGCAGTCTTCCCAACATCAGAGCTGGGGGCACACTGCCATGATATTCTTTCTTAAAGCTTCTTCCTAGGACAGTCTCCTGCTGGTTTCTGGCAGTAGTAGATGCTAAATCAGGCCAATGCCAGTTAGCTAATTTACCAACTCAACCTA
Source organism: Falco rusticolus (assembly GCF_015220075.1). Classification (NCBI taxonomy): domain Eukaryota; kingdom Metazoa; phylum Chordata; class Aves; order Falconiformes; family Falconidae; genus Falco; species Falco rusticolus. The sequence continues at coordinate 28,879,136 of NC_051194.1, forward strand.
ACCCGCCCCAATCCAACTTTATTTCAGGTTGGATGTTCTGCACTGTGATTCAGATCGCACACATGAGCTCCCCAGATGGGACAGATCTGGGCTGCCTTCTGCTTAACACACTCATGTTCAACACCTTGCCAGTATCTTGTTGCATTCACACTTTTAAAAAAGTTTTGAAGTCATCATGTGGCAGGTTCTATAGAACTGTAAATTACCATCATTAATTTTATTACTTGACGTAGAATCTATTTCAAAAGAAATTTCCACATTTGCGTCTTGTATTATAGCAAACATTGTTTTGTAATCACCAAGATAATATTTTGGAAACTATTTTTGTACAGAAAGGAATTATACAAGAGAGTACAGAGAAAGAAAATGTGTCAAACATTTGACTTGCCAAAAGCGAGAAAAGGGATACTTCTGCGTAATTCACTCTTTCTGAAGACTAAGTCACATGTGATCAAGTGCATGACTTCAAATAGCTCTATTTCACATCTTCGACCATATGAAAAGGTGAAGATGTTCCAACATTTTTATTCTGAATATTCTCGGGTTTGTTCAGAAGCGAGGTCCTTACTTTAACTATTATGTAGCATTTCCCCTTCCTTAAGGATTGTGAACCTATAACTGAGAACAAATTACACTGCAAGACTGCAGAAAAGAAACAGAAAACTTTCTAAAAGGAGGAAGGAGGGGGAAAAAACCTCAAGATTAAATCTGCTGCTAAGGAATAACCAAGGCATCAATCCTTTGTGTTCTCCTGCTCCTAAGACAAAAGACAAGCAAGAGTAAGTTCAGTCTCAGTGTTAGACGCTGTCACACTGATTTATGACACACGGTGTATGCTGGTCCTCCAACATGACATATTGTCCATGAGAGATTCAGCACAAACAAAACTTCTTTCCTTAAAAAATATTGCCCAAACCAATTTAATTTCAGTTCCTTAGGTGAAATGCTAATACTTTCTCCACTGGGCCACCTGACCGTCTACGGCTGATTTTCTGTTTACTTCCATCTCCTCTGCAGAGAAATAAACAGGGAAAAGCACTTTTGGTGTGACTCCTGTCTTTCACTATATGCAGTATGCTATCGTATTAAACAATAAATATTTTTTTCAACAACAAACACAGGAACTGTGTTTGAAACAGAAATAATTACGGGTAAATTTTCAGTTCCAGAGATGCAAACATATCGCTTTCTTTTACAGCAATAAGTCCTGCTTTGATAGATAGTTGATGAAGAACTTGGTAGGGGCTGTAGCAGGCAGAACAATGTGGTTTAATCGGTCAGCACAAGGTTGCTCATTTTTGTGGATTCAGAGCAATTCTGGGGAGGAGACCAGCAGTGTAAGACACTTAATTTCACAAAGTGCATATGTACTCTTGCAATTACAGAAAACAGCATTACACCACATGTCAAGATTAACTATTATTAAAGAGAAGTTTAGAGGAGCTATGTAGAAAAAAAAAAAGCCATATATATAAAAAATACTCTTGAGGAAGTTGTTAAACTGCTCCATTTTTGCAAGGCTAAAGCTTTTCATGAGTGGCAACTGTGAAAATATGTTTATACAACTCTTTATTCAACAGAAAACCTGCAGGAGAAATGAAAATCAAGTGTGGCTAGCTATTGAAGCTGAATACAAAATTAATGTATGCTGTAAGTTAGACATAGATGCTACAGGGTTATTATCCTGAAGGACAATGTGGAAAATGGCTGTATTTTCCTTAGGAAGTGAAGCAGTACCCACCCACATGACGGACACTCACCTCAGGAAGACGAGATAGTGCTCAGGCTACATGGATTTGGCTTGCTACTTTTGTTCATTTAATGAACTAAATTTTTGTTTAGTATCAAAACTTTCAGTCACAGCAAGAAAAATGTAAGGAACCAGGAGTTTCTCACTTTTTTTGACACTGAAAATTCTCCCACATTAGTGTAGCAGGCAAAAAAACTTGTCATTTTTATGATACTGTAAAACCACACTAGAACAAGAAAACAAATGTTTTCTATGCTGTAATTCTTTCTTTTTAAGGCAGGGTGGGAGGAAATCAGACCTTCTGAAGGTAAAACTGAGATTAAGGATAGGATTTTTGTTTCGAGAAGTTAAGTTGCACACGAGGCAAATGAGTGTTGATAGACAGAGCCAGAGGGAAATATAGGTCAGCCATGTCCTTGCAAGCCACGGCAAGGGATCTTACAGAGCTGATGTTATAGATACAGCAGCACAGGACTGGGCTCAGAAATAAACTACTGAAATCCACGAGAGGAAGACATTTTGAGTGCCTTAGAAAAGTTCGGACAATTAGAAATCTATATTATAAGAGAAGTGGTTTAAGCAGGGGCTTTTTAGAATGAATACATTATTAATTATATTCTTGAAGACCAATTTCTGAAGCTGAAAGTTAAAGGTTACACATGCAACTCGCCACCCAGGGACTAGATGCGAGCTAATTCAGTGATAGCAATGAAAGACGCTGTGTTCAAACTTAACGTCTAATGCAAGAGCCTAACACTTTTTAAAACACTTCATACAACACACATATACACACATATGTATGTATAAAAGATACATTTATGCAAAGGAAGTGTACAGTCAAGTGCTACACCAAAACAAAGCATGAAAATAAACTCTTTTACAGTCAGTCAAAATTAAAAGAACAAATACTATTTCGATAATTCACAGTCAGGGGACAAAGATAAATGAAAGAGGTTGCAAATGTTTTGTGTCAGCAAGGACTAGTACATAATTTGAAGGAAGGAAAACAGATGAAATTCAGCAGTAGTTTTATGCTGCTTATTCAGAAACATTATTGTATTAAAAATATTGCTCTGAGAACAGTTACCTACCTAAAAAAAGTGGATCTTGTTTCATTACAGTGCCCCATGATAAGCCACGTTGCTCTTCCTTAGGCAGAGCTCTCTGACACAGTCTAAAGGGATTTTTGGATCACGCAAACTTAGCTTGCCAAATCTGAGCCAAAAACTGCCTAGAGAAACAGCTACTGAATGCAAGTCAAACTTTTGTCTGCATAGTATTGTGTTGGTTTTCTTTGCAGTTTTTTGAGGAACTGAAGTGTGAAAAGCCCTGGAAACATCTTAACAAAAGCCTGTTCCCGGGGCAGACCTTTCCTAACATTATGGATTAGGAAAAGGGGAAAGATCTTTCATACGCACGCACACATGCACACACACCACCTCCACCTCTAGACTAAGCCCAGCTTTGCCTCACAAGAGATAGTGACTTCTATAGTTACGAGCAGTCTCCAAGCCCAGTCTTGTACATTCTAATGGTGAGGTTTTAAAGCTTATAATTTTTTGTAAGCTTTTCACTTTTGAAAAGAAATTTGACACATTTTTGCTGATCAAAAAGATGTGTTTTCTCTTCAGTGCAAGGACTAAACCAGTCATTTTCTATGAAAAGGTTACCAGAAGTTCATATATCTTCACACCTGCTTCTGAGAGATCTGATCTGTAAATGTACCACTGCCCTCCTTTTCCCTTCCGTTCAAGTTCTGCATGCAATTTCAGGAAAAGTACTTGCAATTGTAATGTGCAAGGTGTCTCTATTTCTCATATTCTAGACTGAACACCGGAAAATGTCATTAAGAATAAAATATTCATTTTACAGAAAGCAGTAAGTTTAAATTTCAAATACATTTTTTTTCCCTGCTGTGCCTGCAGTTACAAGTGCTCCCAATCCTTTAAAGATGTTTGCTTAAATATATACAGTATATATAAAGGGAATAAAATACTTGCTATGATATTTGTCCTTTAGCAGGACCGGGTAAGAGAAAGAGGGGGAGGAAGGAGAAGGAGGGAAAATCTTGACAAGAATATATATTAGAGCAATCGATGAAAAAATAATCCTTGGAATTCATGAGTCTTTAAAATAAGATGCATTTTCCTGTAGTAATCCTAAAAACCTATAAAAGAATATTCAAGCAATAAACCCCCCATAACTCATATTTAACCTTTCATCATGTAGAACTACATATTAAATAGCTTAGCAACTGCATGCTGTGTAAATGCATTCAAATAAGAGCAGAAATAGAAAAATGTAAATGCTACACCTCTTTTAACATGCATTGCACAGCCAAGAACATCTGCCAGCTGACCCCATAATCCAATCGGCTGTTCAGAAGCAATCATATCCTTAGATAAGAGCTGCACAGCTTCTACATGATTTGCCCATTTTCTTTAAGAGATGGAGGAAAATGTAGTTAGCCAACTCTTCAACAATTTTCAAACACTTAGAGGTAGAAGACGAAAGTAATTCAACATATTACATGGCTCTGCATTAAAGTACTGTCATCTCTTCTCCCAAAAACTGTAATTCATCCTTTTAATTTCACAGGGCAACAACACAGAGGAAGTTTAAGGCTTAAGTGAATATATCAGATCGAGTGATCATATCAGAATACCAAGTGTAAACAGTCCAGCAAACTGATTATCGCTTCTATTAGAAAATAACAAAACCTGGAATAAAATCTGGAAGCGTTCAACCTAGTCCACCGACTGTAATGAGAAGAATAAATACATAAAAGCTGAAATAATTCTTCTGCAAAAGAAGTGGACTGCTTGAGAGGCTCTACAGGTGGGGGCAATTAAGACATCCAAAAGAATGGCTTCCAGATACTCCAGTAGAGCCAAAACCTCTGTGGAATTAGGAGCATAAACCCCATGGAATATCATGCAGTAATAAGGTGTGTCATTATCTCTGTACAAAACTAAACTTCTGCTAAAAAGTTCTGTCCTAAATACACAAGTGCATTACACTGATGCAACTGACTCTAGGAGGGCAGTCTTTTATGAAATGGTTTATGGGACTCAATTACTTATATTCATTAGATAAATTGTTTTGATCATGCAAATTTCCCCTCTCTCCAAAGCAGTAGTTTTGCTGAAGTGTTGGCATGGCCCCAAACACGGTGGGAAGTGCTAAGAGAGAATTGCGGGAATAGTGTTTCAAGTAACTCTCTCTGTAGTTAAATTTATGTCAAATATCTGAAAGGCATTAAAAAAAAAAAAAAAAAAAAAAAGAGAGAGACACATACAGGGGTCTTCCAAGAAGCCTAGAAAACACCCTTCACAAGAAGAGGGTGAAAACATTATTTGGCTTAATGAGAAAAAGACACAAACTGACCGAGACTGGAAAATGGAGGGTTCTCCAAAGTAATTCATTAAGCAATAACAGGACCCAAGCTCAGAAGCAATAGTAAGGGAAATCTACTGGCATCTGGAGGAGTTTATTATTGCTTCTAAGTTTTCTAACATCTTTATCAACTGCATAAAACACAATATAACACAGTAGCCAGTGAAAGTCAGCACCAAGGTGATTTAGCCTTCTCATGTCTGATATCAAACGAAAGCAAGTATTCTACTGCAGGTATTTAACCCAGATTATATAATAATGATTAGGATGTCACATATTTATACATAAAGAAACTATAGAGTTTTGCTTTAGGATTTAAACACTGCCTAGACCATAGGAAACAGAAGACAATCCACCTTGCAGTGGATTAATGGTATGTGTCCACCTTAGCCAAACAGCAGCGCAATCAGCTAATTTAGTTTACCATCTGGGTGGGCTACTTGTGCATGCTGCAATACGCCTAAGGCCCTTGGTGTAGCTAAATCGATGCTGGAAGTCAAACTCCAGTGGGTGCAGAGCAAAACTCCTTCCAAACTGCGCAAAGGACTGAGAAGCATTCGGGGAGGCAATGAACAGAATCATGCACATGATGTGTATACGCGTGCATATCTAAGTGTACATATATATACATATGTATATACACACACTTTCCATATTTGCACCACAATTTATTCTTACCCTGAAAGCTCTGAAATATATAGAATCTGGTCCAATCCTATAAATCTAAATTGGAAAAAGTTAATCTATTTGTGCACTAAAGCAGCTAGAAATAGCTTCTTTTTCTACCCTAAAAATAGCCACAAACCCACAGGCTAAGAAACAAAAAACTTCAAAAACCCAACCAAACAGAAAACCATTCCGAAAACCAAAAAGTCACAAACCAAAAGAAACAGACCTTAACGCAATTCTAAGGTGTCACTAGTACAGCCCACAATAGAAAGCTCTCTAATGAATTCAAGAGGTTTTTGATCAAAATGTGTGTTCCCAGTAAAGAGGCAAAAAGCAGCAGCCACATTTATATTAATACCAGCCATGGCACTTCACAAGCACCGGGCACCGATAAACCATACAAAGACATAATTTCCAAGTTTAAATAATTTCTTTCCTTTAATATCTTCTGAAAGGCTTTTGAAATTAGCAAATCTAATGTGTGTGGGAATAGGCAACACTTTATAGCAGTAAGTTTACTTTTAATGGAAGTAGTCTGCTGTATCTATGGGTAACAAACCTCACTATCTTTTCATTACAAAGGAGCTTATTGTTACCTTACAATTTACTGTGGGATTTCATTTTTCCTTGCCTCTTTGGTGATCTGTCTGATCTATTAAGAAAAGCACTGAGGTATGGACAACATACACTTGATTGCAGTTTTATATTTTTGTAGTCCCTGCTGCTTCTGTTAGACTACTGCCTATGAATTTCAAATAGTAATAAGGAAAAGCAACAACAACAAAAAAAGTATTTACCATGCTTCTCACAGGAAAAAAAAAAACCTGTGAAGAAAATGAGGCAAGTTCAGAATCAGGTGTTAGAAGTGGTGCTGTATCCTGGGACATGACTGCTGCAGCAACGGTTGCACAGAAAAACAATGGGATCCACCAGCTCCAGCACCTACAAGCCACTACACAAACCAATGTTCATATGAATACTATTAAAATACTTCTACACACACCACGCATATATTTTATCTATCTATCTATATATTCATAATGTTTACACAAAGCCCCTTAGCATGACTGTTTCTGTCCTATTAACTAATTTTCATGGTTGAGTCTGAAATAAAGGACAGGCAAAACTAAACTACTTCATCAGTGTTAATTAGTGTTGAGAACTAATCAGCAAACGTAGGCAATCACTATTAGTTTTGCAGAAATGCATACAGCATTAAGTAGCATTTAAAGAAAAGCTGATCTTTTTTTAAGAGTAGCAATTTAGAGATTACTTTCCTCTGATGGGATGCTTCAATACTGAATATACGGAGATTAATGTTCAAGTGAACTTGTGTCAAAGGGAAATGTTGCTAAAAATAGCAATATATATTTAACAATTGTTTCTGCAGCAACCATAGTCTTGTAGAGAATTCAAAAGTTTTAAAATAACCATGACATCTGAGCTCTCTGATGCCTACACACTGTCCAGGTAGGATTATTTGTCCATGGCTTCCTGCACTCTGGGAGATAAAAATTTCTTTATATAAGGAATACGGTGTTTCAGGTCAAAACCTGCTGTTACATGAGCAGCTCCTCCTCAATTCTCAAGAAATCTGAGGATTGCCTACAAAATCTGACACAATGTGTGGTCCCAGAGAGAACTCATATTTTTGATTTCTTCACCAGCACAGTACCTTTTGATCACAATTAAAAGTACAGTAAGCACAGAGAGATTTCTGTTGGCTCGTTAACGCCGCTCACCTGATTCTTGAGATCCAGCTTTGGGCAGGGACGACCTCCATTGTAAGGCTTCTCCTTAAGCCACTTGGATCGGACTTTCACCCCCGGTCCACAAGAAGAGCTGCAAGGGGACCAACTGGACCAATCGCTTAATTTGCAATCAAACGGGCAAGGGACCGTGCAAGTTTCTTCAATGTAACCTAAACCAAAAATTTAAGAAAGGTTTTAACCACCACAACTAATAAACCCTGATCCTCTGATGTCTCACTGCAATGTGTAACCAACAGAAAATAAGAATTTCTTAAAGAGAAGACATTTGGCAGCCTTCCCAACATGAGATTATGGTCTTATTTGTAAAGAACAGCAGTGATGAAAACTAATTTCTACTTGGTTTAGTCCAATGAAGGCTGCAATAAAACTGACTGACGGGATGGACACACACTGGCAAAAGTAGCAGCGCTTAGTGACATGGTTTAGTGACAGACTTCACAGTTCTGGGTTAATGGTTGGACTTTATGATTGCAAAGGTCTTTTCCAACCTAAATGATTCTATAATTCTATATGATTCTATGATGCTGGTGGCCACCAACAGGTGGTGATTACCTTCCCTATGAGGTTGTGGCCATAATAAATTCTGGAGAACTGAGTGTACGGACCAATGTTGAACTCCTTCAGTATTATGCTAGCTAGCTCCAGTGCTGGCACAGGCTCTCGACCCAGCAGACAGAACCAGATGACAGTGGAGGCACCAGAGCTGTGCTCCTGGAAGCTCCCACAATATGTGAGGGACATGCCTGCAGCCTGCTAGCTGGAGCAGTGTCGGATTCATTCCTGAGGGAAGCAGACAAAACGTGCTTCCCACTCTTTCTGGTAGCTCTCTTTATCCATCTCTCCAACTGTTTTGCTTGTTCTGGGTTTCATAAATGGCATTTTAAAGCTTTGCTTTCACCTTAACCTGGCTTGACATAAAAATCCTCCCAAGATCATCACCTCTGGAAATCAGAATACCAGACATCTACAGCACCAACACCTTGCTGAATTAAAATCTAACAGGGTTTCTCAGGCAAAAAACAAGGTTCCTCCATAGAGGCACAACCTCACAGCTGGTTTAGGAGCTGGCATATGGGAAGAAAGATTTTGCAGAGTTCAGCACTGGCTGTGGAGCTCCTGGTCTGAAGAGAGGCAGTGGAGGGTGGCCAAACCCTCGAGGTGGCCAAACCCTCGAGGTCTCCAGGGGATTACTGGCACCAATCTCAGGTCGGCAGTGTGGAATAGCTCCTGCACTTTCCTGCTTACCGTGGTGCATTCATTCTCCTTGAATTTCTATTATCTGCTTGTCATGTCTGTATGTACTATGTCAATTTAAACAAAAAAAGAGATTTCATGTTAGACCCTGGAAGTTAATGGCTGCTAAGACCAGACTTTATTACAGGTGGCTTCGACCTTCTGACAGCTCTGGCAATGACAGTCATGGAAATAACCGAATTTCACCCCTACCTTATTTCTGATGTTTCTCATTTTTATGCCCCTTCTGTTTGGTTTTCATCACACTAACACTCCCTTTATATTCCTTACCTACAGAATACCAAATTAGCTCATTCAATTACTCTTTTATGAAGGGTTTCCCCACTCTATCAAAGTGACAGTCACTGCAGCAAGCAGAAAATAAAAACAAACAACAAAATCCAGAAAAACCCAACCCAGAAGCAGCTGCCCTCTAATACCCCCGATAACAGCCCCAAACAACCAGGAAACACCGAGGATGAGGCACAGAGATTATTCTGGCCGGGAGCTGGATTTACCAGCTCTGCCAGGGCCAAACCCACTGCTGACTCCAAAGCAGGATTGCACTACATCCTGAGCACCGACCCTCAGCAGCAATGAACTGCCTCCCTCCTGCCTTCATGCTGAAGTCACTGTCAAGAAAGGTTTCAGACTTATTTAGGCATCCCCCACCAGAAAATATCCTCCTTCTAGACGCACAAGAAATATTGATGTTGTTTTTGTACACAGGACCTTAAAATATGCTAGAAACAACAGCAGTTCCCTCCTTCAGTTCAATGATTCTCTATTTTTTCTCTCTCCTTCGTGATGGCACTGTTCCCTCTTCCTTTATGGCGGCCACCCCGTAGTCTGACAGCTGCAATCATTTCCCCAGTAACTCATGCTGTAACTCTTCCCTAAAGCTGCAGACCTGTCCTCATACGGTACGCTCTGGTTTTCTTTGCCACCTCTTATCTCCGTGCAGTGCCATTTCACTTGCAGCTCCAAAGCCACTGGAATTTGGTATCTTAATTATTTCCAACCCAATCCATTACAGTGGTGTTCACATGTTTGAGGTATTTCAACTTTGCATATTTTGTATTCTCATCTAGCTGAGATTACACCCATGCACATACATATACAAATATTTCCAAAATAGACTAGCTTTTTTTCCCTAAATGAAGCTCCCAAATATATATCCCACTAATATTCTATTCCACCTGCTTAGGTTGCCACTCAAAGTAACTCATAATACATTATGATAAGTAAAAGAGATTTCCACATGATAGATTTATGAGAAGCATTTCTTAGGCAGTTCTCCAAAGAGTTCTGTTCCACCACCGTATGAAATATCATTTTTCCTTGGGCTGTGTGACAGCCTAGGTAATTAACTCTCAACAGAAACAAAGAAAGTTCCTTGTTTCAAAGTAGGATTAGACCGAGGGGTTATCAACTTATCAGTGAAGGCAAAATGGGCTAAGCCTTTTGGCAGTTCAAGACCTACCTCTATAATAAAAAGAAATAGAAGATAAAGAAAGAAATATAATAAATATAAAAAAAGAAATATAAGGAAGAGGAAGGAAAAGTTATAATAAACAAAACTAAAGAAACCTATTGTATTCAATCCCGAGGAAGTGCTGTGGGAATCCCTAGCGAATCACAGAATTCCTAAAGACATCCTGTTGCTAAGAGGGCAGCTCATTACTTTCTGGGTTTCCTCACCCATATTTCCGAATTACATTAAGCATAAACAAATAATGGCCAGCTAATAGAGCATTAAATTACCATACTCCCCAGAGGAAGCCAGTTCTCCATACTGAACAATGCTACAGAATCGTAAGTTTCAAGCTCTTCTCACAGTCTGTCATTATTTCTTCTATCAATCACTTGAGGTTAATCTTATGCCAAGATACCCACAGATCAAAGACTTTATGCAACAAAAATTTTACTCCCAAAGTCTTTATGTGATGTGTCCTCTCAGCTCAGATGACAATGCCTTTATGGCTATCTTTTTATGAGAAACGAGTAAAAAATATTGTACTCAGCCCATCCACTGCCTATGAGAACAGGATATTTTTTTTTTTCTCTGTAGGAGCCAAGCAATGGTTTGTCATTGTCAGGGAGCTGCAAAGACTTCAGTTTGGATACCCACAATAATCCTAATGTTGGCATTCCTAGAAAATTCCTAGAAAACAAAAACAAAAAGGGGAGATATGCTATTAAAACAACCTATTAATAAATAATTATATGTTCAGGCTCTTATCCAGAGAAACACTTCCATAAGGGAATACGAATAAAGGAAATGGCATAAACACATTCGTGAGTTATTGTTGCTCAGTTTGAGGAGACTAACTCAAGGCTGAGTTTATGAAGCTGGTTTTGTCAGTATCATCCTTAAACATCTTACTCATCCACTGCATTCCCCATTTTTCTCTCCTCTGCAGAACCTGATACCAAAAATTAGTTAAGTTTCCAAGACCTTCTATAGAAAAACATGTCCTTTTCTCCCCAGTCCTGCTCAACCTGCTTTCCATATGTTCTTGTATTATTTCTTGAAGCTTCCTTCAACTTCTTTGTTTATTCCCCAGAATCTCAAAAACCATTAAAATAAAGATCATTTAATTTAGAAACAACAGATGACAACCTCTATTCTATCTGAGCCAACAGCAGGCTCCTGAACTCTGCTGAGCTGGAGCTGCACACACAGATGTCGCAGGAGGTAGTGACAGAAACACCAATGTACAGGATATTTAAGTAAGCACTTTGAAACACACTGCTGGGAATAGCCTGAACTGGCAGGAAAAATTGAACTGGTGGATCAAATAAACCTTTTCTTTGTTTAAGTGCTATTGTTTTACTACTGAGACACTGTCAACATAATGAGGTGAACAAATGCATTTACGTAGGCTGCACAGCTCATTTTACTATTATTTATTCATTAAGAACAATGTGCTTGTTGCTCTACAAGCCACAAATGGAGGCTCTTCCCTAAAAAAAGCTCCCACAGATTACACAGGATGTAGCGGGAAGGCTCAAACACATGATCTCGCAACCATTACTTGTCTCATCTCTTCTATGCAGCCTAAGAGACAAAGCAATCGCAGGTGGATGAATAAAGCGAGGACGATGGTCTGGTGGGTGTCAGAGGTCAAGGCTCAAATACATGGTGTAAAAACTGTTATTGTCTCATTTTTGCTGTACAACCCAAAAGAACCAAGGCAATAGGAGGCAGCTGGATGATGGGCTGGTGGGTGTCAGCAGTGCAGAAGCACAAAGAGGCTGCGGATTGCACTGCAGTGCCAGAGGGAGGTTTGCAGCAGCACAGTTTCTTTCCCACCTACAAGATGCCACAGATACCACACCAGCACAGCCAAGCAAGGGGTGGCAGTGTCCTTCCATGTCCCCCTCTATCTGCACAAATGGGTCGTGGTAGGAGAAGCAGATGATTAGTAGGTTTACAAGCTAACGTAAGACACTGGCATCCACCTGATTGTTGCACCTCCAAATGATAAATTTGCTGTGGGTGTAAGGTCTGCACACAGCGTTAAACAACACTGCCAACAGGATTCCAAGAGGCTGACTTAAAAGTGATTTGAAAATAAACATTTCTCCAGCAGCTTTGGAAACAGATGCACTTCTAATTGAATTGTCTTTAAACTCATTTGTATCCTCTCTAACATATTTCATCATTTCAATTAACAAACTTCTAGCAGTTCTACCCTTGTCAGTAAACCTTGAGGTGCTTCATAAAACTCAAGGTCATTACTATGAGAGGGACAATTCTGTGCATCAGTGCCACTGCCACTGGTAGTAACAGCACTAATTTCCCTCGGATTCTGTAGGATAAAAGTGATCACCCTTTAACAAACAAGGGAGCAGCAGACTGGACAGTAATACACAAGAAATATTTCTAATTACACAGACCAAAGGTAGAGGGAAAAAATTGATTCATTTTGCAATTAGTATTTACATTCATTTGGTTACTGAGTGTGAAATATGTAGAATAACACCAGTAAATCCATGTGGTGCTAAAAGTCTAACAGCTAAAGACTTTATGAAGGAGACCTGGTGGACCATGGCACTCAGTGGGCCACATTCTGCTCCCTGAAGCTTCATTATTCTCCTACAAAGCACACCTCATGTTTTAACTCGGGTCAAAACTCAGCATCGAACACAGACTGCAGCTAAGAGACTAACTCTAGCAACTGGTCATAGCTCTATGACTGCAGCTTTCCCAGAGAGCCACGGATAAGGCAGCCACCAGCCACGGGCCACACGGCATGACCAAAGGCTCCAGAAGATTGTGAGCTACAAGGGAGCACCTCATCCTAAGCAATCCAGGTCCAAACAATTAAATCCTCCTTCAGGGGAGAACATTAACTGAAAGAAACTAAGCAGAATAAGTCTGGGAGTCTTAAAGTTAATAACAACTTCAGCTGCATCTGAAAAGGATGCAATATTGCCATGGAACAAATGTTTAATATTTTTTATACATATATTTATATATACACAAGGATTTGAGAGATTTTATGCATTATTAGTTTGCTAGCTGGGAAATTTAAGAGATAATCTAATGAATACATTCACTAAATGCACAACCAAAAAACACAGCAAAAATAACACTCGTATCAAATGTTTTGCAAAGCTC